>NC_059092.1:17834697-18134697 GCF_020497125.1 Mauremys mutica | reverse complement strand
AGTCACATGGGCCAGTCCCTGCATACTTTGCTGAGTCACAAGGCGTGTCTGCCTTCTCTCCATGGGTCCATTGTGTCCTTAATGGTCCTTAATGGGCCATCAAACAGGCTAGGCAGAGCTAACACCAGCTTGTCTGGGAGGCTTCCCCCAGAAGCACAGCACAAACTTGAAATACAGACAGCATAGAGCCAACATTCATAACTTCAACTAAAAATGATACAGACATATAGACAGCATAATTATAATCAGCAACCCAGAACCTGTTCTTAGACACCTTATATGACCCCCTTTACTTAGGATTTGGTGCCACTACAGGACCTTGGTTGCAACCCATGTTCTATATGGTCCCCATTTATATCAATAACGTCACACCCCCAACGCAAAATTGATGCAGGAAGGGATGACAAAACATCGCTGACTGCATCCCAAGAGCCCCCTTTCCTTGGGTCTGTCTCACTACAGCTAGTGTTGGGCTAGAGGCCGTACCAGTGTATAACCGAAATGGTTTATCAAAGTCATGTTCAATAACATGAATGAATCTTTTTACAAACTTAAGGTATAACTTGGTTAGCTTTTGCAGCATGGTTCCTGTATGTTTCAGGTGATCTTGCCAAGAGCTAAAGAAAACAGCTACTTTATCCATACCAGCTTTGGCCAATGTTTTGAACCCAATTAACATTAAACCAATGTAGATATTGATGTTGTTCATAGTACAGGACTTTCGGCATTTAGCCATGAACGCAATATGGTAGTGTGCCTCAGTTTCCCCTTTCATATAGCACATCAGGTCTGGAATGTATTTTCCCCTGTGAAAAGTTCCAACACTGTTTACAGGCATTAACTGTGAAACATCAGTATAGCAAGGCCCTTTAACATAAAGTGTGTTTTCATGTATTCCTTTCAACATGTTCAAGGGATTTTCCAAAAGATTAGGCACATTATACATTGTTACAGTTAGCATTAGCAATAACAACAAATTGATTGCAAGTGTCCATCTACAAACATGTTTGTCATGCCACATCCTTGGCTCAATACCATTGGAGTTTGGGCCTTTTAGGGTTAACCTGTGGGTTCCCTTTGCAAAATTCAGTCTTCTCTTTCCTTCTTGTCCTTTAGGATTAAACCCTGATTTCTCTTGCTTAACAGAGATCACTGCCTGATGGGGTGGGCCCTCTGTGCTAACAGCTATTAGCAAGTCTTTCTTCTCCCTGCCAGCCAAGTAATTCGCATCAACACAGACACTAGCTTTTAACTTCTTAGCTGCTATGGATTCCACGGCTGGACTTTGTCTAACAGAGATACCACACAAATCCAAAGAGTCTGAGGGTGAGAGCTGGCTTGCTCTCCCCTGCCTCCTCAAGCATTCAGCCATAAAACTGTTCTGCTTTGAAAAACCAGTAACTGAATCTGTCCTCAGATCCTGAAGCACAGACTGCTCACTTACCGATTCAGCATGGAGACATTCCTGTCCCAACAGCATTGTCTCCCCAACAAGCTGGCTACACACAGCCAGGTGGTTATAGGGCTGCTCAACTTCCTTAACAGCTTCTACTCCACCTGAGACCTTTTCAAAGCTGCCCACACTGGATCTTTCAAAAGGAAAGTCAGTGGATCCATTCACAACAGAAAATTTCTGGCTGTTAGGAACTGAAACTTCCCTGATTAAATCACTTTTACACCCTTCAGTTGCAGTAAACTGCTTGCACAGGCTACCATGAGGATTCCTTTCCCTAGGAGCTTCTCTAAGCAGCAATTCACCCCTCACAGAAATTCTGCCCTTCCCCTCTCCACCTAGGGCTTGCTTTACAGGAACACTTCCCTGAGCAACCACAGCCGCTTTCTGGGTCTCACCTACACTTAGACTCACTTCAGGCCCCACAGGCGGATTTCTACACAATCCCCTTTTAGGCACACCTACAGACTTTCTAGATAACAGGTCAGAAGCAGTCTCCTTCCCTTGGCCATGAACAAGTTCAGGAATCTTTTCCTTCTTGCTACAAGTTGTCAAACTGTCAGTAAGTAACACCATTAAATCACCTTCATGCTCTCCTTGTGCCCTGGCTAGGGTATCACCCTGATCAGACAGAGTTGCTACACCCTTTTCCAACCACACATTAGCAACTGGCAAACTACAAGCACCAGAATTGTCTGTTCTCTGGGATTTTGCTAAGACACTAACTGGATGCAACCTAGTCACAGTGCCATTTTCCCCAGCAGACACAAACTCAGGACCATTCCCTTCCTGGGCTTTAGCTGTATTTACAACCAACTTCGAGACAACTGAATCACCCTCAACCATCACAGGCTGAAAGGCCCCTTCTGTTTGCTCCACAGACACAGAAGAGCCGGAGACACATTCTCCCTCACCAGACACACAGCTTGGGATTTCATTTCCCTCGTCCCAGCACACAGGGCTGTTCACAGACAACTGCTTGGAGACTGGGGTAGCTTCCTTCATAGGCAAGTCAATACTCCTGACAGAGACAGGCACATTCCCTCCACTGTCACATTTCTCCACACAGGAAACAGGTAAGGGATATGGACACTCATCTTCCACTATCCCTCCCTTCCCAAACTGCTGATTAGACAAAGCCATCAGCTCACAAGGCTGCCTAGGCTCCTCCAAACTTTCCCTACCAGGCACATTGCCACTCCCAACAGATAAGCTGCTGCTCTTTTCACTACACTGAGCTACTTTTAGCAAATCACAGTTACCCATTTCAGGTTTACTTCTACAAGCTGCACTAGCCACCAATCCATTACCCATTACAAATTTACCCTCTCCTTCCTTAGTTAGGGCTTTAACCTGACCATCTACTTTAATCTGCTCCTGAGAAACATTTTCCTCCCCAATGAGATCTTTCTGCTCTTGATCTAACTCCAGATTAACTTCTGAGACATCAGACAGACATTCAGAAACTTCATTCCCAGACACACTGCTTATTTGCACAGACAAACAGCTATTTCCCACCAGGTTAGAATCCCCCTCTCCATAGCCATAGCAAAACGGGTTAAACACAGAGAACTGCCCAGAGTAATACCACATATCAACACAGTTATAAACTGGATTTTCCAGAGGATACAGTCTCTGCCGTTCTTCCACTGCTTTTTTGACTTGGAGCTGGAGTCTAGCAGTTTCTTGTTGCATCTTGTGAGTCTCCTCCTCAGCAGCCAGCAGCTCCAGACGTCCCTTACGAGCTTTTTCTTCTCTCTTAGCAGCCTCTTTCGCTCTCTCCGCTGCCTCTTTCGCTCTCTCAGCTGCCTCTTTCTTTCTCTCGGCCGCCTCTTTCTCCAGCTGGGCCAAGACTTGCTTCTCTTCCATTCGAATTTCTGCCAGTTTTAGCTCATATTCAAACCGCAGGCTGGCTCTCATGGTCACTGATCTTTAACCAGCCAAACTCTCAATCCCAAATTTCAAATTTGGATAGCGTGGGGTTCTGACCCAAAGCTTAATTGACCTGGTTCTGTGGATCCTGCCGACTACGCCACTGTGACGGAGCTATTCTGGCGGGACCCAACTGAGAGTGCCAAATCAGGACCAATTGCTCAAACAGGGCAGTCACAGCCCTAGGCTGGGGTTTTTCCACCTCTAAGGCAAACCAAACCAGCCAGACAAAAAGGACTTTGGTCTCACCCCACTGGCTAACCACAAGTCACACAAGCAATTTCCTTAGACACTCCAGTCTCCCAGCATCACCACCAGTGCACTCGTCCTGGGGATGAATGGTTATGAAAACCAACACCCCAATAAAAGAAAACGGTTCCCTCGATCCCAAAGGACCAAGCCCCAGACCCAGGTCAATATACACATCAGATCTTACCCACAAATCACGCTGTTGCCAATCCTTTAGAATCTAAAATCTAAAGGTTTATTTACAAAGGGAAAAAGGTGGAAATGAGAGGTAGAATTGGTTAAATGGAATCAATTACATACAGTAATGGCAAAGTTCTTAGTTCAGGCTTGCAGCAGTGCTGGAGTAAACTGCAGGTTCAAATTGAGTCTCTGGAAAGCATCCCCCACTGGGATGGGTCGTTCAGTCCCTTGTGTAAAGCTTCAGTTTGTAGCAAAGTCCTTCCAGAGGTCAGAAGCAGGATTGAAGACAAGATGGAGATGAAGCATCAGCCTTATATAGGCCTTTCCAGGTGTAAGAATCTCTTTGTCTTCACTGTGGAAATTTACAGCAAGATGGAGCCTGGAGTCACATGGGCCAGTCCCTGCATACTTTGCTGAGTCACAAGGCGTGTCTGCCTTCTCTCCATGGGTCCATTGTGTCCTTAATGGTCCTTAATGGGCCATCAAACAGGCTAGGCAGAGCTAACACCAGCTTGTCTGGGAGGCTTCCCCCAGAAGCACAGCACAAACTTGAAATACAGACAGCATAGAGCCAACATTCATAACTTCAACTAAAAATGATACAGACATATAGACAGCATAATTATAATCAGCAACCCAGAACCTGTTCTTAGACACCTTATATGACCCCCTTTACTTAGGATTTGGTGCCACTACAGGACCTTGGTTGCAACCCATGTTCTATATGGTCCCCATTTATATCAATAACGTCACACCGCTCCTCTCCCCCAGCCACCCTGCTATCCGCTCCTCTCCGCCAGCCACCCTGCTGTCCGCTCATCTCCGCCTGTGACGTTATTGATATAAATGGGGACCATATAGAATATGGGTTGCAACCAAGGTCCTGTAGTGGCACCAAACCTTAGGTAAAGGGGGTCATCTAAGGTGTCTAAGACCAGGTTAGGGGTTGCTGGTTATGATTATGCTGTCTGTATGTCTGTGTATCATTTTGTAGTTGAAGTTATAAGTATTGGCTCTGTACTGTCTGTATTTCGCTCTGCCTCTGGGAAGTGTCCCAGACAAGCTGATGTCAGCCCTGCATAGCTGGCTTGATGGCCCATCAAGGGCCATCAGCTTAACAATTGACCCATGGAGAGAAGGCAGACACGCCTTGTGACTCAGCAAAGTATGCAGAAACTTGTCCATGTGACTGCAAACTCCATTTTTGCTGTAAGTTTCCACCGTGAGGACAAAGGGATTCTTACACCTGGAAAAGTCTATATAAGGCTGATGCATCATCTCCATCTTGTCTTCAATCCTGCTTCTGACATCTGGAGGGACTTTGCTACAAACTGAAGCTTTACACAAGGGACTGAACGACCCATCCCAGTGTGGGATGTATTCCAGAGACTTAATCTGAACCTGCAGTTTACTCCAGCACTGCTGCAAGCCTGAACTAAGAACTTTGCCATTACTGTATGTAATTGATTCCATTTAACCAATTCTACCTCTCATCTCTACCTTTTTCCCTTTGTAAATAAACCTTTAGATTTTAGATTCTAAAGGATTGGCAACAGCGTGATTTGTGGGTAAGATCTGATGTGTATATTGACCTGGGTCTGGGGCTTGGTCCTTTGGGATCGAGGGAACCTTTTTCTTTTATTGGGGTGTTGGTTTTCATAACCATTCATCCCCAGGACGAGTGCACTGGTGGTGATACTGGGAGACTGGAGTGTCTAAGGAAATTGCTCGTGTGACTTGTGGTTAGCCAGTGGGGTGAGACCAAAGTCCTTTTTGTCTGGCTGGTTTGGTTTGCCTTAGAGGTGGAAAAACCCCAGCCTAGGGCTGTGACTGCCCTGTTTGAGCAATTGGTCCTGATTTGGCACTCTCAGTTGGGTCCCGCCAGAATCGCTCCGTCACAGTGGCGTAGTCGGCAGGATCCACAGAACCAGGTCAATTAAGCTTTGGGTCAGAACCCCACGCTATCCAAATTTTAACTTTGGGATTGAGAGTTTGGTTGGTTAAAGATCAGTGACCATGAGACAGAGAGCATCAGGAAAAGCAAGGAAACTGCAAGCCTTGAGAGACAGCCTGCAGTTTGATTATGAGCAAGAACTGGCAGAAATTCGAATGGAGAAAGAGGCTGATGAGAGAAAGAAAGAAGTTGCTAAGAGAGAAGAAAAAGCTCGTAAGAGGCGTCTGGAGCTGCTGGCTGCTGAGGAGAAAACTCGACAGACGCAACAGGAGACGGCTAGACTCCAACTCCAAGTCAAAAAAGCAATGGAAGAACAGCAGAGACTGTATCCTCTTGAAAGTCCAGTTTGTAACAATGTTGGTATGTTGTATAACTCTGAGCAGTTGTCTGGGGGTAACCAAATGTACCCCAACAATGCCACCTTTTATGTCAATGCCGTTACTGTGTGTTCAGTAGGGGGTGGCCCCATAAATTGTGCCAGTGCTATGGATGGGAGTGGTAATGGAAAATTCATAGAGTGTGTAAAAGTCAATGGTAAAAGCTGTTTAGGGCAAATTATGGCTTCTAACATCACTCTTGTTAAAGCAGATCTGGTCAAAGAGGAAGATTATTTACCAAATCAGAGTGTGAATGTTGTGATCCTCTGTGAGTTTACTGTCCGTGTGCCTTTAGCCAGAATCCACCTTGAGTGGAATGGGGCTCAGCATGAAGTGATAGCTGGCGTCAGGAAGTTATTGCCTAAAGATCTTTTAATTGGGGAAAATGTTAAAGCTTTGTTCAATCCAGGTAGCCAGTCACAGGAGAGGAATAATCTTAAACCTGTGTCTATTGTGAGCAATGATTTGCCTGAGGTGGGTTGCTGCAAAGGTTTGTCTGTGCAAAAGAGCAGTTTGTCTGGGAATGAAGTTTCTGAATGTCTGTCTGATGTCTCAGAAGTTAATCTGGGGTTAGATCAAGAGCAGAAAGATCTCATTGGTGAGGAAAATGTTTCTCAGGAACAGATTAAAGTAGATGGTCAGGTTAAAGCCCTAACTGAGGAAGGAGAGGGTAAATTTGTAATGGGTAATGAATTGTTGGCTAGTGCAGCTTGTAGAAGTAAACCTGAAATGGGTAACTGTGATTTGCTAAAAGTAGCTCAGTGTAGTGAAAAAAGCAGCAGCTTATCTGTTGGGAGTGGCAATGTGCCTGGCAGGGAAAGTTTGGAGGAGCCTAGGCAGCCTTGTGAGCTGATGGCTTTGTCTAATCAGCAGTTTGGGAAGGGAGGGATAGTGGAAGATGAGTGTCCCTATCCCTTACCTGTTTCCTGTGTGGAGAAATGTGACAGTGAAGGAAATGTGCCTGTCTCTGTCAGGGGTATTGACTTGCCTATGAAGGAAGCTACCTCGGTCTCCAAGCAGTTGTCTGTGAACAGCCCTGTGTGCTGGGACAAGGGAAATGAGATCCCAAGCTGTGTTTCTGGTGAAGGGGAATGTGTCTCCGGCTCTTCTGTGTCTGTGGAGGAGACAGAAGGTGCCTTTCAGCCTGGGATGGTTGAGGGTGATTCAGTTGTCTCGAAGTTGGTTGTAAATACAGCTAAAGCCCAGGAAGGGAATGGTCCTGAGTTTGTGTCTGCTGGGGAGAATGGCACTGTGACTAGGTTGCATCCAGTTAGTGTCATAGCAAAATCCCAGAGAACAGACAATTCTGGTGCTTGTAGTTTGCCAGTTGCTAATGTGTGGTTGGGAAAGGGTGTAGCAGCTCTGTCTGATCAGGGTGATACCCTAGCCAGGGCACAAGGAGAGCATGAAGGTGATTTAATGGTGTTACCTACTGATGGTTTGACAACTTGTAGCAAGAAGGAAAAGATTCCTGAACTTGTTCATGGCCAAGGGAAGGAGACTGCTTTTGACCTGTTATCTAGAAAGTCTGTAGGTGTGCCTAAAAGGGGATTGTGTAGAAATCCGCCTGTTGGGCCTGAAGTGATTCTAAATGTAAGTGAGACCCAGAAAGCATCTGTGGTTGCTCAGGGAAGTGTTCCTGTAGAGCAAGCCCTAGGTGGAGAGGGGAAGGGCAGAATTTCTGAGAGGGGTGAATTGCTGCTTAGAGAAGCTCCTGGGGAAAGGAATCCTCATGGTAGCCTGTGCAAGCAGTTTACTGCAACTGAAGGGTGTAAAAGTGATTTAATCAAGAAAGTTTCAGTTCCTAACAGCCAGAAATTTTCTGTTGTGAATGGATCCACTGACTTTCCTTTTGAGAGATCCAGTGTGGGCAGCTTTGAAAAGGTCTCAGGTGGAGTAGAAGCTGTTAAGGAAGTTAAGCAGCCCTATTACCACGAGGCTGTGTGTGGCCAGCTTGTTGGGGAGACAATGGTGTTGGGACAGGAATGTCTCCATGCTGAATCGGTAAGTGAGCAGTCTGTGCTTCAGGATCTGAGGACAGATTCAGTTACTGGTGTTTCAAAGCAGAACAGTTTTATGGCTGAATGCTTGAGGAGGCAGGGGAGAGCAAGCCAGCTCTCACCCTCAGACTCTTTGGATTTGTGTGGTGTCTCTGTAAGACAAAGTCCAGCCCTGGAATCCATAGCAGCTAAGAAGTTAAAAGCTAGTGTCTGTGTTAATGCGAATTACTTGGCTGGCAGGGAGAAGAAAGAACTGCTAATAGCTGTTAGCACAGAGGGCCCACCCCATCAGCCAGTTGCTTCCCTTTGCAAAATTCAGTCTTCTCTTTCCTTCTTGTCCTGCAGGATTAAACCCTGACTTCTCTTGCTTAACAAGAAGGAAAGAGAAGACTGAATTTTGCAAAGGGAAGCCACAGGTTAACCCTAAAAGGCCCAAACTCCAATGGTATTGAGCCAAGGGTGTGGCATGACAAACATAATTGCAAATGGACACTTGCAATGAATTTCTTGTTATTGCTAATGCTAAATTTTGTAACTAATGTGTTGCTATTGCCAAGAACTGTAACAATGTACAATGTGCCTAATCTTTTGGAAAGTCCCTTAAACATGTTGAAAGAAATACATGAAAACACACTTTATGTTAAAGGGCCTTGCTATACTGATGTTTCACAGTTAATGCCTGTAAACAGTGTTGGAACTTTTCACAGGGGAAAATACATTCCAGACCTGATGTGCTGTATGAAAGGGGAAACTGAGGCACACTACCATATTGCTTTCATGGCTAAATGCCAAGAGTCCTGTACTATGAACAACATCAATATCTACATTGGTTTAATGTTAATTGGGTTCAAAACATTGGCCAAAGCTGGTATGGATAAAGTAGCTGTTTTCTTTAGCTCTTGGCAAGATCACATAAAACATACAGGAACCATGCTGCAAAAGCTAACCAAGTTATACCTTGAGTTTGTAAAGAGATTCATTCATGTTATTGAACATGACTTTGATAAACCATTTCGGTTATACACTGGTACGGCCTCTAGCCCAACACTAGCTGCAGTGAGACAGACCCAAGGAAAGGGGGCTCTTGGGATGCAGTCAGCGATGTTTTGTCATCCCTTCCTGCATCAATTTTGCGTTGGGGGTGTGACGTTATTGATATAAATGGGGACCATATAGAATATGGGTTGCAACCAAGGTCCTGTAGTGGCACCAAACCTTAGGTAAAGGGGGTCATCTAAGGTGTCTAAGACCAGGTTAGGGGTTGCTGGTTATGATTATGCTGTCTGTATGTCTGTGTATCATTTTGTAGTTGAAGTTATAAGTATTGGCTCTGTACTGTCTGTATTTCGCTCTGCCTCTGGGAAGTGTCCCAGACAAGCTGATGTCAGCCCTGCATAGCTGGCTTGATGGCCCATCAAGGGCCATCAGCTACACAATTGACCCATGGAGAGAAGGCAGACACGCCTTGTGACTCAGCAAAGTATGCAGAAACTTGTCCATGTGACTGCAAACTCCATTTTTGCTGTAAGTTTCCACCGTGAGGACAAAGGGATTCTTACACCTGGAAAAGTCTATATAAGGCTGATGCATCATCTCCATCTTGTCTTCAATCCTGCTTCTGACATCTGGAGGGACTTTGCTACAAACTGAAGCTTTACACAAGGGACTGAACGACCCATCCCAGTGGGGGATGTATTCCAGAGACTTAATCTGAACCTGCAGTTTACTCCAGCACTGCTGCAAGCCTGAACTAAGAACTTTGCCATTACTGTATGTAATTGATTCCATTTAACCAATTCTACCTCTCATCTCTACCTTTTTCCCTTTGTAAATAAACCTTTAGATTTTAGATTCTAAAGGATTGGCAACAGCGTGATTTGTGGGTAAGATCTGATGTGTATATTGACCTGGGTCTGGGGCTTGGTCCTTTGGGATCGAGGGAACCTTTTTCTTTTATTGGGGTGTTGGTTTTCATAACCATTCATCCCCAGGACGAGTGCACTGGTGGTGATACTGGGAGACTGGAGTGTCTAAGGAAATTGCTCGTGTGACTTGTGGTTAGCCAGTGGGGTGAGACCAAAGTCCTTTTTGTCTGGCTGGTTTGGTTTGCCTTAGAGGTGGAAAAACCCCAGCCTAGGGCTGTGACTGCCCTGTTTGAGCAATTGGTCCTGATTTGGCACTCTCAGTTGGGTCCCGCCAGAATCGCTCCGTCACAACCCTGTTATTCGCTCCTCTCCCCCAGCCACCCTGCTATCCGCTCCTCTCCGCCAGCCACCCTGCTGTCCGCTCCTCTCCGCCAGCCACCCTGCTATCCGCTCCTCTACGTCACCCACCCTGCTATCCGCTCCTGTCCGCCAGCCACCCTGCTGTCCGCTCCTCTCCGCCAGCCACCCTGCTGTCCGCTCCTCTCCGCCAGCCACCCTGCTGTCCGCTCCTCTCCGCCAGCCACCCTGCTGTCCTCTCCTCTCCGCCAGACACCCTGCTGTCCTCTCCTCTCCGCCAGATACCCTGCTGTCCGCTCCTCTCCGCCAGCCACCCTGCTATCCGCTCCTGTCCGCCAGCCACCCTCCTATCCGCTTCACTCCGCAAGCCACCCTCCTATCCGCTTCACTCCGCCAGCCACCCTGCTGTCCGCTCCTCTCCGCCAGCCACCCTGCTGTCCGCTCCTCTCCGCCAGCCACCCTGCTGTCCTCTCCTCTCCGACAGACACCCTGCTGTCCTCTCCTCTCCGCCAGACACCCTGCTGTCCTCTCCTCTCCGCCAGATACCCTGCTGTCCGCTCCTCTCCGCCAGCCACCCTGCTATCCGCTCCTCTGCGTCACCCACCCTGCTATCCGCTCCTCTCCGCCAGCCAGCCTCCTATCCGCTCCTCTCCGCCAGCCACCCTGCTATCCGCTCCTCTCCGTCACCCACCCTGCTATCCGCTCCTGTCCGCCAGCCACCCTCCTATCCGCTTCACTCCGCCAGCCACCCTGCTGTCCGCTCCTCTCCGCCAGCCACCCTGCTGTCCGCTCCTCTCCGCCAGACACCCTGCTGTCCTCTCCTCTCCGACAGACACCCTGCTGTCCTCTCCTCTCTGCCAGACACCGTGCTGTCCTCTCCTCTCCGCCAGATACCCTGCTGTCCGCTCCTCTCCACCAGCCACCCTGCTATCCGCTCCTCTGCGTCACCCACCCTGCTATCCGCTCCTCTCCGCCAGCCAGCCTCCTATCCGCTCCTCTCCGCCAGCCACCCTGCTATCCGCTCCTCTCCGTCACCCACCCTGCTATCCGCTCCTGTCCACCAGCCACCCTCCTATCCGCTTCACTCCGCCAGCCACCCTGCTGTCCGCTCCTCTCCGCCAGCCACCCTGCTGTCCGCTCCTCTCCGCCAGACACCCTGCTGTCCTCTCCTCTCCGACAGACACCCTGCTGTCCTCTCCTCTCCGCCAGCCACCCTGCTGTCCTCTCCTCTCCGCCAGCCACCCTGCTATCCGCTCCTCTCCGCCAGCCACCCTGCTATCCGCTCCTCTCCGCCAGCCACCCTCTGATCCGCTGCTCTCCGCCAGCCAGCCTCCTATCCGCTGCTCTCCGCCAGCCACCCTGCTGTCCGCTCCTCTCCGCCAGCCACCCTGCTGTCCGCTCCTCTCCGCCAGCCACCCTGCTGTCCGCTCCTCTCCGCCAGCCACCCTGCTGTCCGCTCCTCTCCGCCAGCCACCCTGCTGTCCGCTCCTCTCCGCCAGCCACCCTGCTGTCCGCTCCTCTCCGCCAGCCACTCCGCTATCCGCTCCTCTCTGCCAGCCACTCTGCTATCCGATCCTCTCCGCCAGCCACGCTGCTATCCGCTCCTCTCCGCCAGCCACTCTGCTATCCGCTCCTCTCCGCCAGCCACCCTGCTATCCGCTCCTCTCCGCCACCCACCCTGCTATCCGCTCCTCCCCGTCAGCCACCCTGCTATCCGCTCCCTTCCGCCAGCCACTCTGCTATCAGCTCCTCTTCGCCAGCCACCCTGCTATCCTCTCCTCTCCGCCAGCCACCCTGCTATCCGCTCCTCTCCGCCATCCACTCTGATATCCGCTCCTCTCCGCCAGCCACCCTGCTATCCTCTTCTCTCCGCCAGCCACCCTGCTATCCGCTCCTCTGCGTCACCCACCCTGCTATCGACTCCTCTCCGCCATCCACTCTGATATCCGCTCCTCTCCGCCAGCCACTCTTCTATCCGCTCCTCTCCGCTAGCCACCCTGGTATCCGCTTCTCTCCGCCAGCCACCCTGCTGTCCGCTCCTCTCCGCCATCCACCCTGCTATCCGCTCCTCTGCGTCACCCACCCTGTTATGTGCTCCTCTCCGCCAGCCACACTCCTATCCGCAGCTCTGCGCCAGCCACCCTGCTGTCCGCTCCTCTCCGCCAGCGACCCTGCTGTCCGCTCCTCTGCGTCACCCACCCTCCTATCCGCTCCTCTCCGCCAGCCGCCCTGCTATCCGCTCCTCTCCCCCAGCCACCCTGCTATCCGATCCTCTACGCCAGCCACGCTGCTTTCCGCTCCTCTCCGCCAGCCACCCTGCTATCCGCTCCTCTCCGCCACCCACCCCGCTATCCGCTCCTCTCCGCCAGCCACCCTGCTATCCGCTCCTCTCCGCCAGACACTCCGCTATCCGCTCCTCTCCGCCAGACACTCCGCTATCCGCTCCTCTCCGCCAGCCACTCTTCTATCCGCTCCTCTCCGCCAGCCACCCTCCTATCCGCTCCTCTCCGCCAGCCACCCTCCTATCTGCTGCTCTCTGCCAGCCACCCTGCTGTCCTCTCCTCTCCGCCAGCCACACTCCTATCCGCTCCTCTCCGCCAGCCACCCTGCTGTCCGCTCCTCTCCGCCAGCCACCCTCCTATCCGCTCCTATCCGCCAGCCAGCCTGCTATCCGCTCCTCTCCGCCAGCCACCCTGCTATCCGCTCCTCTCCGCCAGCCACCCTGCTATCCGCTCCTTTCCGCCAGCCACCCTGCTATCCGCTCCTCTTCGCCAGCCACCCTGCTGTCCGCTCCTTTCCGCCAGCCACCCTGCTATCCGCTCCTCTCCGCCATCCACTCTGATATCCGCTCCTCTCCGCCAGCCACCCTCCTATCCGATGCTCTTCGCCAACCACCCTGCTATCCGCTCTTCTCCGCCAGCCACCCTGCTATCCGCTCCTCTGCGTCACCCACCCTGCTATCCGCTCCTCTCCGCCATCCACTCTGATATCCGCTCCTCTCCGCCATCCACCCTGCTATCCGCTCCTCTCCGCCAGCCACCCTGCTAGCCGCTCCTCTCCGCCAGCCACCCTGCTAGCCGCTCCTCTCCGCCAGCCACCCTGCTATCCGCTCCTCTCCGCCAGCCACCCTGCTATCCGCTCCTCCCCGTCAGCCATCCTGCTATGCGCTCCCTTCCGCCAGACACCCTGCTATGCGCTCCCTTCCGCCAGCCACCCTGCTATCCGCTCCTCTCCGCCAGCCACCCTGCTATCCGCTCCTCTCTGCCAGCCACCCTGCTAGCCGCTCCTCTCCGCCAGCCACCCTGCTATCCACTCCTCTCCGCCAGCCACCCTGCTAGCCGCTCCTCTGCGTCAGCCACCCCGCTATCGGCTCCTCTGCGTCAGCCACCCTGCTATCCGCTCCTCTCCGCCAGCCACCCTGCTATCGGCTCCACTCCGCCAGCCACCCTGCTATCCGCTCCACTCCGCTAGCCACCCTGCTATCCGCTCCTCTACGTCAGCCACTCCGCTATCCGCTCCTCTCCGTCAGCCACCCTCCTCTCCGCTCCTCTCCGCCAGCCACTCTGCTATCGGCTCCTCTGCGTCAGCCACCCTGCTATCCGCTCCTCTCCGCTAGCCACCCTGCTATCCGCTCCTCTGCGTCACCCACCCTGCTATCCGCTCCTATCCGCCATCCACTCTGATATCCGCTCCTCTCCGCCATCCACTCTGATATCCGCTCCTCTCCGCCAGCCACCCTGCTATCCGCTCCTCTCCGCCAGCCACCCTGGTCTCCGCTCCTCTCCGCCAGCCACCCTGCTATCCGCTCCTCTCCGCCAGCCACCCTGCTATCCGCTCCTCTCCGCCAGCCACCCTGCTGTCCGCTCCTCTCCGCCAGCCACCCTCCTGTCCGCTCCTCTCCGCCAGCCACCCTGCTGTCCGCTCCTCTCCGCCAGCCACCCTGCTGTCCGCTCCTCTCCGCCAGCCACCCTGCTGTCCGCTCCTCTCCGCCAGCCAGTCTGCTTTCCGCTCCTCTCCGCCAGCCACCCTGCTATCCGCTCCTCTCCGCCAGCCACCCTGCTGTCCGCTCCTCTCCGCCAGCCACCCTGCTATCCGCTCCTCTCCGCCAGCCACCCTGCTATCCGCTCCTCTGCGTCAGCCACCCTGCTAGTCGCTCCTCTGCGTCAGCCACGCTGCTATCCGCTCCTCTCCGCCAGCCACCCTGCTATCCGCTCCTCTCCGCCAGCCACCCTGCTGTCCGCTCCTCTCCGCCAGCCACCCTGCTGTCCGCTCCTCTCCGCCAGCCACGCTGCTATCCGCTCCTCTCCGCCAGCCACCCTGCTATCCGCTCCTCTCCGCCAGCCACCCTGCTATCCGCTCCTCTCCGGCAGCCACTGTGCCATCCGCTCCTCTCCGCCAGCTACCCTGCTAGCCGCTCCTCTCCGCCAGCCACCCTGCTGTCCGCTCCTCTCCGCCATCCACCCTGCTAGCCGCTCCTCTGCGTCAGCCACCCTGCTATCGGCTCCTCTGCGTCAGCCACCCTGCTATCGGCTCCTCTCCGCCAGCCACCCTGCTCTCCGCTCCTCTCCGCCAGCCACCCTGCTCTCCTCTCCTCTCCGCCAGCCACCCTGCTCTCGGCTCCTCTGCGTCAGCCACCCTGCTGTCCGCTCCTCTCCGCCATCCACCCTGCTAGCCGCTCCTCTGCGTCAGCCACCCTGCTATCGGCTCCTCTGCGTCAGCCACCCTGGTCTCCGCTCCTCTCCGCCAGCCACCCTGCTCTCCGCTCCTCTCCGCCAGCCACCCTGCTCTCCGCTCCTCTCCGCCAGCCACCCTGCTATCGGCTCCACTCCGCCAGCCACCCTGCTATGCGCTCCACTCCGCCAGCCACCCTGCTATTTGCTCCTCTTCGCCAGCCACCCTGCTATCCGCTCCTCTGCCTCACCCACCCTGCTATACGCTCCTCTCCGCCAGCCACTCTTCTATCCGCTCCTCTCCGCCAGCCACCCTGCTATCCGCTCCTCTCCGCCAGCCACCCTGCTATCCGCTCCTCTCCGCCAGCCACCCTGCTATCCGCTCCTCTCCGCCAGCCACTCTGCTATCCGCTCCTCTCCGCCAGCCACTCTGCTATCCGCTCCTCTCCGCCAGCCACTCTGCTATCCGCTCCTCTCCGCCAGCCACCCTGCTCTCCGCTACTCTCCGCCAGCCACCCTGCTGTCCGCTCCTCTCCGCCAGCCAGCCTGCTATCCGCTCCTCTCCGTCACCCACCCTGCTATCTGCTCCTCTCCGCCACCCACCCTGCCATCCGCTCCTCTCCGTCACCCACTCTGCTATCCGCTCCTCTCCGCCAGCCACCATGCTATCCGCTCCTCTCCGCCAGCCACCCCGCTATCCGCTCCTCTCCGCCAGACACTCCGCTATCCTCTCCTCTTCGCCAGCCACCCTCCTATCTGCTGCTCTCTGCCAGCCACCCTGCTGTCCTCTCCTCTCCGCCAGCCACACTCCTATCCGCTCCTCTCCGCCAGCTACCCTGCTGTCCGCTCCTCTCCGCCAGCCACCCTGCTATCCGCTCCTCTCCGCCAGCCACCCTGCTCTCTGCTCCTCTCCGCCAGCCACCCTGCTCTCCGCTCCTCTCCGCCAGCCACCCTGCTATCGGCTCCACTCCGCCAGCCACCCTGCTATGCGCTCCACTCCGCCAGCCACCCTGCTATTTGCTCCTCTCCGCCAGCCACCCTGCTATCCGCTCCTCTGCCTCACCCACCCTGCTATACGCTCCTCTCCGCCAGCCACTCTTCTATCCGCTCCTCTCCGCCAGCCACCCTGCTATCCGCTCCTCTCCGCCAGCCACCCTGCTATCCGCTCCTCTCCGCCAGCCACCCTGCTATCCGCTCCTCTCCGCCAGCCACTCTGCTATCCGCTCCTCTCCGCCAGCCACTCTGCTATCCGCTCCTCTCCGCCAGCCACTCTGCTATCCGCTCCTCTCTGCCAGCCACCCTGCTCTCCGCTACTCTCCGCCAGCCACCCTGCTGTCCGCTCCTCTCCGCCAGCCACCCTGCTATCCGCTCCTCTCCGTCACCCACCCTGCTATCTGCTCCTCTCCGCCACCCACCCTGCCATCCGCTCCTCTCCGTCACCCACTCTGCTATCCGCTCCTCTCCGCCAGCCACCATGCTATCCGCTCCTCTCCGCCAGCCACCCCGCTATCCGCTCCTCTCCGCCAGACACTCCGCTATCCTCTCCTCTTCGCCAGCCACCCTCCTATCTGCTGCTCTCTGCCAGCCACCCTGCTGTCCTCTCCTCTCCGCCAGCCACACTCCTATCCGCTCCTCTCCGCCAGCTACCCTGCTGTCCGCTCCTCTCCGCCAGCCACCCTCCTATCCGCTCCTGTCCGCCAGCCACCCTCCTATCTGCTTCACTCCTCCAGCCACCCTGCTGTCCGCTCCTCTTCGCCAGCCACCCTGCTGTCCGCTCCTCTGCGTCACTCACCCTGCTATCCGCTCCTCTGCGTCACTCACCCTGCTATCCGCTCCTCTCCGCCATCCACTCTGCTATCCGCTCCTCTCCGCCAGCCACCCTGCTAGCCGCTCCTCTCCGCCAGCCACCCTGCTAGCCGCTCCTCTCCGCCAGCCACCCTGCTATCCGCTCCTCCCCGTCAGCCATCCTGCTATGCGCTCCCTTCCGCCAGCCACCCTGCTATGCGCTCCCTTCCGCCAGCCACCCTGCTATCCGCTCCTCTCCGCCAGCCACTCTGCTGTCCGCTCCTCTGCGTCACCCACCCTGATGTCCGCTCCTCTCTGCCAGCCACCCTGCTAGCCGCTCCTCTCCGCCAGCCACCCTGCTATCCACTCCTCTCCGCCAGCCACCCTGCTAGCCGCTCCTCTGCGTCAGCCACCCCGCTATCGGCTCCTCTGCGTCAGCCACCCTGCTATCCGCTCCTCTCCGCCAGCCACCCTGCTATCCGCTCCTCTCCGCCAGCCACCCTGCTATCGGCTCCACTCCGCCAGCCACCCTGCTATCGGCTCCACTCCGCTAGCCACCCTGCTATCCGCTCCTCTGCGTCAGCCACTCTGCTATCCGCTCCTCTCCGCCAGCCACTCTGCTATCGGCTCCTCTGCGTCAGCCACCCTGCTATCCGCTCCTCTCCGCTAGCCACCCTGCTATCCGCTCCTCTGCGTCACCCACCCTGCTATCCGCTCCTCTCCGCCATCCACTCTGATATCCGCTCCTCTCCGCCATCCACTCTGATATCCACTCCTCTCCGCCAGCCACCCTGCTATCCGCTCCTCTCCGCCAGCCACCCTGGTCTCCGCTCCTCTCCGCCAGCCACCCTGCTATCCGCTCCTCTCCGCCAGCCACCCTGCTATCCGCTCCTCTCCGCCAGCCACCCTCTGATCCGCTGCTCTCCGCCAGCCAGCCTCCTATCCGCTGCTCTCCGCCAGCCACCCTGCTGTCCGCTCCTCTCCGCCAGCCACCCTGCTGTCCGCTCCTCTCCGCCAGCCACCCTGCTGTCCGCTCCTCTCCGCCAGCCACCCTGCTGTCCGCTCCTCTCCGCCAGCCACTCTGCTTTCCGCTCCTCTCCGCCAGCCACCCTCCTATCCGCTCCTCTCTGCCAGCCACCCTCCTATCCGATGCTCTCCGCCAGCCACCCTGCTATCCGCTCCTCTCTGCCAGCCACCCTGCTATCCGCTCCTCTGAGTCATTCACCCTGCTATCCGCTCCTCTCCGCCATCCACTCTGATATCCGTTCCTCTCCGCCAGCCACCCTGCTATCCTCTCCTCTCCGCCAGCCACCCTGCTGTCCGCTCCTCTCCGCCAGCCACCCTGCTGTCCGCTCCTCTCCGCCAGCCACCCTGCTGTCCGCTCCTCTCCGCCATCCACCCTGCTGTCCGCTCCTCTCCGCCACCCACTCTGATATCCGCTCCTCTCCGCCAGCCACCCTGCTAGCCGCTCCTCTCCGCCAGCCACCCTGCTGTCCGCTCCTCTCCGCCAGCCACCCTGCTAGCCGCTCCTCTGCGTCAGCCACCCTGCTAGCCGCTCCTCTGCGTCAGCCACCCTGCTATTCGCTCCTCTCCCCCAGCCACTCTGCTCTCCGCTCCTCTCCGCCAGCCACCCTGCTCTCCGCTCCTCTCCGCCAGCCACCCTGCTATCGGCTCCTCTGCGTCAGACACCCTGCTATCGGCTCCACTCCGCCAGCCACCCTGCTATTCGCTCCTCTCCCCCAGCCACCCTGCTCTCCGCTCCTCTCCGCCAGCCACCCTGCTATCCGCTCCTCTCCGCCAGCCACCCTGCTATCCGCTCCTCTCTGCCAGCCACTCTGCTATCCGCTCCTCTATGACAGCCACTCTGCTATCCGCTCCTCTTCGCCAGCCACCCTGCTATCCGCTCCTCTTCGCCAGCCACCCTGCTATCCGCTCCTCTTCGCCAGCCACCCTGCTATCCGCTCCTCTCCGCCAGCCACCCTGCTATCCTCTCCTCTCCGCCAGCCACCCTGCTATCTGCTCCTCTGCGTCACCCACCCTGCTATCCGCTCCTCTCCGCCAGCCACTCTGATATCCGCTCCTCTCCGCCAGCCACCCTGCTCTCCGCTCCTCTCCGCCAGCCACCCTGCTATCCGCTCCTCTCCGCCAGCCACCCTGCTATCCGCTCCTCTCCGCCAGCCACCCTCTATCCGCTCCTCTCCGCCAGCCACACTCCTATCCGCTCCTCTCCGCCAGCCACCCTGATGTCCGCTCCTCTCCGCCAGCTACCCTGCCTTCCGCTCCTCTGCGTCACCCACCCTGCTATCCGCTCCTCTCCGCCAGCCACCCTACTAGCCGCTCCTCTCCGCCAGCCACCCTGCTATCCGTTCCTCTCCGCCAGCCACCCTGCTATCCGCTACTCTCCACCAGCCACCATGCTATCCGCTCCTCTCCGCCTGCCACCCTGCTATCCGCTCCTCTCCGCCTGCCACCCTGCTATCCGCTCCTCTCCGCCAGCCACCCTGCTATCCGCTTCTCCCCGTCAGCCATCCTGCTATGCGCTTCCTTCCGCCAGCCACCCTGCTGTCCGCTCCTCTCCGCCAGCCACCCTGCTATCCTCTCCTCTCCGCCAGCCACCCTGCTATCTGCTCCTCTGCGTCACCCACCCTGCTATCCGCTCCTCTCCGCCAGCCACTCTGATATCCGCTCCTCTCCGCCAGCCACCCTGCTCTCCGCTCCTCTCCGCCAGCCACCCTGCTATCCGCTCCTCTCCGCCAGCCACCCTGCTATCCGCTCCTCTCCGCCAGCCACCCTCTATCCGCTCCTCTCCGCCAGCCACCCTCCTATCCGCTCCTCTCCGCCAGCCACCCTCCTATCCGCTCCTCTCCGCCAGCCACCCTGCTGTCCTCTCCTCTCCGCCAGCCACCCTGCTGTCCGCTCCTCTGCGTCACCCACCCTGCTATCCGCTCCTCTCCGCCAGCCCCTCTTCTATCCGCTCCTCTCCGCCAGCCCCTCTTCTATCCGCTCCTCTCCGCCAGCCACTCTTCTATCCGCTCCTCTACGCCAGCCACCCTGCTATCTGCTCCTCTCCGCCAGCCACCCTGATATCTGCTCCTCTCCTCCAGCCACCCTGCTATCCGCTCCTCTGTGTCACCCACCCTGCTATCCTCTCCTCTCCGCCAGCCACCCTGCTATCTGCTCCTCTCCGCCAGCCACCCTGCTATCCTCTCCTCTCCGCCAGCCACCCTGCTATCTGCTCCTCTGCGTCACCCACCCTGCTATCCGCTCCTCTCCGCCAGCCACTCTGATATCCGCTCCTCTCCGCCAGCCACCCTGCTCTCCGCTCCTCTCCGCCAGCCACCCTGCTATCCGCTCCTCTCCGCCAGCCACCCTGCTATCCGCTCCTCTCCGCCAGCCACCCTCTATCCGCTCCTCTCCGCCAGCCACCCTCCTATCCGCTCCTCTCCGCCAGCCACCCTCCTATCCGCTCCTCTCCGCCAGCCACCCTGCTGTCCTCTCCTCTCCGCCAGCCACCCTGCTGTCCGCTCCTCTGCGTCACCCACCCTGCTATCCGCTCCTCTCCGCCAGCCCCTCTTCTATCCGCTCCTCTCCGCCAGCCCCTCTTCTATCCGCTCCTCTCCGCCAGCCACTCTTCTATCCGCTCCTCTACGCCAGCCACCCTGCTATCTGCTCCTCTCCGCCAGCCACCCTGCTATCCGCTCCTCTGTGTCACCCACCCTGCTATCCTCTCCTCTCCGCCAGCCACCCTGCTATCTGCTCCTCTCCGCCAGTCACCCTGCTATCCGCTCCTCTCCGCCAGCCACTCTGCTATCCGATCCTCTCTGCCAGCCACTCTGCTGTCCGCTCCTCTCCGCCAGCCACCCTGCTGTCCGCTCCTCTCCGTCACCCACCCTGCTATCCGCTCCTCTCCGCCAGCCACTCTGCTATCCGCTCCTCTCCGCCAGCCACTCTGCTATCCGCTCCTCTCCGCCAGCCACCCTGCTCTTCGCTCCTCTCCGCCAGCCACCCTGCTGTCCGCTCCTCTCCGCCAGCCACGCTGCTATCCGCTCCGCTCTGCCAGCCACCCTGCTATCCGCTCCTCTCCGAAAGCCACCCTGCTATCCGCTCCTCTCCGCGAGCCACCCTGCTATCCGCTCCTCTCCTCCATCCACTCTTCTATCCGCTACTCTCCTCTTGCCATCCTGCTATCTGCTCCTCTCCACCTGCCACCCTGCTATCCGCTCCTCTCAGTCAGCCACCGTGCTATCACGCTCTTCTCCGCTTGCGACCCTGGTATCCGCTCCTCTCCGCCACCCACCCTGCTATCCGCTCCTCTCCGCCAGCCACCGTGCTATCTGCTCCTCTCCGCCAGCGAACCTGTTATCCGCTCCTCCCAGTCAGCCATCCTGCTATCCGCTCCTCTCAGTCAGCCACCGTGCTATCCGCATTTCTCCGCTTGCCACCCTGCTATCCGCACTTCTCCGCTTGGCACCCTGCTATCCGCTCCTCTCCGCCAGCCACCCTGCTGTCCGCTCCTCTCCGCCAGCCACCCTGCTATCTGCTCCTCTCCGCCTGCCACCCTGCTATCCGCTCCTCTCCGCCTGCCACCCTGCTATCCGCTACTCTCCGCCAGCCACCCTGCTATCCGCTCCTCCCCGTCAGCCATCCTGCTATGCGCTCCCTTCCGCCAGCCACCCTGCTGTCCGCTCTTCTCCGCCAGCCACCCTGATGTCCGCTCCTCTCCGCCAGCCACCCTGATGTCCGCTCCTCTCCGCCAGCTACCCTGCTTTCCGCTCCTCTGCGTCACCCACCCTGCTATCCGCTCCTCTCCGCCAGCCACCCTACTAGCCGCTCCTCTCCGCCAGCCACCCTGCTATCCGGTCCTCTCCGCCAGCCACCCTGCTATCCGCTACTCTCCACCAGCCACCATGCTATCCGCTCCTCTCCGCCTGCCACCCTGCTATCCGCTCCTCTCCGCCTGCCACCCTGCTATCCGCTCCTCTCCGCCAGCCACCCTGCTATCCGCTTCTCCCCGTCAGCCATCCTGCTATGCGCTTCCTTCCGCCAGCCACCCTGCTGTCCGCTCCTCTCCGCCAGCCACCCTGATGTCCGCTCCTCTCCGCCAGCTACCCTGCTGTCCGCTCCTCTGCGTCACCCACCCTGCTATCCGCTCCTCTCCGCCAGCGACGCTACTAGCCGCTCCTCTCCGCCAGCCACCATGCTATCCGCTCCTCTCCGCCAGCCACCCTGCTATCCGCTCCTCTCCGCCTGCCACCCTGCTATCCGCTCCTCTCCGCCTGCCACCCTGCTATCCACTTCTCCCCGTCAGCCATCCTGCTATGCGCTTCCTTCCGCCAGCCACCCTGCTGTCTGCTCCTCTCCGCCAGCCACCCTGATGTCCGCTCCTCTCCGCCAGCTACCCTGCTGTCCGCTCCTCTGCGTCACCCACCCTGCTATCCGCTCCTCTCCGCCAGCCACGCTACTAGCCGCTCCTCTCCGCCAGCCACCCTGCTATCCGCTCCTCTCCGCCAGCCACCCTGTTATCCGCTCCTCTGCGCCAGCCACCCTGCTATCCGCTCCTCTCCGCCAGCCACCGTGTTATCCGCTCCTCTCCGCCAGCCGCCCTGCTATCTGCTCCTCTCAGTCATCCACCCTGCTATCCGCTCCTGTCCGTCAGCCACCCTTCTATCCGCTCCTCTCCGCCAGCCACTCTGCTATCCGCTCCTCTCCGCCAGCTACCCTGCTATCCGCTCCTCTCCGCCAGCCTCCCTGCTATCCGCTCCTCTGCGTCACCCACCCTGCTATCTGCTCCTCTCCGCCAGCCACCCTACTATCCGCTCCACTCTGCCATCCACCCTGCTATCCGCTCCTCTCCGCCAGCCACCCTGCTATCCGCTCCTCTCCGCCAGCCACCCTGTTATCCGCTCCTCTGCGCCAGCCACTCTGCTATCCGCTCCTCTCCGCCACCCACCCTTCTATCCGCTCCTCTCCGCCAGCCACCCTGGTAAACGCTCCTCTCCGCCAGCCACCCTGCTATCCGCTCCTCTCTGCCAGCCCCCTTGCTATCCGTTCCTCTGCGTCAGCCTCCCTGCTATCCGCTCCTCTCTGCCAGCCACTCTGCTATCCGCTCCTCCCCGCCAGCCACTCTGCTATCCGCTCCTCTCCGTCAGCCACCCTGCTATCCGCTCCTCTCCGCCTGCCACCCTGCTATCCGCTCCTCTCCGCCAGCCACCCTGCTATCCACTTCTCCCCGTCAGCCATCCTGCTATGCGCTTCCTTCCGCCAGCCACCCTGCTGTCCGCTCCTCTCCGCCAGCCACCCTGATGTCCGCTCCTCTCCGCCAGCTACCCTGCTGTCCGCTCCTCTGCGTCACCCACCCTGCTATCCGCTCCTCTCCGCCAGCCACGCTACTAGCCGCTCCTCTCCGCCAGCCACCCTGCTATCCGCTCCTCTCCGCCAGCCACCCTGTTATCCGCTCCTCTGCGCCAGCCACCCTGCTATCCGCTCCTCTCCGCCAGCCACCGTGTTATCCGCTCCTCTCCGCCAGCCGCCCTGCTATCTGCTCCTCTCAGTCATCCACCCTGCTATCCGCTCCTGTCCGTCAGCCACCCTTCTATCCGCTCCTCTCCGCCAGCCACTCTGCTATCCGCTCCTCTCCGCCAGCTACCCTGCTATCCGCTCCTCTCCGCCAGCCTCCCTGCTATCCGCTCCTCTGCGTCACCCACCCTGCTATCTGCTCCTCTCCGCCAGCCACCCTACTATCCGCTCCACTCTGCCATCCACCCTGCTATCCGCTCCTCTCCGCCAGCCACCCTGCTATCCGCTCCTCTCCGCCAGCCACCCTGTTATCCGCTCCTCTGCGCCAGCCACCCTGCTATCCGCTCCTCTCCGCCACCCACCCTTCTATCCGCTCCTCTCCACCAGCCACCCTGGTAAACGCTCCTCTCCGCCAGCCACCCTGCTATCCGCTCCTCTCTGCCAGCCCCCTTGCTATCCGTTCCTCTGCGTCAGCCTCCCTGCTATCCGCTCCTCTCTGCCAGCCACTCTGCTATCCGCTCCTCCCCGCCAGCCACTCTGCTATCCGCTCCTCTCCGTCAGCCACCCTGCTATCCGCTCCTCTCCGCCAGCCATCCTGCTATCCTCTCCTCTCCGCCAGCCATCCTGCTGTCCGCTACTCTCCGCCAGCCACCCTGCTATCCGCTCCTCTCCGCCAGCCACCCTGCTATCCGCTCCTCTCGGCCAGCCACCCTGCTATCCGCTCCTCTCCGCCTGCCACCCTGCTATCCGCTCCTCTCAGTCAGCCATCCTGCTATCCGCTCCTCTCCGCCAGCCACCCTGCTATCCGCTCCTCTCCGCCAGCCACCCTGCTATCCGCTCCTCTCGGCCAGCCACCCTGCTATCCGCTCCTCTCCGCCTGCCACCCTGCTATCCGCTCCTCTCCGCCTGCCACCCTGCTATCCGCTCCTCTCAGTCAGCCACCATGGTATCCGCTCCTCTCAGTCAGCCACCATGGTATCCGCTCCTCTCCGCCAGCCACCCTGTTATCCGCTCCTTTCTGCCAACAACTCTGCTATCCGCTCCTCTCCGCAAGCCACCCAGCTATCCGCTCCTTTCCGCCAACAACTCTGCTATCCACTTCTCTCCGCCATCCACCCTGCTATCCGCTCCACTCCGCCAGCCACCCTGCTATCCGCTACTTTCCGCCAAACACCCTGCTATCCGCTCCTTTCCGCCAGCCACCCTGCTATCCGCTCCTCTCTGCCAGCCACCCTGCTATCCGCTCCTCTCCCCCAGCCACCCTGCTATCCGCTCCTCTCCGGCAGCCACCCTGCTATCCGCTCCTCTGCGTCACCCACCCTGCTATCCGCTCCTCTCCGCCAGCCCCTCTTCTATACGCTCCTCTCCGCCAGCCCCTCTTCTATCCGCTCCTCTCCGCCAGCCACTCTTCTATCCGCTCCTCTACGCCAGCCACCCTGCTATCTGCTCCTCTCCGCCAGCCACCCTGATATCCGCTCCTCTCCACCAGCCACCCTGCTATCCGCTCCTCTGTGTCACCCACCCTGCTATCCTCTCCTCTCCGCCAGCCACCCTGCTATCCGCTCCTCTCCGCCAGCCACCCTTCTATCTGCTCCTCCCCAAAAGCGAACCTGCTGTACGCTACTCTCAGTCAGCCACTCTGTTATCCGCTCCTCTGTGTCAGCCACCCAGCTATCCGCTCCACTCCGCCAGCAACCCTGCTATCAGCTCCTCTCAGTCAGCCACCCTGCTATCCGCTCCTCTCCGCCGGCCACCCTGCTATCCGCTCCTCTCCGCCAGCCGCCCTGCTATCCACTCCTCTCCACTAGACACTCTGCTATCCGCTCCTCTCCGCCAGACACTCCGCTATCCGCCCCTCTCCGCCAGCCACCCTGCTATCCGCTCCTCTCCGCCAGCCACCCTCCTATCCGCTGCTCCCTGCCAGCCACCCTGGTGACGTTATTGATATAAATTGGGACCATATAGAACATGGGTTGCAACCAAGGTCCTGTAGTGGCACCAAATCTCAGGTAAAGGGGGTCATATAAGGTGTCTAATATCAGGCTCTGGGTTGCTGGTTATGATTATGCTGTCTCTATGTCTGTGTATCATTTTGTAGTTGAAGTTATAAGTATTGGCTCTGTACTGTCTGTATTTTGTATTATGCTCTGTTTCTGGGAAATATCCCAGACAAGCTGATGTTGGCCCTGCCTAGCTGGCTTGATGGCCCATTAAGGGCCATCAGCTACACAATTGACCCATGGAGAGCAGGCCGACACGCCTTGTGACTCAGCAAAGTATGCAGGGACTGGCCCATGTGACTCCAGGCTCCATTTTTCTGTAATTTTCCACAGTAAAGACAAAGAGATTCTTACACCTGGAAAAGTCTATATAAGGCTGATACATCATCTCCATCTTGTATTCAATCCTGCTTATGACCTCTGGATGGACTTTGCTACAAACTGAAGCTCTGCACGAAGGACTGTTGACCCATCCCAGCGGGGGATGTTCCAGAGACTTAATCTGAACCTGCAGTTTACTCCAGCACTGCTGCAAGCCTGAACTAAGAACTTTGCCATTTCTGTATGTAATTGATTCCATTTAACCAATTCTGCCTCTCATCTCTACCTTTTTCCCTTTGTAAATAAACCTTTAGATTTTAGATTCTAAAGGATTGGCAACAGCGTGATTTGTAGGTAAGATCTGATGTGTATATTGACCTGGGTCTGGGGCTTGGTCTTTTGGGATCGAGAGAACCTTTTTCTTTTATTGGGGTGTTGGTTTTCATAACCATTCATCCCCAGGACGAGTGCACTGGTGGTGATACTGGGAGACTGGAGTGTCTAAGGAAATTGCTTGTGTGACTTGTGGTTAGCCAGTGGGGTGAGACCAAAGTCCTTTTTGTCCGGCTGGTTTGGTTTGCCTTAGAGGTGGAAAAACCCCAGCCTAGGGCACACAGAGGAGCGGATAGCAGGGTGGTCTGGCGGAGAGGAGCGGATAGCGGAGTGGCTGGCGGAGAGGAGCGGATAGCGGAGTGGCTGGCGGAGAGGAGCGGATAGCAGGGTGGCTAGCGGAGAAGAGCGGATAGCAGGGTGTCTTGGGGAGAGGAACGGATAGCAGAGAGGTTGACGGAGAGGAGCGGATACCAGAGTGGGTGGCGGAGAGGAGCGGATAGCGGAGTGGCTGGGACAGAGAAGCGGATAGCGGAGTGGCTGGGGCAGAGAAGCGGATAGCGGAGTGGCTGGGGCAGAGGAGCGGATAGCGGAGTGGCTGGGGCAGAGGAGCGGATAGCGGAGTGGCTGGGGCAGAGAAGCGGAAGGCGGAGTGGCTGGGGGAGAGGAGCGGATAGCGGAGTGGCTGTGGGAGAGGAGCGGACAGCAGGGTGGCTGGGGGAGAGGAGCGGATAGCAGGGTGGCTGGGGGAGAGGAGCGGATAGCGGAGTGGCTGTGGGAGAGGAGCGGATAGCGGAGTGGCTGGGGGAGAGGAGCGGATAGCGGAGTGGCTGGGGGAGAGGAGCGGATAGCGGGGTGGCTGGGGGAAAGGAGCGGATAGCGGGGTGGCTGGGTGAGCGGAGCGGATAGCGGGGTGGCTGCGGGAGCGGAGCGGATAGCGGAGTGGCTGGGGGAGAGGAGCGGATAGCGGAGTGGCTGGAGGAGAGGAGCGGATAGCGGAGTGGCTGGGGGAGAGGAGCGGATAGCGGAGTGGCTCGGGGAGAGGAGCGGATAGCGGAGTGGCTCGGGGAGAGCAGCGGATAGCGGAGTGGCTGGGGGAGAGGAGCGGATAGCGGAGTGGCTGGCGGAGAGGAGCTCATAGCGGAGTGGCTGGCGGAGAGGAGCAGATACCGGAGTGGCTGGCGGAGAGGAGCGCATAGCGGAGTGGCTGGCGGAGAGGAGCGGATTACACGGTGTCTGGCGGAGAGGAGCGGATAACAGGGTGGCTGGCGGAGAGGAGCGGATAACAGGGTGGCTGGCGGAGAGGAGCGGATAACAGGGTGGCTGGCGGAGAGGAGCGGATAAAAGGGTGGCTGGCGGAGAGGAGCGGATAACAGGGTGGCTGGGGGAGAGGAGCGGATAACAGGGTGGCTGGCGGAGAGGAGCGGAAAGCGGAGTGGCTGGCGGAGAGGAGCGCATAGCGGAGTTGCTGGCGGAGAGGAGCGGATAACAGGGTGGCTGGCGGAGAGGAGCGGATAACAGGGTGGCTGGCGGAGAGGAGCGGAAAGCGGAGTGGCTGGGGGAGAGGAGCGGATAGCGCAGTGGCTGGGGGAGAGGAGCGGATAGCGGGGTGGCTGGGGGAGAGGAGCGGATAGCGGGGTGGCTGGCGGAGAGGAGCGCATAGCGGAGTGGCTGGCGGAGAGGAGCGGATAGCGGAGTGGCTGGCGGAGAGGAGCGCATAGCGGAGTGGCTGGCGGAGAGGAGCGGATAACAGGGTGGCTGGCGGAGAGGAGCGGATAACAGGGTGGCTGGCGGAGAGGAGCGGATAACAGGGTGGCTGGGGGAGAGGAGCGGATAACAGGGTGGCTGGGGGAGAGGAGCGGAAAGCGGAGTGGCTGGGGGAGAGGAGTGGATAGCGGAGTGGCTGGGGGAGAGGAGCGGATAGCGGGGTGGCTGGGGGAGAGGAGCGGATAGCGGAGTGGCTGGGGGAGAAGAGCGGATAGCAGGGTGGCTGGGGGAGAGGAGCGGATAGCGGAGTGGCTGGGGGAGAGGAGCACATAGCGGAGTGGCTGGCGGAGAGGAGCGGATAACAGGGTGGCTGGGGGAGAGGAGCGGATAGCGGAGTGGCTGGGGGAGAGGAGCGGATAGCAGGGTGGCTGGGGGAGAGGAGCGGATAGCAGGGTGGCTGGGGGAGAGGAGCGGATAGCAGGGTGGCTGGGGGATAGGAGCGGGTAGCGGGGTGGCTGGGGGAGAGGACCGGGTAGCGGGGTGGATGGGGGAGAGGAGCGGGTAGCGGGGTGGCTGGGGGAGAGGAGCGGGTAGCGGGGTGGCTGGGGGAGAGGAGCGGATAGCGGGGTGGCTGGGGGAGAGGAGCGGGTAGCGGGGTGGCTGGGGGAGAGGAGCGGGTAGCGGGGTGGCTGGGGGAGAGGAGCGGGTAGCGGGGTGGCGGGGGGAGAGGAGCGGGTAGCAGGGTGGCTGGGGGGAGGAGCGGGTAGCAGGGTGGCTGGGGGGAGGAGCGGATAGCGGAGTGGCTGGGGGAGAGGAGCGAATAGCGGAGTGGCTGGGAGAGAGGAGCGGGTAGCGGGGTGGCTGGGGGAGAGGAGCGGATAGCGGGGTGGCTGGGGGAGAGGAGCGGATAGCGGGGTGGCTGGGGGAGAGGAGCGGATAGCGGGGTGGCTGGGGGAGAGGAGCGGATAGCGGGGTTGCTGGGGGAGATGAGAGGATAGCGGAGTGGCTGGCGGAGAGGAGCAGATAGCGGAGTGGCTGGGGGAGAGGAGCGGATTGCAGGGTGGCTGGCGGAGTGGAGCGGATAGCAGGGTGTCTGGGGGAGAGGAGCGGATAGCAGAGAGGGTGACGGAGAGGATCGTATAGCAGGGTGGCTGGCGAAGAGGATCGTATAGCAGGGTGGCTGGGGGAGAGGAGCGGATAGCGGGGTGGCTAGGGGAGAGGAGCGGATAGCGGGGTGGCTAGGGGAGAGGAGCGGATAGCGGGGTGGGTTGGGGAGAGGAGCGGATAGCGGGGTGGGTGAGAGAGAGGAGCGGATAGCAGGGTGGCTGGGGGAGAGGAGCGGATAGCAGGGTGGCTGGGGGAGAGGAGCGGATAGCAAAGAAGCTGGCGGAGAGGATCGTATAGCAGGGTGGCTGGCGGAGAGGATCGTATAGCGGGGTGGCTGGGGGAGAGGAGCGGATAGCAGGGTGGCTGGGGAAGAGGAGCGGATAGCAAAGAAGCTGGCGGAGAGGATCGTATAGCAGGGTGGCTGGGGGAGAGGAGCGGATAGCGGGGTGGCTGGGGGAGAGGAGCGGATAGCGGGGTGGGTGGGGGAGAGGAGCCGATAGCGGGGTGGGTGGGGGAGAAGAGCGGATAGCGGGGTGGCTGGGGGAGAGGAGCGGATAGCAGGGTGGCTAGCGGATTAGAGCGGATAGCAGGGTGGCTAGCGGATTAGAGCGGATAGCAGGGTGGCTGGGGGAGAGGAGCGGATAGCAGGGTGGCTGAGGGAGAGGAGCGGATAGCAGAGAGGTTGACGGAGAGGAGCGGATAGCAGGGTGGCTGGGGGAGAGGAGCGGATAGCGGAATGGCTGGCGGAGAGGAGCGGATAGCAGAGAGGTTGACGGAGAGGAGCGGATAGCAGAGTGGCTGGGGGAGAGGAGCGGATAGCAGGGTGGCTGGGGGAGAGGAGCGGATAGCGGAGTGGCTGGCGGAGAGGAGCGGATAGCGGAGTGGCTGGTGGAGAGGAGCGGATAGCGGAGTAGCTGGGGGAGAGGAGCCGATAGCAGGGTGGGTGGCGGAGAGGATCGGATGGCAGGGTGGGTGGCGGAGAGGAGCGGATAGCAGGGTGGCTGGGGGAGAGGAGCGGATAGCGGAGTGGCTGGCGGAGAGGAGCGGATAGCGGAGTGGCTGGCAGAGAGGAGCGGATAGCCCAGTGGCTGGGGGAGAGGAGCGGATAGCAGGGTGGCTGGCGGAGAAGAGCGGATAGCATGGTGGCTGGGGGAGAGGAGCGGATAGCAGGGTCGCTGGCGGATAGGAGCGGATAGCAGGGTGGGTGGCGGAGAGGAGCGGATAGCAGGGTGGGTGGCGGAGAGGAGAGGATAGCGGGGTGGCTGGCGGAGAGGAGCGGATAGCAGAGTGGCTGGCGGAGAGGAGCGGATAGCGGGGTGGCTGGCGGAGAGAAGCGGATAGATGTGTGGCTGGCGGAGAGGAGCGGATAGCAGAGTGGCTGGGGGAGAGGAGCGGATAGCAGGGTCGCTGGCGGATAGGAGCGGATAGCAGGGTGGGTGGCGGAGAGGAGCGGATAGCAGGGTGGGTGGCGGAGAGGAGCGGATAGCGGGGTGGCTGGCGGAGAGGAGCGGATAGCAGAGTGGCTGGCGGAGAGGAGCGGATAGCGGGGTGGCTGGCGGAGAGGAGCGGATAGCGGGGTGGCTGGCGGAGAGGAGCCGATAGCGGAGTGGCTGGGGGATAGGAGCCGATAGCGGAGTGGCTGGGGGATAGGAGCCGATAGCGGAGTGCCTGGGGGAGAGGAGCCGATAGCGGAGTGGCTGGGGGAGAGGAGCGGATAGCGGAGTGGCTGGGGGAGAGGAGCGGATAGCGGAGTGGGTGGCGGAGAGGAGCGGATAGCGGAGTGGGTGGCGGAGAGGAGCGGATAGCGGAGTGGGTGGCGGAGAGGAGCGTATCGCAGAGTGGGTGGCGGAGAGGAGCGGATCGCAGAGTGGGTGGCGGAGAGGAGCGGATCGCAGAGTGGGTGGCGGAGAGGAGCAGACAGCAGGGTGGCTGGCGGAGAGGATCGTATAGCAGGGTGGCTGGGGGAGAGGAGCGGATAGCGGGGTGGCTGGGGGAGAGGAGCGGATAGCGGGGTGGGTGGGGGAGAGGAGCGGATAGCGGGGTGGGTTGGGGAGAGGAGCGGATAGCGGGGTGGGTGGGGGAGAGGAGCGGATAGCGGTGTGGGTGAGGGAGAGGAGCGGATAGCAGGGTGGCTGGGGGAGAGGAGCGGATAGCAGAGAGGGTGACGGAGAGGAGCGGATAGCAAAGAGGCTGGCGGAGAGGAGCGGATAGCGGAGTGGCTGGCGGAGAGGAGCAGATAGCGGAGTGGCTGGGGGAGAGGAGCGGATAGCAGGGTGGGTGGGGGAGAGGAGCGGATAGCAGGGTCGCTGGCAGATAGGAGCGGATAGCTGAGAGGGTGACGGAGAGGAGCGGATAGCGGAGTGGCTGGCGGAGTAGAGCGGATAGCAGGGTGGCTAGCAGAGTAGAGCGGATAGCAGGGTGGCTGGGGGATAGGAGCGGATAGCAGGGTGGCTGGGGGAGAGGAGCGGATAGCGGAGTGGCTGGCGGAGTGGAGCGGATAGCAGGGTGTCTGGGGGAGAGGAGCGGATAGCAGAGAGGGTGACGGAGAGGATCGTATAGCAGGGTGGCTGGCGAAGAGGATCGTATAGCAGGGTGGCTGGGGGAGAGGAGCGGATAGCGGAGTGGCTGGCGGAGAGGAGCGGATAGCGGAGTGGCTGGCGGAGAGGAGCGGATAGCGGAGTGGCTGGGCGAAAGGAGCGGATAGCAGGGTCGCTGGCGGATAGGAGCGGATAGCCGAGTAGCTGGGGGAGAGGAGCCGATAGCAGGGTGGGTGGCGGAGAGGATCGGATAGCAGGGTGGGTGGCGGAGAGGAGCGGATAGCAGGGTGGCTGGGGGAGAGGAGCGGATAGCAGGGTGGCTGGCGGAGAAGAGCGGATAGCATGGTGGCTGGGGGAGAGGAGCGGATAGCAGGGTCGCTGGCGGATAGGAGCGGATAGCAGGGTGGGTGGCGGAGAGGAGCGGATAGCAGGGTGGGTGGCGGAGAGGAGCGGATAGCGGGGTGGCTGGCGGAGAGGAGCGGATAGCAGAGTGGCTGGCGGAGAGGAGCGGATAGCGGGGTGGCTGGTGGAGAGGAGCGGATAGATGTGTGGCTGGCGGAGAGGAGCGGATAGCAGAGTGGCTGGGGGAGAGGAGCGGATAGCAGGGTGGCTGGGGGAGAGGAGCGGATAGCAGGGTGGCTGGCGGAGAGGAGCGGATAGCGGAGTGGCTGGCGGAGAGGAGCGGATAGCAGAGTGGCTGGGGGAGAGGAGCGGATAGCAGGGTGGCTGGGGGAGAGGAGCGGATAGCGGAGTGGCTGGCGGAGAGGAGCGGATAGCGGAGTGGCTGGCGGAGAGGAGCGGATAGCGGAGTGGCTGGGCGAAAGGAGCGGATAGCAGGGTCGCTGGCGGATAGGAGCGGATAGCCGAGTAGCTGGGGGAGAGGAGCCGATAGCAGGGTGGGTGGCGGAGAGGATCGGATAGCAGGGTGGGTGGCGGAGAGGAGCGGATAGCAGGGTGGCTGGGGGAGAGGAGCGGATAGCAGGGTGGCTGGCGGAGAAGAGCGGATAGCATGGTGGCTGGGGGAGAGGAGCGGATAGCAGGGTCGCTGGCGGATAGGAGCGGATAGCAGGGTGGGTGGCGGAGAGGAGCGGATAGCAGGGTGGGTGGCGGAGAGGAGCGGATAGCGGGGTGGCTGGCGGAGAGGAGCGGATAGCAGAGTGGCTGGCGGAGAGGAGCGGATAGCGGGGTGGCTGGTGGAGAGGAGCGGATAGATGTGTGGCTGGCGGAGAGGAGCGGATAGCAGAGTGGCTGGGGGAGAGGAGCGGATAGCAGGGTGGCTGGGGGAGAGGAGCGGATAGCAGAGAGGTTGACGGAGAGAAGCGGATAGAAGAGTGGCTGGCGGAGAGGAGCGGATAGCAGAGTGGATGGCGGAGAGGAGCGGATAGCAGAGTGGGTGGCGGAGAGGAGCGGATAGCGGAGTGGGTGGCTGGGGGAGAGGAGCGGATAGCGGAGTGGGTGGCTGGGGGAGAGGAGCGGATAGCGGAGTGGCTGGCGGAGAGGAGCGGATAGCGGAGTGGCTGGCGGAGAGGAGCGGATAGCAGAGTGGGTGGCGGAGAGGAGCGGATAGCAGAGAGGTTGACGGAGAGAAGCGGATAGAAGAGTGGCTGGCGGAGAGGAGCGGATAGCAGAGTGGCTGGCGGAGAGGAGCGGATAGCAGAGTGGGTGGCGGAGAGGAGCGGATAGCGGAGTGGGTGGCTGGGGGAGAGGAGCGGATAGCGGAGTGGGTGGCTGGGGGAGAGGAGCGGATAGCGGAGTGGCTGGCGGAGAGGAGCGGATAGCTGAGTGGCTGGCGGAGAGGAGCGGATAGCGGAGTGGCTGGCGGAGAGGAGCGGATAGCGGAGTGGCTGGGGGAGAGGAGCGGATCGCAGAGTGGGTGGCGGAGAGGAGCGGATCGCAGAGTGGGTGGCGGAGAGGAGCGGATCGCAGAGTTGGTGGCGGAGAGGAGCGGATCGCAGGGTGGGTGGGGGAGAGGAGCGGATCGCCTAGTGGGTGGCGGAGAGGAGCGGATCGCAGAGTGGGTGGCGGAGAGGAGCGGATAGCGGAGTGGGTGACGGAGAGGAGCGGATCGCCTAGTGGGTGGCGGAGAGGAGCGGTTCGCAGAGTGGGTGGCGGAGAGGAGCGGATCGCAGGGTGGGTGGGGGAGAGGAGCGGATCGCAGGGTGGGTGGGGGAGAGGAGCGGATCGCAGGGTGGCTGGGGGAGAGGAGCGGATCGCGGGGTGGCTGGGGGAGAGGAGCGGATCGCGGGGTGGCTGGGGGAGAGGAGCGGATCGCGGGGTGGCTGGGGGAGAGGAGCGGATCGCGGGGTGGCTGGGGGAGAGGAGCGGATCGCGGGGTGGCTGGGGGAGAGGAGCGGATCGCGGGGTGGCTGGCCGAGAGGAGCGGATAGCAGGGTGGCTGGCCGAGAGGAGCGGATAGCAGGGTGGCTGGCCGAGAGGAGCGGATAGCAGGGTGGCTGGCCGAGAGGAGCGGATAGCAGGGAGGCTGGCCGAGAGGAGCGGATAGCAGGGAGGCTGGCCGAGAGGAGCGGATAGCAGGGTGGCTGGCGGAGAGGAGCGGATAGCAGGGTGGCTGGCGGAGAGGAGCGGATAGCGGAGTGGCTGGCGGAGAGGAGCGGATAGCGGAGTGGCTGGCGGAGAGGAGCGGATAGCGGAGTGGCTGGCAGAGAGGAGCGGATAGCAGAGTGGGTGGTGGAGAGGAGCGGATAGCAGAGAGGTTGACGGAGAGAAGCGGATAGAAGAGTGGCTGGCGGAGAGGAGCGGATAGCAGAGTGGCTGGCGGAGAGGAGCGGATAGCAGAGTGGCTGGCGGAGAGGAGGGGATAGCAGAGTGGGTGGCTCGGGGAGAGGAGCGGATAGCGGAGTGGGTGCCTGGGGGAGAGGAGCGGATAGCGGAGTGGCTGGCGGAGAGGAGCGGATAGCGGAGTGGCTGGCGGAGAGGAGCGGATAGCGGAGTGGCTGGCGGAGAGGAGCGGATAGCAGGGTGGCTGGCGGAGAGGAGCGGATACCTGAGTGGCTTGCGGAGAGGAGCGGATAGCAGGGAGGCTCGCGGAGAGGAGAGGACATCAGGGTGGCTGGGGGAGAGAAGCCGATAGCAGAGTGGCTGGGGGAGAGAAGCCGATAGCGGAGTGGCTGGGGGAGAGGAGCCGATAGCGGAGTGGCTGGGGGAGAGGAGCCGATAGCGGAGTGGCTGGGCGAGAGGAGCCGATAGCGGAGTGGCTGGGGGAGAGGAGCGGATAGCTTAGTGGCTGGGGGAGAGGAGCGGATAGCTGAGACGTGAAGGAGAGGAGCGGATAGCGGAGAGGGTGACGGAGAGGAGCGGATAGCGGAGTGGCTGGCGGAGAGGAGCCGATAGCGGAGTGGCTGGGGGATAGGAGCCGATAGCGGAGTGGCTGGGGGAGAGGAGCCGATAGCGGAGTGGCTGGGGGAGAGGAGCGGATAGCGGAGTGGCTGGCGGAGAGGAGCGGATAGCGGAGTGGCTGGGGGAGAGGAGCGGATAGCGGAGTGGGTGGAGGAGAGGAGCGGATAGCGGAGTGGCTGGCGGAGAGGAGCGGATAGCGGAGTGGCTGGGGGAGAGGAGCTTATAGCGGAGTGGGTGGAGGAGAGGAGCGGATAGCAGAGTGGGTGGCGGAGAGGAGCGGATCGCAGAGTGGGTGGCGGAGAGGAGCGGATCGCAGAGTGGGTGGCGGAGAGGAGCGGATCGCAGAGTGGGTGGCGGAGAGGAGCGGATCGCAGAGTGGGTGGCGGAGAGGAGCGTATCGCAGGGTGGGTGGGGGAGAGGAGCGGATCGCAGGGTGGGTGGGGGAGAGGAGCGGATCGCAGGGTGGGTGGGGGAGAGGAGCGGATCGCGGGGTGCCTGGGGGAGAGGAGCGGATCGCTGGGTGGGTGGGGGAGAGGAGCGGATCGCAGGGTGGCTGGCCGAGAAGAGCGGATAGCAGGTTGGCTGGCCGAGAGGAGCGGATAGCAGGGTGGCTGGCCGAGAGGAGCGGATAGCAGGGTGGCTGGCGGAGAGGAGCGGATAGCAGGGTGGGTGGCGGAGCGGAGCGGATAGCAGGGTGTGTGACGGAGAGGAGCGGATAGCGGAGTGGCTGGGGAGAGAAGCCGATAGCGGAGTGGCTGGGGGAGAGGAGCCGATAGCGGAGTGGCTGGGCGAGGGGAGCCGATAGCGGAGTGGCTGGGGGAGAGGAGCGGATAGCTTAGTGGCTGGGGGAGAGGAGCGGATAGCTGAGAGGGTGACGGAGAGGAGCGGATAGCTGAGAGTGTGACGGAGAGGAGCGGATAGCGGAGTGGCTGGCGGAGAGGAGCCGATAGCGGAGTGGCTGGGGGATAGGAGCCGATAGCGGAGTGGCTGGCGGAGAGGAGCCGATAGCGGAGTGGCTGGGGGATAGGAGCCGATAGCGGAGTGGCTGGGGGAGAGGAGCCGATAGCGGAGTGGCTGGGGGAGAGGAGCCGATAGCGGAGTGGCTGGGGGAGAGGAGCCGATAGCGGAGTGGCTGGGGGAGAGGAGCCGATAGCGGAGTGGCTGGGGGAGAGGAGCGGATAGCTAAGTGGCTGGGGGAGAGGAGCGGATAGCGAAGTGGCTGGCGGAGAGGAGCGGATAGCGGAGTGGGTGGCGGAGAGGAGCGGATAGCAGAGTGGGTGGCGGAGAGGAGCGCATAGCAGAGAGGTTGACGGAGAGAAGCGGATAGAAGAGTGGCTGGCGGAGAGGAGCCGATAGCGGAGTGGCTGGGGGAGAGGAGCGGTTAGCGGAGTGGCTGGGGGAGAGGAGCGGATAGCGGAGTGGCTGGGGGAGAGGAGCGGATAGCGGAGTGGGTGGCGGAGAGGAGCGGATCGCAGAGTGGGTGGCGGAGAGGAGCGGATAGCAGGGTGGCTGGCGGAGAGGAGCGGATAGCGGAGTGGCAGGCGGAGAGGAGCGGATAGCCGAGTGGCTGGGGGAGAGGAGCGGATAGCTGAGAGGGTGAAGGAGAGGAGCGGATAGCTGAGAGGGTGAAGGAGAGGAGCGGATAGCGGAGAGGGTGACGGAGAGGAGCGGAGAGCGGAGTGGCTGGCGGAGAGGAGCGGAGAGCGGAGTGGCTGGCGGAGAGGAGCGGAGAGCGGAGTGGCTGGGGGATAGGAGCCGATAGCGGAGTGGCTGGGGGAGAGGAGCCGATAGCGGAGTGGCTGGGGGAGAGGAGCCGATAGCGGAGTGGCTGGGGGAGAGGAGCCGATAGCGGAGTGGCTGGGGGAGAGGAGCCGATAGCGGAGTGGCTGGGGGAGAGGAGCCGATAGCGGAGTGGCTGGGGGAGAGGAGCCGATAGCGGAGTGGCTGGGGGAGAGGAGCGGATCGCGGAGTGGGTGGCGGAGAGGAGCGGATCGCAGAGTGGGTGGCGGAGAGGAGCGAATCGCAGAGTGGGTGGGGGAGAGGAGCGGATCGCAGGGTGGCTGGGGGAGAGGAGCGGATCGCAGGGTGGCTGGGGGAGAGGAGCGGATCGCGGGGTGGCTGGGGGAGAGGAGCGGATAGCAGGGTGGCTGGCGGAGAGGAGCGGATAGCAGGGTGGCTGGCGGAGAGGAGCGGATAGCGCAGTGGCTGGCGGAGAGGAGCGGATAGCGGAGTGGCTGGGCGAGAGGAGCCGATAGCGGAGTGGCTGGGGGAGAGGAGCGGATAGCTGAGAGGGTGACGGAGAGGAGCGGATAGCTGAGAGGGTGAAGGAGAGGAGCGGAGAGCGGAGTGGCTGGCGGAGAGGAGCCGATAGCGGAGTGACTGGGGGATAGGAGCCGATAGCGGAGTGGCTGGGGGAGAGGAGCCGATAGCGGAGTGGCTGGGGGAGAGGAGCGGATAGCGGAGTGGCTGGGGGAGAGGAGCGGATAGCGGAGTGGCTGGCGGAGAGGAGCGGATAGCGGAGTGGCTGGGGGAGAGGAGCGGATAGCGGAGTGGGTGGCGGAGAGGAGCGGATAGCGGAGTGGGTGGCGGAGGGGAGCGGATCGCAGAGTGGGTGGCGGAGGGGAGCGGATCGCAGAGTGGGTGGCGGAGAGGAGCGGATCGCAGAGTGGGTGGCGGAGAGGAGCGGATCGCAGAGTGGGTGGCGGAGAGGAGCGGATCGCAGGGTGGGTGGGGGAGAGGAGCGGATCGCGGGGTGGCTGGCCGAGAGGAGCGGATCGCGGGGTGGCTGGCCGAGAGGAGCGGATAGCAGGGTGGCTGGCCGAGAGGAGCGGATAGCAGGGTGGCTGGCCGAGAGGAGCGGATAGCAGGGAGGCTGGCCGAGAGGAGCGGATAGCAGGGAGGCTGGCCGAGAGGAGCGGATAGCAGGGTGGCTGGCCGAGAGGAGCGGATAGCAGGGTGGCTGGCGGAGAGGAGCGGATAGCGAAGTGGCTGGCGGAGAGGAGCGGATAGCGGAGTGGCTGGCGGAGAGGAGCGGATAGCGGCGTGGCTGGCAGAGAGGAGCGGATAGCAGAGTGGGTGGCGGAGAGGAGCTGATAGCAGAGAGGTTGACGGAGAGAAGCGGATAGAAGAGTGGCTGGCGGAGAGGAGCGGATAGCAGAGTGGGTGGCGGAGAGGAGCGGATAGCGGAGTGGGTGGCTGGGGGAGAGGAGCGGATAGCGGAGTGGCTGGCGGAGAGGATCGGATAGCGGAGTGGCTGGCGGAGAGTAGCGGATAGCGGAGTGGCTGGCGGAGAGGAGCGGATAGCGGAGTGGCTGGCGGAGAGGAGCGGATAGCGGAGTGGCTGGCGGAGAGGAGCGGATAGCAGGGTGGCTGGCGGAGAGGAGCGGACATCAGGGTGGCTGGGGGAGAGGAACGGCTAGCGGAGTTGTGACGGTGCTGCCCGTGGGAGCCAGCTGAGGTCACTCAATTAGGGTGAACTGCAAACCAAACAGGGCAGACAAACCCCAAATGCTGGTGGTTATTCCAATACTTAGATTTACCAACTAGCACAAAACAGCTTCTACAGTACCTTACTGGTCACTTAGAAGTTCAAACCATGCAGTTCCCTTAAAGTGCCCAGCCTCAGGCCTCCTCCAGACACACCTGTCAGATATGATGATGATTCCTAAGAATCTTACTTCATCATATAAAAGAAAAGGTTCTTCCAATCCCAAAGGATCAGCCACATACCCAGGTCCAATTATAACTTAAATCTTACCCAAAGTACACGCTATAGTCAATTCTTATTAACTAAGCTAAAATTTATTAAAAAAGAACAGAGAGAGAGTGTTGGTTAAAGGATTAATCTACAGACAGACTTGAATTCAATTCTTGAGGTTCAGATACACATCAGAGATGAGCTTGTAGTTGCCAAAAGTCCTTTTAGAAATAGTCCATAGGTTATAGTCCAATGTCCATATTCAGGGTGGCTCCAGTCAGTGACTGGGGATCTCAATCCTTGTGGCTTAAGGTTTCCCCCTCTTGAAACCCAAAGCAGATCTGAGATGAAGCAGGATCGTGTCCCAGGGTTCTTATACATTTCCAGCAGCCTTTCCGCCTGAGAAAACAATAGGCTTAATTCCTTCTCCCAAACATCCTGGCAATTAGCACAGAGTAATTTACCCATTAAACAGTTCAGATACAGGTTAGCACAACCTTCAAAGAGACACATAGACAATAATACTATTTTACTCAAGTATCATCATAAATGTTAATATTCCTTTTTTTGATCTTTGAATTAAAACTATAGCAATAGACAAGACTTGTTTGCTTGCATCCCAAGACCTGAGCAAACATCCCCCTTCTACCTCTAACAATGCAGACTTGCATTTCAAAGCTCTAGTCATTTACATATCTTCCTAACCAGTCCTTAAGGTTCACCCATGGGTCAGGTCAGTCTGTGAGTTAATTAACTCTTTCTGGCCCTGTCATCATACAATATCTCATTGAATCACAGTCATAACGTCACAGGAGTGGCTGGGGGAGAGAAGCCGATAGCGGAGTGGCTGGGCGAGAGGAGCCGATAGCGGAGTGGCTGGGGGAGAGGAGCGGATAGCTTAGTGGTTGGGGGAGAGGAGCGGATAGCTGAGAGGGTGACGGAGAGGAGCGGTTAGCGGAGAGGGTGACGGAGAGGAGCGGATAGCGGAGTGGCTGGCGGAGAGGAGCCGATAGCGGAGTGGCTGGGGGAGAGGAGCCGATAGCGGAGTGGCTGGGGGAGAGGAGCCGATAGCGGAATGGCTGGGGGAGAGGAGCCGATAGCGGAATGGCTGGGGGAGAGGAGCCGATAGCGGAATGGCTGGGGGAGAGGAGCCGATAGCGGAGTGGCTGGCGGAGAGGAGCGGATAGCGGAGTGGCTGGGGGAGAGGAGCGGATAGCGGAGTGGGTGGAGGAGAGCAGCGGATAGCAGAGTGAGTGGCAGAGAGGAGCGGATAGCAGAGTGGGTGGCAGAGAGGAGCGGATCGCAGAGTGGGTGGCGGAGAGGAGCGGATCGCAGAGTGGGTGGCGGAGAGGAGCGGATCGCAGAGTGGGTGGCGGAGAGGAGCGGATCGCAGGGTGGGTGGGGGAGAGGAGCGGATCGCAGGGTGGGTGGGGGAGAGGAGCGGATCGCGGGGTGCCTGGGGGAGAGGAGCGGATCGCGGGGTGGCTGGGGGAGAGGAGCGGATCGCAGGGTGGCTGGCCGAGAGGAGCGGATCGCAGGTTGGAGGGCCGAGAGGAGCGGATAGCAGGGTGGCTGGCCGAGAGGAGCGGATAGCAGGGTGGCTGGCCGAGAGGAGCGGATAGCAGCGTGGGTGGCGGAGAGGAGCGGATTGCAGGGTGGGTGGCGGAGAGGAGCGGATAGCGGAGTGGCTGGGGGAGAGAAGCCGATAGCGGAGTGGCTGGGGGAGAGGAGCCGATAGCGGAGTGGCTGGGCGAGGGGAGCCGATAGCGGAGTGGCTGGGGGAGAGGAGCGGATAGCTTAGTGGCTGGCGGAGAGGAGCGGATAGCTGAGAGGGTGACGGAGAGGAGCGGATAGCGGAGTGTCTGGCGGAGAGGAGCCGATAGCGGAGTGGCTGGGGGATAGGAGCCGATAGCGGAGTGGCTGGGGGAGAGGAGCCGATAGCGGAGTGGCTGGGGGAGAGGAGCCGATAGCGGAGTGGCTGGGGGAGAGGAGCGGATAGCGGAGTGGCTGGCGGAGAGGAGCGGATAGCGGAGTGGCTGGGGGAGAGGAGCGGATAGCGGAGTGGGTGGAGGAGAGGAGCGGATAGCGGAGTGGGTGGCGGAGAGGAGCGGATCGCAGAGTGGGTGGCGGAGAGGAGCGGATCGCAGGGTGGGTGGCGGAGAGGAGCGGATCGCAGGGTGGGTGGCGGAGAGGAGCGGATCGCAGGGTGGGTGGGGGAGAGGAGCGGATCGCAGGGTGGGTGGCGGAGAGGAGCGGATCGCGGGGTGCCTGGGGTAGAGGAGCGGATCGCGGGGTGCCTGGGGTAGAGGAGCGGATCGCGGGGTGCCTGGGGGAGAGGAGCGGATTGCAGGGTGGCTGGCCGAGAGGAGCGGATAGCAGGGTGGCTGGCCGAGAGGAGCGGATAGCAGGGTGGCTGGCCGAGAGGAGCGGATAGCAGGGAGGCTGGCCGAGAGGAGCGGATAGCAGGGTGGCTGGCGGAGAGGAGCGGATAGCGGAGTGGCTGGCGGAGAGGAGCGGATAGCGAAGTGGCTGGCGGAGAGGAGCGGATAGCGGACTGGCTGGCGGAGAGGAGCGGATAGCAGAGTGGCTGGCGGAGAGGAGCGGATAGCGGAGTGGCTGGCGGAGAGGAGCGGATAGCGGAGTGGCTGGCGGAGAGGAGCGGATAGCTGGCGGAGAGGAGCGCATAGCGGAATGGCTGGGGGAGAGGAGCGGATAGCGGAGTGGCTGGGGCAGAGGAGCGGATAGCGGAGTGGCTGGGGGAGAGGAACGGATAGCGGAGTGGCTGGGGGAGAGGAGCAGATAGCGGAGTGGCTGGCGGAGAGGAGCAGATAGCAGGGTGGCTGCGGGAGAGGAGCGGATAGCAGAGAGGTTGACGGAGAGAAGTGGATAGAAGAGTGACTGGTGGAGAGGAGCGGATAGCAGAGTCGGTGGCAGATAGGAGCGGATAGCAGAGTGGGTGGCGGAGAGGAGCGGATAGCAGAGTGGGTGGCGGAGAGGAGCGGATAGCAGAGAGGTTGACGGAGAGAAGCGGATAGAAGAGTGGCTGGCGGAGAGGAGCGGATAGCAGAGTGGCTGGCGGAGAGGAGCGGATAGCAGAGTGGGTGGCGGAGAGGAGCGGATAGCGGAGTGGGTGGCTGGGGGAGAGGAGCGGATAGAGGAGTGGGTGGCTGGGGGAGAGGAGCGGATAGCGGAGTGGCTGGCGGAGAGGAGCGGATAGCGGAGTGGCTGGCGGAGAGGAGCGGATAGCGGAGTGGCTGGCGGAGAGGAGCGGATAGCGGAGAGGCTGGCGGAGAGGAGCGGATAGCAGGGTGGCTGGCGGAGAGGAGCGGATACCTGAGTGGCTTGCGGAGAGGAGAGGATAGCAGGGTGGCTGATGGAGAGGAGCGGACAGGAGGGTGGCTGACGGAGAGGAGCGCATAGCAGGGTGGCTGGCGGAGAAGAGTGCATAGCAGGGTGGCTGGCGGTGAAGAGCGGACAGCAGGGTGGCTGACGGAGAGGAGCGGACAGCAGGGTGGCAGGCGGAGAGGAGCGGACAGCAGGGTGGCTGGCGGAGAGGAGCGGATAGCTGAGTGGCTGGAGGAGAGGAGCGGATAGCAGGGTCACTGGCGGAGAGGAGCGCAGAGCAGGGTGGTGGCGGAGAAGAGCGGACAGCAGGGTGGCTGGCGGAGAGGAGCGGACAGCAGGGTGGCTGGCAGAGAGGAGCGGACAGCAGGGTGGCTGGCGGAGAGGAGCGGACAGCAGGGTGGCTGGCGGAGAGGAGCGGACAGCAGGGTGGCTGGCGGAGAGGAGCGGATAGCTGAGTGGCTGGCGGAGAGGAGCGCATAGCAGGGTGGCTGGCGGAGAGGAGCGGACAGGTGGGTGGCTGGCGGAGAGGAGCGCATAGTAGGGTGGCTGGCGGAGAGGAGCGCATAGCAGGGTGGTGGCGGAGAAGAGCGGACAGCAGGGTGGCTGGCGGAGAGGAGCGGACAGCAGGGTGGCTGGCAGAGAGGAGCGGACAGCAGGGTGGCTGGCGGAGAGGAGCGGACTGCAGGGTGGCTGGCGGAGAGGAGCGGACAGCACGGTGGCTGGCGGAGAGGAGCGGACAGCAGGGTGGCTGGGGGAGAGGAGCGGCTAGCGGAGTGGCTGGGGGAGAGGAGCGGACAGCAGGGTGGCTGGCGGAGAGGAGCGGACAGCAGGGTGGCTGGCGGAGAGGAGCGGACAGCAGGGTGGCTGGGGGAGAGGAGCGGCCAGCTGGGTGGCTGGGGGAGAGGAGCGGCTAGCGGAGTGGCTGGGGGACAGGAGCGGACAGCGGAGTGGCTGGGGGAGAGGAGCGGACAGCGGAGTGGCTGGGGGAGAGGAGCGGACAGCAGGGTGGGTGCCGGAGAGGAGCGGACAGCGGTGTGGGTGGCGGACAGGAGCGGAGAGCGGGGTGGCTGGCGGAGAGGAGCGGAGAGCGGGGTGTCTGGCGGAGAGGAGCGGACAGGAGGGTGGGTGACGGAGAGGAGCGGACAGGAGGGTGGGTAACGGAGAGGAGCGGACAGCAGGGTGGCTGGCGGAGAGGAGCGGATAGCAGGGTGGCTGGCGGAGAGGAGCGGATAGCAGGGTGGCTGGCGGAGAGGAGCGGATAGCAGGGTGGCTGACGGAGAGGAGCGGACAGGAGGGTGGCTGACGGAGAGGAGCGGACAGGAACGTGGCTGACGGAGAGGAGCGGACAGGAGGGTGGCTGTCGGAGAGGAGCAGATAGCAGGGTGGCTGACGGAGAGCAGCAGACAGGAGGGTGGCTGACGGAGAGGAGCGGACAGCAGGGTGGCTGGCGGAGAGGAGCGGACAGCAGCGTGGCTGGCGGAGAGGAGCGGATAGATGAGTGTCAGGCGGAGAGGAGCGGATAGCAGGGTGGCTGGTAGAGAGGAGCGGATAGCAGGGTGGCTGGTAGAGAGGAGCGAACAGGAGGGTGGCTGACGGAGAGGAGCGGACAGGAGGGTGGGTGACGGAGAGGAGCGGACAGGAGGGTGGCTGGCGGAGAGGAGCTGATACCTGAGTGGCTGGCGGAGAGGAGCGGACAGCAGGGTGGCTGGCGGAGAGGAGCGGACAGCAGGGTCGCTGGCGGAGAGGAGCGGACAGCAGGGTGGCTTGGGGAGAGGAGTGGCTAGCGGAGTGGCTGGTGGAGAGGAGCGGATAGCATGGTGGCTGGCGGAGAGGAGCGGACAGCAGGGTGGCTGGCGGAGAGGAGCGGAAAGCAGGGTGGCTTGGGGAGAGGAGCGGCTAGCGGAGTGGCTGGTGGAGAGGAGCGGATAGCAGGGTGGCTGGCAGAGAGGAGCGGATAGCAGGGTGGCTGGCGGAGAGGAGCGGATAGCAGGGTGGCTGGTGGAGAGGAGCGAATAGCAGGGTGGCTGGCGGAGAGGAGCGGATAGCAGGGTGGCTGGTGGAGAGGAGCTGATAGCGGAGTGGCTGGGGGAGAGGAGCGGATAGCTGAGAGGGTGACGGAGAGGAGCGGATAGCAGAGAGGGTGACGGAGAGGAGGGGATAGTGGAGAGGGTGACGGAGAGGAGCGGATAGCGGAGAGGGTGACGGAGAGGAGCGGATAGCGGAGTGGCTGGCGGAGAGGAGCGGATAGCAGGGTGGCTGACGGAGAGGAGCGGACAGGAGGGTGGGTGACGCAGAGGAGCGGACAGGAGGGTGGCTGGCGGAGAGGAGCGCATAGCAGGGTGGCTGGCGGAGAAGAGCGGAGAGCGGAGTGGCTGGCGGAGAGGAGCGGACAGCAGGGCGGCTGGCGGAGAGGAGCGGATAGCTGAGTGGCTGGCGGAGAGGAGCGGACAGCAGGGTGGCTGACGGAGAGGAGCGGATAGCAGGGTCGCTGACGGAGAGGAGCGGACAGGAGGGTGGGTGACGGAGAGGAGCGGACAGGAGGGTGGCTGGCGGAGAGGAGCGCATAGCAGGGTGGCTGTCGGAGAAGATCGGAGAGCCGAGTGGCTGGCGGAGAGGAGCGGAGAGCGGGGTGGGTGGCGGAGAGGAGCGGAGATCGGAGTGGCTGGCGGAGAGGAGCGGAGAGCGGAGTGGCTGGCGGAGAGGAGCGGAGAGCGGGGTGGGTGGCGGAGAGGAGCGGGTAGCGGGGTGGCTGGGGGAGAGGAGCGAATAGCGGGGTGGGTTGGGGAGAGGAGCGGATAGCGGGGTGGCTGGGGGAGAGGAGCGGATAGCGGGGTGGCTGGGGGAGAGGAGCGGGTAGCGGGGTGGCTGGGGGAGAGGAGCGGATAGCGGGGTGGCTGGGGGAGAGGAGCGGATAACGGGGTGGGTGGGGGAGAGGAGCGGATAGAGGGGTGGCTGGGGGAGAGGAGCGGATAGCAGGGTGGCTGGGGGAGAGGAGCGGGTAGCGGGGTGGCTGGAGAGAGGAGCGGGTAGCGGGGTGGCTGGGGGAGAGGAGCGGATAGCAGGGTCGCTGGCGGATAGGAGCGGATAGCAGGGTGGGTGGCGGAGAGGAGCGGATAGCAGGCTGGGTGGCGGAGAGGAGCCGATAGCAGGGTGGGTGGCGGAGAGAAGCGGATAGCAGGTTGGGTGGCGGAGAGGAGCGGATAGCGGAGTGGCTGGGGGAGAGGAGCCGATAGCGGAGTGACTGGTGGAGAGGAGCCGATAGCGGAGTGGCTGGGGGAGTGGAGCCGATAGCGGAGTGGCTGGGGGAGAGGAGCGGATAGCGGGGTGGCTGGGGGAGAGGAGCGGATAGCAGGGTCGCTGGCAGATAGGAGCGGATAGCTGAGAGGGTGACGGAGAGGAGCGGATAGCGGAGTGGCTGGGGGAGAGGAGCAGATAGCAGGGTGGCTGGGGGAGAGGAGCGGATAGCGGAGTGGCTGGCGGAGAGGAGCGTATAGCGGAGTGGCTGGCAGAGAGGAGCGGATAGCGGAGTGGCTGGGGGAGAGGAGCGGATAGCAGGGTCGCTGGCAGATAGGAGTGGATAGCTGAGAGGGTGACGGAGAGGAGCGGATAGTGGAGTGGCTGGGGGAGAGGAGCGGATAGCGGAGTGACTGGGCGAAAGGAGCGGATAGCAGGGTGGTTGGGGGAGAGGAGCGGATAGCAGGGTCGCTGGCGGATATGAGCGGATAGCGGAGTGGCTGGGGGAGAGGAGCGGATAGCAGGGTGGGTGGCGGAGAGGAGCGGATAGCAGGGTGGGTGGCGGAGAGGAGCGGGTAGAGGGGTGGCTGGGGGAGAGGAGCGGATAACGGGGTGGGTGGGGGAGAGGAGCGGCTAGCGGGGTGGCTGGAGAGAGGAACGGGTAGAGGGGTGGCTGGGGGAGAGGAGCGGATAGCAGGGTCGCTGGCGGATAGGAGCGGATAGCAGGGTGGGTGGCGGAGAAGAGCGGATAGCAGGGTGGGTGGCGGAGAGGAGCGGATAGCAGGTTGGGTGGCGGAGAGGAGCGGATAGCGGAGTGGCTGAGGGAGAGGAGCCGATAGCGGAGTGACTGGTGGAGAGGAGCCGATAGCGGAGTGGCTGGGGGAGTGGAGCCGATAGCGGAGTGGCTGGGGGAGAGGAGCGGATAGCGGAGTGGCTGGGGGAGAGGAGCGGATAGCAGGGTAGCTGGGGGAGAGGAGCGGATAGCAGAGTGGGTGGCGGACAGGAGCGGATAGCAGAGTGGGTGGCGGACAGGAGCGGATAGCAGAGTGGGTGGCGGAGAGGAGCGGATAGAAGAGTGGGTGGCGGAGAGGAGCGGATAGCAGAGAGGGTGACGGAGAGGAGCGGATAGCGGAGTGGCTGGCGGAGAGGAGCGGATAGCGGAGTGGCTGGCGGAGAGGAGCCGATAGCGGAGTGGCTGGGGGAGAGGAGCCGATAGCGGAGTGGCTTTGGGAGAGGAGCCGATAGCTGAGTGGCTGGGGGAGAGGAGCCGATAGCGGAGTGGCTGGGGGAGAGGAGCGGGTAGGGGGGTGGCTGGGGGAGAGGAGCCGATAGCGGAGTGGCTGGGGGAGTGGAGCGGATAGCGGAGTGGCTGCGGGAGAGGAGCGGATAGCAGGGTAGCTGGGGGAGAGGAGCGGATAGCAGAGTGGGTGGCGGAGAGGAGCGGATAGCAGAGTGGGTGGCGGAGAGGAGCGGATAGCAGAGTGGGTGGCGGAGAGGAGCGGATCGCAGAGTGGGTGGAGGAGAGGAGCGGATCGCAGAGTGGGTGGGGGAGAGGAGCGGATCGCAGGGTGGGTGGGGGAGAGGAGCGGATCGCGGGGTGGGTGGGGGAGAGGAGCGGATCGCGGGGTGGCTGGCGGAGAGGAGCGGACAGCAGGGTGGCTGGCGGAGAGGAGCGGATAGCTGAGTGGCTGGCGGAGAGGAGCGGATAGCAGGGTGGCTGGCGGAGAGGAGCGGACAGGTGGGTGGCTGGCGGAGAGGAGCGCATAGCAGGGTGGCTGGCGGAGAGGAGCGCATAGCAGGGTGGCTGGCGGAGAGGAGCGGACAGCAGGGTGGCTAGCAGAGAGGAGCGGACAGCAGGGTGGCTGGCGGAGAGGAGCGGACAGCAGGGTGGCTGGCGGAGAGGAGCGGACAGCAGGGTGGCTGGCGGAGAGGAGCGGACAGCAGGGTGGCTGGCGGAGAGGAGCGGACAGCAGGGTGGCTGGCGGAGAGGAGCGGACAGCAGGGTGGCTGGGGGAGAGGAGCGGCTAGCGGAGTGGCTGGGGGAGAGGAGCGGCTAGCGGAGTGGCTGGGGGAGAGGAGCGGACAGCGGAGTGGCTGGGGGAGAGGAGCGGACAGCGGAGTGGCTGGGGGAGAGGAGCGGACAGCGGAGTGGCTGGGGGAGAGGAGTGGACAGCAGGGTGGGTGCCGGAGAGGAGCGGACAGCGGTGTGGGTGGCGGACAGGAGCGGAGAGCGGGGTGGCTGGCGGAGAGGAGCGGAGAGCGGGGTGTCTGGCGGAGAGGAGCGGACAGGAGGGTGGGTGACGGAGAGGAGCGGACAGGAGGGTGGGTAACGGAGAGGAGCGGACAGCAGGGTGGCTGGCGGAGAGGAGCGGATAGCAGGGTGGCTGGCGGAGAGAGCGGATAGCAGGGTGGCTGGCGGAGAGGAGCGGATAGCAGGGTGGCTGGCGGAGAGGAGCGGATACCTGAGTGGCTGGTGGAGAGGAGCGGATAGCAGGGTGGCTGACGGAGAGGAGCAGACAGGAGGGTGGCTGACGGAGAGGAGCGGACAGGAACGTGGCTGACGGAGAGGAGCGGACAGGAGGGTGGCTGTCGGAGAGGAGCAGATAGCAGGGTGGCTGACGGAGAGCAGCAGACAGGAGGGTGCCTGACGGAGAGGAGCGGACAGCAGGGTGGCTGGCGGAGAGGAGCGGACAGCAGCGTGGCTGGCGGAGAGGAGCGGATAGATGAGTGTCAGGCGGAGAGGAGCGGATAGCAGGGTGGCTGGTAGAGAGGAGCGGATAGCAGGGTGGCTGGTAGAGAGGAGCGAACAGGAGGGTGGCTGACGGAGAGGAGCGGACAGGAGGGTGGGTGACGGAGAGGAGCGGACAGGAGGGTGGCTGGCGGAGAGGAGCTGATACCTGAGTGGCTGGCGGAGAGGAGCGGACAGCAGGGTGGCTGGCGGAGAGGAGCGGACAGCAGGGTGGCTGGCGGAGAGGAGCGGACAGCAGGGTGGCTGGCGGAGAGGAGCGGACAGCACGGTGGCTGGCGGAGAGGAGCGGACAGCAGGGTGGCTTGGGGAGAGGAGTGGCTAGCGGAGTGGCTGGTGGAGAGGAGCGGATAGCATGGTGGCTGGCGGAGAGGAGCGGACAGCAGGGTGGCTGGCGGAGAGGAGCGGACAGCAGGGTGGCTTGGGGAGAGGAGCGGCTAGCGGAGTGGCTGGTGGAGAGGAGCGGATAGCAGGGTGGCTGGCAGAGAGGAGCGGATAGCAGGGTGGCTGGCGGAGAGGAGCGAATAGCAGGGTGGCTGGCGGAGAGGAGCGGATAGCAGGGTGGCTGGTGGAGAGGAGCTGATAGCGGAGTGGCTGGGGGAGAGGAGCGGATAGCTGAGAGGGTGACGGAGAGGAGCGGATAGCAGAGAGGGTGACGGAGAGGAGCGGATAGTGGAGAGGGTGACGGAGAGGAGCGGATAGCGGAGAGGGTGACGGAGAGGAGCGGATAGCGGAGTGGCTGGCGGAGAGGAGCGGATAGCAGGGTGGCTGACGGAGAGGAGCGGACAGGAGGGTGGGTGACGGAGAGGAGCGGACAGGAGGGTGGCTGGCGGAGAGGAGCGCATAGCAGGGTGGCTGGCGGAGAAGAGCGGAGAGCGGAGTGGCTGGCGGAGAGGAGCGGACAGCAGGGCGGCTGGCGGAGAGGAGCGGATAGCTGAGTGGCTGGCGGAGAGGAGCGGACAGCAGGGTGGCTGACGGAGAGGAGCGGATAGCAGGGTCGCTGACGGAGAGGAGCGGACAGGAGGGTGGGTGACGGAGAGGAGCGGACAGGAGGGTGGCTGGCGGAGAGGAGCGCATAGCAGGGTGGCTGTCGGAGAAGATCGGAGAGCCGAGTAGCTGGCGGAGAGGAGCGGAGAGCGGGGTGGGTGGCGGAGAGGAGCGGAGATCGGAGTGGCTGGCGGAGAGGAGCGGAGAGCGGAGTGGCTGGCGGAGAGGAGCGGAGAGCGGGGTGGGTGGCGGAGAGGAGCGGGTAGCGGGGTGGCTGGGGGAGAGGAGCGGATAGCGGGGTGGCTGGGGGAGAGGAGCGGATAGCGGGGTGGCTGGGGGAGAGGAGCGGGTAGCGGGGTGGCTGGGGGAGAGGAGCGGATAGCGGGGTGGCTGGGGGAGAGGAGCGGATAGCAGGGTCGCTGGCAGATAGGAGCGGATAGCTGAGAGGGTGACGGAGAGGAGCGGATAGCGGAGTGGCTGGGGGAGAGGAGCAGATAGCAGGGTGGCTGGGGGAGAGGAGCGGATAGCAGGGTGGCTGGGGGAGAGAACCGGATAGCGGAGTGGCTGGCGGAGAGGAGCGTATAGCGGAGTGGCTGGCAGAGAGGAGCGTATAGCGGAGTGGCTGGGGGAGAGGAGCGGATAGCAGGGTGGCTGGGGGAGAGGAGCGGATAGCAGGGTCGCTGGCAGATAGGAGTGGATAGCTGAGAGGGTGACGGAGAGGAGCGGATAGTGGAGTGGCTGGGGGAGAGGAGCGGATAGCGGAGTGACTGGGCAAAAGGAGCGGATAGCAGGGTGGTTGGGGGAGAGGAGCGGATAGCAGGGTCGCTGGCGGATATGAGCGGATAGCGGAGTGGCTGGGGGAGAGGAGCGGATAGCAGGGTGGGTGGCGGAGAGGAGCGGATAGCAGGGTGGGTGGCGGAGAGGAGCGGGTAGAGGGGTGGCTGGGGGAGAGGAGCGGATAACGGGGTGGGTGGGGGAGAGGAGCGGATAGAGGGGTGGCTGGGGGAGAGGAGCGGATAGCAGTGTGGCTGGGGGAGAGGAGCGGGTAGCGGGGTGGCTGGAGAGAGGAGCGGGTAGCGAGGTGGCTGGGGGAGAGGAGCGGATAGCAGGGTCGCTGGCGGATAGGAGCGGATAGCAGGGTGGGTGGCGGAGAGGAGCGGATAGCAGGCTGGGTGGCGGAGAGGAGCGGATAGCGGAGTGGCTGGGGGAGAGGAGCCGATAGCGGAGTGACTGGTGGAGAGGAGCCGATAGCGGAGTGGCTGGGGGAGTGGAGCCGATAGCGGAGTGGCTGGGGGAGAGGAGCGGATAGCGGGGTGGCTGGGGGAGAGGAGCGGATAGCAGGGTCGCTGGCAGATAGGAGCGGATAGCTGAGAGGGTGACGGAGAGGAGCGGATAGCGGAGTGGCTGGGGGAGAGGAGCAGATAGCAGGGTGGCTGGGGGAGAGGAGCGGATAGCGGAGTGGGTGGGGGAGAGGAGCGGATCGCAGGGTGGGTGGGGGAGAGGAGCGGATCGCGGGGTGGGTGGGGGAGAGGAGCGGATCGCGGGGTGGGTGGGGGAGAGGAGCGGATCGCGGGGTGGCTGGCCGAGAGGAGCGGATAGCGGGGTGGCTGGCCGAGAGGAGCGGATAGCGGGGTGGCTGTCCGAGAGGAGCGGATAGCGGGGTGGCTGGCGGAGAGGAGCGGATAGCAGGGTGGCTGGCGGAGAGGAGCGGATAGCAGGGTGGCTGGCGGAGAGGAGCGTATAGCGGAGTGGCTGGCGGAGAGGAGCGGATAGCGGAGTGGCTGGCGGAGAGGAGCGGATAGCTGGGGGAGAGGAGCGGATAGCGGAGTGGCTGGGGGAGAGGAAAGGATAGCGGAGTGGCTGGGGGAGAGGAGCAGATAGCGGAGTGGCTGGCGGAGAGGAGCTGATAGCAGGGTGGCTGGGGGAGAGGAGCGGATAGCAGAGAGGTTGACGGAGAGAAGCGGATAGAAGAGTGGCTGGCGGAGAGGAGCGGAGAGCGGGGTGGGTGGCGGAGAGGAGCGGGTAGCGGGGTGGCTGGGGGAGAGGAGCGGATAGCGGGGTGGGTGGGGGAGAGGAGCGGATAGCGGGGTGGCTGGGGGAGAGGAGCGGATCGCGGGGTGGCTGGGGGAGAGGAGCGGGTAGCGGGGTGGCTGGGGGAGAGGAGCGGATAGCAGGGTCGCTGGCAGATAGGAGCGGATAGCTGAGAGGGTGACGGAGAGGAGCGGATAGCGGAGTGGCTGGGAGAGAGGAGCAGATAGCAGGGTGGCTGGGGGAGAGGAGCGGATAGCAGGGTGGCTGGGGGAGAGAAGCGGATAGCAGAGTGGCTGGCGGAGAGGAGCGTATAGCGGAGTGGCTGGCAGAGAGGAGCGGATAGCGGAGTGGCTGGGGGAGAGGAGCGGATAGCAGGATGGCTGGGGGAGAGGAGCGGATACCTGAGTGGCTGGCGGAGAGGAGCGGATAGCAGGGTGGCTGACGGAGAGGAGCGGACAGGAGGGTGGCTGACGGAGAGGAGTGCATAGCAGGATGGCTGGCGGAGAAGAGCGCATAGCAGGGTGGCTGGCGGAGAAGAGCGGACAGCAGGGTGGCTGGCGGAGAGGATCGTACAGCAGGGTGACTGGCGGAGAGGAGCGGACAGCAGGGTGGCTGGCGGAGAGGAGCGGACAGCAGGGTGGCTGGCGGAGAGTTGCTCACAGCGGGGTGGCTGTGGGAGAGGAGCGGCTAGCGGAGTGGAGGGGGGAGAGGAGCGGACAGAAGGGTGTCTGGCGGAGAGGAGCGGATAGCAGGGTGGCTGGCGGAGAGGAGCGGATAGCAGGGTGGGTGGCGGAGAAGAGCAGAGAGCGGAGTGGCTGTCGGAGAGGAGCGGAGAGCGGAGTAGCTGGTGGAGAGGAGCGGACAGCAGGGTGGCTGGCGGAGAGGAGCGGACAGCAGGGTGGCTGGCGGAGAGGAGCGGACAGCAGGGTGGGTGACGGAGAGGAGCGGACAGGAGGGTGGGTGACGGAGAGGAGCGGACAGGAGAGTGGCTGGCGGAGAGGAGCGGAGAGCGCGGTGGGTGGCTGAGAAGAGCGGAGAGCGGAGTGGCTGGCGGAGAGGAGCGGAGAGCGGAGTAGCTGGCGGAGAGGATCGGAGAGCGGAGTGGCTGGCGGAGAGGAGCGGACAGCAGGGTGGCTGGCGGAGAGGAGCGGACAGCAGGGTGGCTGGCGGAGAGGAGCGGACAGCAGGGTGGCTGGCGGAGAGGAGCGGAGAGCAGGGTTGCTGGCGGAGAGGAGCGGACAGCGGAGTGGCTGGGGGAGAGGAGCGGCTAGCTGAGAGGCTGGGGGAGAGGAGCGGAGAGCGGAGTGGTTGGCGGAGAGGAGCGGAGAGCGGAGTGGCTGGCGGAGAGCAGCGGACATCAGGGTGGCTGGCGGAGAGGAGCGGACATCAGGGTGGCTGGGGGAGAGGAGCGGACATCAGGGTGGCTGGCGGAGAGGAGCGGACAGCAGGGTGGCTGGTGGAGAAGAGCGGACAGCAGGGTGGCTGGCGGAGAGGAGCGGACAGCAGGTTGGCTGGCGGAGAGGAGCGTACAGCGGGGTGGCTGGGGGAGAGGAGCGGCTAGCGGAGTGGCTGGCGGAGAGGAGCGGAGAGCTGAGTGCCTGGCGGAGAGGAGCGTACAGCAGAGTGCCTGGCGGAGAGGAGCGGACAGCAGGGTGGCTGGCGGAGAGGAGCGGCTAGCGGAGTGGCTGGGGGAGAGGAGCGGATATCGGAGTGGCTGGGGGAGAGGAGCGGAGAGCGGAGTGGCTTGGGGAGAGGAGCGGAGTGGCTGGCGGAGAGGAGTAGAGAGCGGAGTGGCTGGCGGAGAGGAGCGGACAGCAGGGTGGCTGGCGGAGAGGAGCGGACAGCAGGGTGGCTCGGGGAGAGGAGCGGCTAGCGGAGTGGCTGGGGGAGAGGCGCTGACAGCGGAGTGGCGGGGGAGAGGACCGGACAGCGGAGTGGCTGGGGGAGAGGAGCGGACAGCAGGGCGTGTGGCGGAGAGGAGCGGAGAGCGGAGTGGCTGGCGGAGAGGAGCGGAGAGAGGAGTGGCTGGCGGAGAGGAGCGGACAGCAGGGTGGCTGGCGGAGAGGAGCGGAGAGCGGAGTGGCTGGCGGAGAGGAGCGGAGAGCGGAGTGGCACGCGGAGAGGAGCGGACAGCAGGGTGGCTGGCGGAGAGGAGCGGACAGCATGGTGGCTGGCGGAGAGGAGCGGACAGCAGGGTGGTTGGCGGAGAGGAGCGGACAGCAGGGTGGCTGGCGGAGAGGAGCGGACAGCAGGGTGGCTGGCGGAGAGGAGCGGACAGCAGGGTGGCTGGCGGAGAGGAGCGGACAGCGGAGTGGCTAGGGGAGAGGAGCGGACAGCGGAGTGGCTAGGGGATAGTAGCGGATAGCGCAGTGGCTGGGGGAGAAGAGCGGCTAGCGGAGTGGCTAGGGAAGAGGAGTGGCTAGCGGAGTGGCTGGGGGAGAGGAGAGGACAGCGGAGTGGCTGGGGGAGAGGAGCGGACAGCGGAGTGGCTGGGGGAGAGGAGCGGACAGCAGGATGGCTGGGGGAGAGGAGCGGACAGCAGGGTGGCTGGCGGAGAGGAGCGGACAGCAGGGTGGCTGGCGGAGAGGAGCGGACAGCAGGGTGCCTGGCGGAGAGGAGCGGCTAGCGGAGTGGCTGGGGGAGAGGAGCGGAGAGCGGAGTGGGTGGCGGAGAGGAGCGGATAGCAGAGAGGTTGACGGAGAGAAGCGGATAGAAGAGTGGGTGGCGGAGAGGAGCGGATAGCAGAGTGGGTGGCGGAGAGGAGCGGATAGCAGAGTGGGTGGCGGAGAGGAGCGGATAGCGGAGTGGGTGGCTGGGGGAGAGGAGCGGATAGCGGAGTGGCTGGCGGAGAGGAGCGGATAGCGGAGTGGCTGGCGGAGAGGAGCGAATAGCGGAGTGGCTGGCGGAGAGGAGCGGATAGCAGGGTGGCTGGCGGAGAGGAGCGGAGAGCGGAGTGGCTGGCGGAGAGGAGCGGCCATCAGGGTGTCTGGCAGAGAGGAGAGGACATCAGGGTGGCTGGGGGAGAGGAGCGGACATCAGAGTGGCTGGCGGAGAGGAGCGGACAGCAGGGTGGCTGACGGAGAGGAGCGGACATCAGGGTGGCTGGCGGAGAGGAGCGTACAGCGGGGTGGCTGGGGGAGAGGAGCGGAGAGCGGAGAGGCTGGCGGAGAGGAGCGGAGAGCGGAGAGGCTGGCGGAGAGGAGCGGAGAGCGGAGAGGCTGGCGGAGAGCAGCGGAGAGCGGAGAGGCTGGCGGAGAGGAGCGGACAGCAGGGTGGCTGGCGGAGAGGAGCGGACAGCAGGGTGGCTGGCGGAGATGAGCGGACATCAGGGTGGCTGGCGGAGAGGAGCGGACAGCAGGGTGGCTGGCGGAGAGGAGCGGACAGCAGGGTGGCTGGCGGAGAGGAGCGTACAGCGGGGTGGCTGGCGGAGAGGAGCGTACAGCGGGGTGGCTGGGGGAGAGGAGCGGAGAGCGGAATGGCTGGGGGAGAGGAGCGGAGAGCGGAGTGGCTGGGGGAGAGGAGCGGAGAGAGGAGTGGCTGGCGGAGAGGAGCGGAGAGCGGAGTGGCTGGCGGAGAGGAGCGGAGAGCGGAGTGGCTGGCGGAGAGGAGCGGAGAGCGGAGTGGCTGGCGGAGAGGAGCGGAGAGCAGGGTGGCTGGCGGAGAGGAGCGGACAGCAGGGTGGCTGGGCGAGAGGAGCGGCTAGCGGAGTGGCTGGGCGAGAGGAGCGGCTAGCGGAGTGGCTGGGGGAGAGGAGCGGACAGCGGAGTGGCTGGGGGAGAGGAGCGGACAGCGGAGTGGCTGGGAGAGAGGAGCGGACAGCAGGGTGGGTGGCGGAGAGGAGCGGAGAGCGGAGTGGCTGGCGGAGAGGAGCGGACAGCAGGTTGGCTGGCGGAGAGGAGCGGACAGCAGGGTGGCTGGCGGAGAGGAGCGGACAGCAGGGTGGCTGGCGGAGAGGAGCGGAGAGCAGAGTGGCTGGCGGAGAGGAGCGGACAGCAGGGTGGCTGGCGGAGAGGAGCGGACAGCAGGGTGGCTGGCGGAGAGGAGCGGACAGCGGAGTGGATAGGGGAGAGGAGCGGACTGCGGAGTGGCTAGGGGAGAGGAGCGGCTAGCGGAGTGGCTGGGGGAGAGGAGCGGCTAGCGGAGTGCCTGGGGGAGAGGAGCGGCTAGCGGAGTGGCTGGGGAAGAGGAGCGGCTAGCGGAGTGGCTGGGGAAGAGGAGCGGCTAGCGGAGTGGCTGGGGGAGAGGAGCGGACAGCAGGGTGGCTGGCGGAGAGGAGCGGACAGCAGGGTGGCTGGCGGAGAGGAGCAGACAGCAGGGTGGCTGGCGGAGAGGAGCGGACAGCAGGGTGGCTGGCGGAGAGGAGCGGACAGCAGGGTGGCTGGCGGAGAGGAGCGGACAGCAGGGTGGCTGGTGGAGAGGAGCGGACAGCGGAGTGGCTGGTGGAGAGGAGCGGACAGCGGAGTGGCTGGGGGAGAGGAGCGGAGAGCAGGGTGAGTGGCGGAGAGGAGCCGACAGCAGGGTGGGTGGCGGAGAGGAGCCGACAGCAGGGTGCCTGGCGGAGAGGAGCGGCTAGCGGAGTGGCTGGGGGAGAGGAGCGGAGAGCGGAGTGGGTGGCGGAGAGGAGCGGATAGCAGAGAGGTTGACGGAGAGAAGCGGATAGAAGAGTGGGTGGCGGAGAGGAGCGGATAGCAGAGTGGGTGGCGGAGAGGAGCGGATAGCAGAGTGGGTGGCGGAGAGGAGCGGATAGCGGAGTGGGTGGCTGGGGGAGAGGAGCGGATAGCGGAGTGGCTGGCGGAGAGGAGCGGATAGCGGAGTGGCTGGCGGAGAGGAGCGAATAGCGGAGTGGCTGGCGGAGAGGAGCGGATAGCAGGGTGGCTGGCGGAGAGGAGCGGAGAGCGGAGTGGCTGGCGGAGAGGAGCGGCCATCAGGGTGTCTGGCAGAGAGGAGAGGACATCAGGGTGGCTGGGGGAGAGGAGCGGACATCAGAGTGGCTGGCGGAGAGGAGCGGACAGCAGGGTGGCTGACGGAGAGGAGCGGACATCAGGGTGGCTGGCGGAGAGGAGCGTACAGCGGGGTGGCTGGGGGAGAGGAGCGGAGAGCGGAGAGGCTGGCGGAGAGGAGCGGAGAGCGGAGAGGCTGGCGGAGAGGAGCGGAGAGCGGAGAGGCTGGCGGAGAGGAGCGGAGAGCGGAGAGGCTGGCGGAGAGCAGCGGAGAGCGGAGAGGCTGGCGGAGAGGAGCGGACAGCAGGGTGGCTGGCGGAGAGGAGCGGACAGCAGGGTGGCTGGCGGAGATGAGCGGACATCAGGGTGGCTGGCGGAGAGGAGCGGACAGCAGGGTGGCTGGCGGAGAGGAGCGGACAGCAGGGTGGCTGGCGGAGAGGAGCGTACAGCGGGGTGGCTGGCGGAGAGGAGCGTACAGCGGGGTGGCTGGGGGAGAGGAGCGGAGAGCGGAATGGCTGGGGGAGAGGAGCGGAGAGCGGAGTGGCTGGGGGAGAGGAGCGGAGAGCGGAGTGGCTGGGGGAGAGGAGCGGAGAGCGGAGTGGCTGGCGGAGAGGAGCGGAGAGCGGAGTGGCTGGCGGAGAGGAGCGGAGAGCGGAGTGGCTGGCGGAGAGGAGCGGAGAGCAGGGTGGCTGGCGGAGAGGAGCGGACAGCAGGGTGGCTGGGCGAGAGGAGCGGCTAGCGGAGTGGCTGGGCGAGAGGAGCGGCTAGCGGAGTGGCTGGGGGAGAGGAGCGGACAGCGGAGTGGCTGGGGGAGAGGAGCGGACAGCGGAGTGGCTGGGAGAGAGGAGCGGACAGCAGGGTGGGTGGCGGAGAGGAGCGGAGAGCGGAGTGGCTGGCGGAGAGGAGCGGACAGCAGGTTGGCTGGCGGAGAGGAGCGGACAGCAGGGTGGCTGGCGGAGAGGAGCGGACAGCAGGGTGGCTGGCGGAGAGGAGCGGAGAGCAGAGTGGCTGGCGGAGAGGAGCGGACAGCAGGGTGGCTGGCGGAGAGGAGCGGACAGCAGGGTGGCTGGCGGAGAGGAGCGGACAGCGGAGTGGATAGGGGAGAGGAGCGGACTGCGGAGTGGCTAGGGGAGAGGAGCGGCTAGCGGAGTGGCTGGGGGAGAGGAGCGGCTAGCGGAGTGCCTGGGGGAGAGGAGCGGCTAGCGGAGTGGCTGGGGAAGAGGAGCGGCTAGCGGAGTGGCTGGGGAAGAGGAGCGGCTAGCGGAGTGGCTGGGGGAGAGGAGCGGACAGCAGGGTGGCTGGCGGAGAGGAGCGGACAGCAGGGTGGCTGGCGGAGAGGAGCAGACAGCAGGGTGGCTGGCGGAGAGGAGCGGACAGCAGGGTGGCTGGCGGAGAGGAGCGGACAGCAGGGTGGCTGGTGGAGAGGAGCGGACAGCGGAGTGGCTGGTGGAGAGGAGCGGACAGCGGAGTGGCTGGGGGAGAGGAGCGGAGAGCAGGGTGAGTGGCGGAGAGGAGCCGACAGCAGGGTGGGTGGCGGAGAGGAGCCGACAGCAGGGTGGGTGGCGGAGAGGAGCCGACAGCAGGGTGGGTGGCGGAGAGGAGCGGATAGCAGAGTGGGTGGCGGAGAGGAGCGGATAGCAGAGAGGTTGACGGAGAGGAGCGGATAGAAGAGTGGGTGGCGGAGAGGAGCGGATAGCAGAGTGGGTGGCGGAGAGGAGCGGATAGCAGAGTGGGTGGCGGAGAGGAGCGGATAGCGGAGTGGGTGGCGGACAGGAGCGGATAGCGGAGTGGGTGGCTGGGGGACAGGAGCGGATAGCGGAGTGGGTGGCTGCGGGAGAGGAGCGGATAGCGGAGTGGCTGGCGGAGAGGAGCGAATAGCGAAGTGGCTGGCGGAGAGGAGAGGATAGCAGGGTGGCTGGCGGAGAGGAGCGGATAGCAGGGTGGCTGGCGGAGAGGAGCGGATAGCCGGGTGGCTGACGGAGAGGAGCGTACAGGAGGGTGGCTGACGGAGAGGAGCGGACAGGAGGGTGGCTGACGGAGAGGAGCGCATAGCAGGGTGGCTGGCGGAGAAGAGCGCATAGCAGCGTGGCTGGCGGAGAAGAGCGGACAGCAGGGTGGCTGGCGGAGAGGAGCGGACAGCAGGGTGTCTGGCGGAGAGGAGCGGACAGCAGGGTGGCTGGCGGAGAGGAGCGGACAACAGGGTGGCTGGCGGAGAGGAGAGGACAGCGGGGTGGCTGGCGGAGAGGAGCGGACAGCGGGGTGGCTGGGGGAGAGGAGCGGCTAGCGGAGTGGCTGGGGGAGAGGAGCAGACAGCAGGGTGGCTGGCGGAGAGGAGCGGATAGCAGGGTGGATGGCGGAGAGGAGCGGATAGCAGGGTGGCTGGCGGAGAGGAGCGGATAGCTGAGTGGCTGGCGGAGAGGAGCGGATAGCAGGGTGGCTGGCGGAGAGGAGCGGATAGCAGGGTGGCTGGCGGAGAGGAGCGGATAGCAGGGTGGCTGGCGGAGAGGAGCGGATAGCTGAGTGGCTGGCGGAGAGGAGCGGATAGCAGGGTGGCTGACGGAGAGGAGCGGATAGCACGGTGGGTGACGGAGAGGAGCGGACAGGAGGGTGGGTGACGGAGAGGAGCGGAGAGCAGGGTGCCTGGCGGAGAGGAGTGGAGAGCAGGGTGGCTGGCGGAGAGGAGCGGATAGCAGGGTGGCTGGCGGAGAGGAGCGGATAGCAGGGTGGCTGGCGGAGAGGAGCGGATAGCTGAGTGGCTGGCGGAGAGAAGCGGATAGCAGGGTTGCTGACGGAGAGGAGCGGATAGCACGGTGGGTGACGGAGAGGAGCGGACAGGAGGGTGGCTGACGGAGAGGAGCGCATAGCAGGGTGACAGGCGGAGAAGAGCTCATAGCAGCGTGGCTGGCGGAGAAGAGCGGACAGCAGGGTGGGTGGCGGAGAGGAGCGGACAGCAGGGTGTCTGGCGGAGAGGAGCGGAAAGCAGGATGGCTGGCGGAGAGGAGCGGACAGCAGGGTGGCTGGCGGAGAGGAGCGGACAGCAGGGTGGCTGGCGGAGAGGAGCGGACAGCGGGGTGGCTGGCGGAGAGGAGCGGACAGCGGGGTGGCTGGGGGAGAGCAGCGGCTAGCGGAGTGGCTGGGGGAGAGGAGCAGACAGCAGGGTGGCTGGCGGAGAGGAGCGGATAGCAGGGTGGCTGGCGGAGAGGAGCGGATAGCAGGGTGGCTGGCGGAGAGGAGCGGATAGCAGGGTGGCTGGCGGAGAGGAGCGGATAGCAGGGTGGCTGGCGGAGAGCAGCGGATAGCTGAGTGGCTGGCGGAGAACAGCGTATAGCAGGGTGGCTGACGGAGAGGAGCGGATAGCACGGTGGGTGACGGAGAGGAGCGGACAGGAGGGTGGGTGATGGAGTGGAGCGGACAGGAGGGTGGGTGACGGAGAGGAGCGGACAGGAGGGTGGCTGGCGGAGAGGAGCGCATAGCAGGGTGGCTGGCGGAGAGGAGCGGACAGGAGGGTGGGTGATGGAGTGGAGCGGACAGGAGGGTGGGTGACGGAGAGGAGCGGAGAGCGGAGTGGCTGGCGGAGCGGAGAGCGGAGTGGCTGGCGGAGAGGAGCGGACAGCAGGGTGGCTGGCGGAGAGGAGCGGACAACAGGGTGGCTGGCGGAGAGGAGCGGACAGCAGGGTGGCTGGCGGAGAGGAGCGGACAGCAGGGTGGCTGGCGGAGAGGAGCGGACAGCAGGGTGGCTGGCGGAGAGGAGCATACAGCGGGGTGGCTGGCGGAGAGGAGCGTACAGCGGGGTGGCTGGGGGAGAGGAGCGGCTAGCGGAGTGGCTGGGGGAGAGGATCGGATAGCGGAGTGGCTGGGGGAGAGGAGCGGAGTGGCTGGCGGAGAGGAGCGGAGAGCGGAGTGGCTGGCGGAGAGGAGCGGAGAGGGGAGTGGCTGGCGGAGAGGAGCGAACAGCGGAGTGGCTGGAGGAGAGGAGCGGACAGCAGGGTGGCTGGCGGAGAGGAGCGGAAAGCGGAGTGGCTGGAGGAGAGGAGCGGCTAGCGGAGTGGCTGGGGGAGAGGAGCGGCTAGCGGATTGGATGGGGGAGAGGAGCGGACAGCGGAGTGGCTGGGGGAGAGGAGCGGACAGCGGAGTGGCTGGGGGAGAGGAGCGGACAGCAGGGTGGGTGGCGGAGAGGAGCGGAGAGCGGAGTGGCTGTCGGAGAGGAGCGGACATCAGGGTGGCTGGCGGAGAGGAGCGGACAGCAGGGTGGCTGGCGGAGAGGAGCGGAGAGCGGAGTGGCTGGCGGAGAGGAGCGGAGTGCGGAGTGGCTGGCGGAGAGGAGCAGACAGCAGGGTGGCTGGCGGAGAGGAGCGGATAGCAGGGTGGCTGGCGGAGAGGAGCGGATAGCAGGGTGGCTGGCGGAGAGGAGCGGATAGCTGGGTGGCTGGCGGAGAGAAGCGGATAGCTGGGTGGCTGGCGGAGAGGAGCGGAGAGCAGGGTGGCTGGCGGAGAGGAGCGGAGAGCAGGGTGGCTGGCGGAGAGGAGCGGATAGCTGGGTGGCTGACTGAGAGGATCGGATAGAGGGGTGGCTGGCGGAGAGGAGCGGATAGCGGAGTGGCTGGCGGAGAGGAGCGGATAGCGGAGTGGCTGGCGGAGAGGAGCCGATAGCGGAGTGGCTGGCAGAGAGAAGCGGAGAGCAGGGTGGCTGGCCGAGAGGAGCGGAGAGCAGGGTGGCTGGCCGAGAGGAGCGGACAGCTGGGTGGCTGGCGGAGAGGAGCGGACAGCTGGGTGTCTTGCGGAGAGGAGCGGATAGCTGGGTGGCTTGCGGAGAGGAGCGGATAGCTGGGTGGCTGACTGAGAGGAGCGGATAGCTGGGTGGCTGACGGAGAGGAGCGGATACCTGGGTGGCTGGCGGAGAGGAGCGGAGAGCTGGGTGGCTGGCGGAGAGGAGCGGACAGGAGGGTGGGTGATGGAGTGGAGCGGACAGGAGGGTGGGTGACGGAGAGGAGCGGACAGGAGGGTGGCTGGCGGAGAGGAGCGCATAGCAGGGTGGCTGGCGGAGAAGAGCGCAGAGCGGGTGGGGGTGCGGAGAGTGGGGTGGGTGGCGGAGAGGAGCGGAGAGCGGAGTGGCTGGCGGAGCGGAGAGCGGAGTGGCTGGCGGAGAAGAGGGGACAGCAGGGTGGCTGGCGGAGAGGAGCGGACAACAGGGTGGCTGGCGGAGAGCAGCGGACAGCAGGGTGGCTGGCGGAGAGGAGCGGACAGCAGGGTGGCTGGCGGAGAGGAGCGGACAGCAGGGTGGCTGGGGGAGAGGAGCGGCTAGCGGAGTGGCTGGGGGAGAGGAGCGGATAGCGGAGTGGCTGGGGGAGAGGAGCGGAGTGGCTGGCGGAGAGGAGCGGAGAGCGGAGTGGCTGGCGGAGAGGAGCGGACAGCAGGGTGGCTGGCGGAGAGGAGCGTACAGCGGGGTGGCTGGGGGAGAGGAGCGGCTAGCGGAGTGGCTGGGGGAGAGGAGCGGATAGCGGAGTGGCTGGGGGAGAGGAGCGGAGTGGCTGGCGGAGAGGAGCGGAGAGCGGAGTGGCTGGCGGAGAGGAGCGGAGAGGGGAGTGGCTGGCGGAGAGGAGCGAACAGCGGAGTGGCTGGAGGAGAGGAGCGGACAGCAGGGTGGCTGGCGGAGAGGAGCGGAAAGCGGAGTGGCTGGAGGAGAGGAGCGGCTAGCGGAGTGGCTGGGGGAGAGGAGCGGCTAGCGGATTGGATGGGGGAGAGGAGCGGACAGCGGAGTGGCTGGGGGAGAGGAGCGGACAGCGGAGTGGCTGGGGGAGAGGAGCGGACAGCAGGGTGGGTGGCGGAGAGGAGCGGAGAGCGGAGTGGCTGTCGGAGAGGAGCGGACATCAGGGTGGCTGGCGGAGAGGAGCGGACAGCAGGGTGGCTGGCGGAGAGGAGCGGAGTGCGGAGTGGCTGGCGGAGAGGAGCAGACAGCAGGGTGGCTGGCGGAGAGGAGCGGATAGCAGGGTGGCTGGCGGAGAGGAGCGGATAGCAGGGTGGCTGGCGGAGAGAAGCGGATAGCAGGGTGGCTGGCGGAGAGGAGCGGATAGCAGGGTGGCTGGCGGAGAGGAGCGGATAGCAGGGTGGCTGGCGGAGAGAAGCGGATAGCTGGGTGGCTGGCGGAGAGGAGCGGAGAGCAGGGTGGCTGGCGGAGAGGAGCGGAGAGCAGGGTGGCTGGCGGAGAGGAGCGGATAGCTGGGTGGCTGACTGAGAGGATCGGATAGAGGGGTGGCTGGCGGAGAGGAGCGGATAGCGGAGTGGCTGGCGGAGAGGAGCGGATAGCGGAGTGGCTGGCGGAGAGGAGCCGATAGCGGAGTGGCTGGCAGAGAGAAGCGGAGAGCAGGGTGGCTGGCCGAGAGGAGCGGAGAGCAGGGTGGCTGGCCGAGAGGAGCGGAGAGCAGGGTGGCTGGCGGAGAGGAGCGGACAGCTGGGTGGCTGGCGGAGAGGAGCGGACAGCTGGGTGTCTTGCGGAGAGGAGCGGATAGCTAGGTGGCTTGCGGAGAGGAGCGGATAGCTGGGTGGCTGACTGAGAGGAGCGGATAGCTGGGTGGCTGACGGAGAGGAGCGGATACCTGGGTGGCTGGCGGAGAGGAGCGGAGAGCTGGGTGGCTGGCGGAGAGGAGCGGAGAGCTGGGTGGCTGGCGGAGAGGAGCGGATAGCTGGGTGGCTTGCGGAGAGGAGCGGATAGCTGGGTGGCTGACTTTGAGGAGCGGAGTGGCTGGCGGAGAGGAGCGGATAGCGGAGTGGCTGACGTAGAGGAGCGGATAGCTGGGTGGCTGGCGGAGAGGAGCGGAGTGGCTGGCGGAGAGGAGCGGAGAGCGGAGTGGCTGGCGGAGAGGAGCGGACAGCGGGGTGGCTGGGGGAGATGAGCGGACATCATGGTGGCTGGCGGAGAGGAGCGGACAGCAGGGTGGCTGGCGGAGAGGAGCGTACAGCAGGGTGGCTGGCGGAGAGGAGCGGACAGCAGGGTGGCTGGCGGAGAGGAGCGGACAGCAGGGTGGCTGGCGGAGAGGAGCGGAGAGCGGAGTGGCTGGCGGAGAGGAGCGGACAGCAGGGTGTCTGGCGGAGAGGAGCGGACAGCAGGTTGGCTGGCGGAGAGGAGCGGACAGCAGGGTGGCTGGCGGAGAGGATTGGACAGCAGGGTGGCTGGCGGAGAGGAGCGGAGAGCGGAGTGGCTGGCGGAGAGGAGCGGACAGCAGGGTGTCTGGCGGAGAGGAGCGGACAGCAGGGTGGCTGGCGGAGAGGAGCGGACAGCAGGGTGGCTGGCGGAGAGGAGCGGACAGCGGAGTGGCTGGGGGAGAGGAGCGGACAGCGGAGTGGCTGGGGGAGAGGAGCGGACAGCGGAGTGGCTGGGGGAGAGGAGCGGACAGCAGGGTGGCTGGCGAGAGGAGCGGACAGCAGGGTGGCTGGCGCAGAGGAGCGGACAGTAGGGTGGCTGGCGGAGAGGAGCGGACAGCAGGGTGGCTGCCGGAGAGGAGCGGACAGCAGGGTGGCTGGCGGAGAGGAGCGGACAGCAGGGTGGCTGGTGGAGAGGAGCGGACAGCGGAGTGGCTGGGGGAGAGGAGCGGCTAGCGGAGTGGCTGGGGGAGAGGAGCGGAGAGCAGGGTGAGTGGCGGAGAGGAGCCGACAGCAGGGTGGGTGGCGGAGAGGAGCCGACAGCAGGGTGGGTGGCGGAGAGGAGCGGATAGCAGAGTGGGTGGCGGAGAGGAGCGGATAGCAGAGAGGTTGACGGAGAGAAGCGGATAGAAGAGTGGCTGGCGGAGAGGAGCGGATAGCAGAGTGGGTGGCGGAGAGGAGCGGATAGCAGAGTGGGTGGCGGAGAGGAGCGGATAGCAGAGTGGGTGGCGGACAGGAGCGGATAGCGGAGTGGGTGGCTGGGGGAGAGGAGCGGATAGCGGAGTGGGTGGCTGCGGGAGAGGAGCGGATAGCGGACTGGCTGGCGGAGAGGAGCGGATAGCGGAGTGGCTGGCGGAGAGGAGCGAATAGCGAAGTGGCTGGCGGAGAGGAGCGGATAGCAGGGTGGCTGGCGGAGAGGAGCGGATAGCAGGGTGGCTGGCGGAGAGGAGCGGATAGCCGGGTGGCTGACGGAGAGGAGCGGACAGGAGGGTGGCTGACGGAGAGGAGCGGACAGGAGGGTGGCTGACGGAGAGGAGCGGACAGGAGGGTGGCTGACGGAGAGGAGCGCATAGCAGGGTGGCTGGCGGAGAAGAGCGCACAGCAGCGTGGCTGGCGGAGAAGAGCGGACAGCAGGGTGGCTGGCGGAGAGGAGCGGACAGCAGGGTGTCTGGCGGAGAGGAGCGGACAGCGGGGTGGCTGGCGGAGAGGAGCGGACAGCGGGGTGGCTGGCGGAGAGGAGCGGACAGCGGGGTGGCTGGCGGAGAGGAGCGGACAGCGGGGTGGCTGGGGGAGAGGAGCAGACAGCAGGGTGGCTGGCGGAGAGGAGCGGACAGCGGGGTGGCTGGCGGAGAGGAGCGGACAGCGGGGTGGCTGGGGGAGAGGAGCAGACAGCAGGGTGGCTGGCGGAGAGGAGCGGATAGCAGGGTGGCTGGCGGAGAGGAGCGGATAGCAGGGTGGCTGGCGGAGAGGAGCGGATAGCTGAGTGGCTGGCGGAGAGGAGCGGATAGCAGGGTGGCTGGCGGAGAGGAGCGGATAGCAGGGTGGCTGGCGGAGAGGAGCGGATAGCAGGGTGGCTGGCGGAGAGGAGCGGATAGCAGGGTGGCTGGCGGAGAGGAGCGGATAGCTGAGTGGCTGGCGGAGAGGAGCGGATAGCAGGGTGGCTGACGGAGAGGAGCGGATAGCACGGTGGGTGACGGAGAGGAGCGGACAGGAGGGTGGGTGACGGAGTGGAGCGGACAGGAGGGTGGGTGACGGAGAGGAGCGGAGAGCAGGGTGGCTGACTGAGAGGAGCGGAGTGGCTGGCGGAGAGGAGCGGATAGCGGAGTGGCTGACGGAGAGGAGCGGATAGCTGGGTGGCTGGCGGAGAGGAGCGGAGAGCGGAGAGGCTGGCGGAGAGGAGCGGAGAGCAGAGTGGCTGGCGGAGAGGAGCGGAGACCGGAGTGGCTGGCGGAGAGGAGCGGACAGCAGGGTGGCTGGCGGAGAGGAGCGGACAGCAGGGTGGCTGGGGGAGAGGAGCGGCTAGCGGAGTGGCTGGGGGAGAGGAGCGGACAGCGGAGTGGCTGGGGGAGAGGAGCGGACAGCGGAGTGGCTGGGTGAGAGGAGCGGACAGCAGGGTGGGTGGCGGAGAGGAGCGGAGAGCGGAGTGGCTGGCGGAGAGGAGCGGACAGCAGGTTGGCTGGCGGAGAGGAGCGGACAGCAGGGTGGCTGGCGGAGAGGAGCGGACAGCAGGGTGGCTGGCGGAGAGGAGCGGAGAGCGGAGTGGCTGGCGGAGAGGAGCGGACAGCAGGGTGTCTGGCAGAGAGGAGCGGACAGCAGGGTGACTGGCGGAGAGGAGCGGACAGCAGGGTGGCTGGCGGAGAGGAGCGGACAGCAGGGTGGCTGGCGGAGAGGAGCGGACAGCGGAGTGGCTAGGGGAGAGGAGCGGACAGCGGAGTGGCTAGGGGAGAGGAGCGGCTAGCGGAGTGGCTGGGGGAGAGGAGCGGCTAGCGGAGTGCCTGGGGGAGAGGAGCGGCTAGCGGAGTGGCTGGGGAAGAGGAGCGGCTAGCGGAGTGGCTGGGGGAGAGGAGCGGACAGCGGAGTGGCTGGGGGAGAGGAGCGGACAGCAGGGTGGCTGGGGGAGAGGAGCGGACAGCAGGGTGGCTGGCGGAGAGGAGCGGACAGTAGGGTGGCTGGCGAAGAGGAGCGGACAGCAGGGTGGCTGGCGGAGAGGAGCGGACAGCAGGGTGGCTGGCGGAGAGGAGCGGACAGCAGGGTGGCTGGCGGAGCGGAGCGGACAGCAGGGTGGCTGGTGGAGAGGAGCGGACAGCGGAGTGGCTGGGGGAGAGGAGCAGCTAGCGGAGTGGCTGGGGGAGAGGAGCGGAGAGCAGGGTGAGTGGCGGAGAGGAGCCGACAGCAGGGTGGGTGGCGGAGAGGAGCCGACAGCAGGGTGGGTGGCGGAGAGGAGCGGATAGCAGAGTGGGTGGCGGAGAGGAGCGGATAGCAGAGATGTTGACGGAGAGAAGCGGATAGAAGAGTGGCTGGCGGAGAGGAGCGGATAGCAGAGTGGGTGGCGGAGAGGAGCGGATAGCAGAGTGGGTGGCGGAGAGGAGCGGATAGCAGAGTGGGTGGCGGACAGGAGCGGATAGCAGAGTGCGTGGCTGGGGGAGAGGAGCGGATAGCGGAGTGGGTGGCTGCGGGAGAGGAGCGGACAGCAGGGTGGCTGGCGGAGAGGAGCGGACAGCAGGGTGGCTGGCGGAGAGGAGCGGACAGCGGAGTGGCTAGGGTAGAGGAGCGGACAGCGGAGTGGCTAGGGGAGAGGAGCGGCTAGCGGAGTGGCTGGGGGAGAGGAGCGGCTAGCGAAGTGCCTGGGGGAGAGGAGCGGCTAGCGGAGTGGCTGGGGAAGAGGAGCGGCTAGCGGAGTGGCTGGGGGAGAGGAGCGGACAGCGGAGTGGCTGGGGGAGAGGAGCGGACAGCAGGGTGGCTGGCGGAGAGGAGCGGACAGCAGGGTGGCTGGCGGAGAGGAGCGGACAGCAGGGTGGCTGGCGGAGAGGAGCGGACATCAGGGTGGCTGGCGGAGAGGAGCGGACAGCGGAGTGGCTGCGGGAGAGGAGCGGACAGCGGAGTGGCTGGGGGAGAGGAGCGGAGAGCAGGGTGAGTGGCGGAGAGGAGCCGACAGCAGGGTGGGTGGCGGAGAGGAGCCGACAGCAGGGTGGGTGGCGGAGAGGAGCGGATAGCAGAGAGGTTGACGGAGAGAAGCGGATAGAAGAGTGGCTGGCGGAGAGGAGCGGATAGCAGAGTGGGTGGCGGAGAGGAGCGGATAGTAGAGTGGGTGGCGGAGAGGAGCTGATAGCAGAGTGGGTGGCGGACAGGAGCGGACAGCAGAGTGCGTGGCTGGGGGAGAGGAGCGGATAGCGGAGTGGGTGGCTGCGGGAGAGGAGCGGATAGCGGAGTGGCTGGCGGAGAGGAGCGGATAGCGGAGTGGCTGGCGGAGAGGAGCGAATAGCGAAGTGGCTGGCGGAGAGGAGCGGATAGCAGGGTGGCTGGCGGAGAGGAGCGGATAGCAGGGTGGCTGGCGGAGAGGAGCGGATAGCCGGGTGGCTGACGGAGAGGAGCGGATAGCCGGGTGGCTGACGGAGAGGAGCGGACAGGAGGGTGGCTGACGGAGAGGAGCGGACAGGAGGGAGGCTGACGGAGAGGAGCGCATAGCAGGGTGGCTGGCGGAGAAGAGCGCATAGCAGCGTGGCTGGCGGAGAAGAGCGGACAGCAGGGTGGCTGGCGGAGAGGAGCGGACAGCAGGTTGTCTGGCGTAGAGGAGCGGACAGCAGGGTGGCTGGCGGAGTGGAGCGGAGAGCAGGGTGGCTGGCGGAGAGGAGCGGATAGCTGGGTGGCTGACTGAGAGGATCGGATAGAGGGGTGGCTGGCGGAGAGGAGCGGATAGCGGAGTGGCTGGCGGAGAGGAGCGGATAGCGGAGTGGCTGGCGGAGAGGAGCCGATAGCGGAGTGGCTGGCAGAGAGAAGCGGAGAGCAGGGTGGCTGGCCGAGAGGAGCGGAGAGCAGGGTGGCTGGCCGAGAGGAGCGGAGAGCAGGGTGGCTGGCGGAGAGGAGCGGACAGCTGGGTGGCTGGCGGAGAGGAGCGGACAGCTGGGTGTCTTGCGGAGAGGAGCGGATAGCTGGGTGGCTTGCGGAGAGGAGCGGATAGCTGGGTGGCTGACTGAGAGGAGCGGATAGCTGGGTGGCTGACGGAGAGGAGCGGATACCTGGGTGGCTGGCGGAGAGGAGCGGAGAGCTGGGTGGCTGGCGGAGAGGAGCGGAGAGCTGGGTGGCTTGCGGAGAGGAGCGGATAGCTGGGTGGCTTGCGGAGAGGAGCGGATAGCTGGGTGGCTGACTTTGAGGAGCGGAGTGGCTGGCGGAGAGGAGCGGATAGCGGAGTGGCTGACGTAGAGGAGCGGATAGCTGGGTGGCTGGCGGAGAGGAGCGGAGAGCGGAGTGGCTGGCGGAGAGGAGCGGAGAGCGGAGTGGCTGGCGGAGAGGAGCGGACAGCGGGGTGGCTGGGGGAGATGAGCGGACATCATGGTGGCTGGCGGAGAGGAGCGGACAGCAGGGTGGCTGGCGGAGAGGAGCGTACAGCAGGGTGGCTGGCGGAGAGGAGCGGACAGCAGGGTGGCTGGCGGAGAGGAGCGGACAGCAGGGTGGCTGGCGGAGAGGAGCGGAGAGCGGAGTGGCTGGCGGAGAGGAGCGGACAGCAGGGTGTCTGGCGGAGAGGAGCGGACAGCAGGTTGGCTGGCGGAGAGGAGCGGACAGCAGGGTGGCTGGCGGAGAGGATTGGACAGCAGGGTGGCTGGCGGAGAGGAGCGGAGAGCGGAGTGGCTGGCGGAGAGGAGCGGACAGCAGGGTGTCTGGCGGAGAGGAGCGGACAGCAGGGTGGCTGGCGGAGAGGAGCGGACAGCAGGGTGGCTGGCGGAGAGGAGCGGACAGCGGAGTGGCTAGGGGAGAGGAGCGGACAGCGGAGTGGCTGGGGGAGAGGAGCGGACAGCGGAGTGGCTGGGGGAGAGGAGCGGACAGCAGGGTGGCTGGCGAGAGGAGCGGACAGCAGGGTGGCTGGCGCAGAGGAGCGGACAGTAGGGTGGCTGGCGGAGAGGAGCGGACAGCAGGGTGGCTGCCGGAGAGGAGCGGACAGCAGGGTGGCTGGCGGAGAGGAGCGGACAGCAGGGTGGCTGGTGGAGAGGAGCGGACAGCGGAGTGGCTGGGGGAGAGGAGCGGCTAGCGGAGTGGCTGGGGGAGAGGAGCGGAGAGCAGGGTGAGTGGCGGAGAGGAGCCGACAGCAGGGTGGGTGGCGGAGAGGAGCCGACAGCAGGGTGGGTGGCGGAGAGGAGCGGATAGCAGAGTGGGTGGCGGAGAGGAGCGGATAGCAGAGAGGTTGACGGAGAGAAGCGGATAGAAGAGTGGCTGGCGGAGAGGAGCGGATAGCAGAGTGGGTGGCGGAGAGGAGCGGATAGCAGAGTGGGTGGCGGAGAGGAGCGGATAGCAGAGTGGGTGGCGGACAGGAGCGGATAGCGGAGTGGGTGGCTGGGGGAGAGGAGCGGATAGCGGAGTGGGTGGCTGCGGGAGAGGAGCGGATAGCGGACTGGCTGGCGGAGAGGAGCGGATAGCGGAGTGGCTGGCGGAGAGGAGCGAATAGCGAAGTGGCTGGCGGAGAGGAGCGGATAGCAGGGTGGCTGGCGGAGAGGAGCGGATAGCAGGGTGGCTGGCGGAGAGGAGCGGATAGCCGGGTGGCTGACGGAGAGGAGCGGACAGGAGGGTGGCTGACGGAGAGGAGCGGACAGGAGGGTGGCTGACGGAGAGGAGCGCATAGCAGGGTGGCTGGCGGAGAAGAGCGCATAGCAGCGTGGCTGGCGGAGAAGAGCGGACAGCAGGGTGGCTGGCGGAGAGGAGCGGACAGCAGGGTGTCTGGCGGAGAGGATCGGACAGCAGGGTGGCTGGCGGAGAGGAGCGGACAGCGGGGTGGCTGGCGGAGAGGAGCGGACAGCGGGGTGGCTGGCGGAGAGGAGCGGACAGCGGGGTGGCTGGCGGAGAGGAGCGGACAGCGGGGTGGCTGGGGGAGAGGAGCAGACAGCAGGGTGGCTGGCGGAGAGGAGCGGACAGCGGGGTGGCTGGCGGAGAGGAGCGGACAGCGGGGTGGCTGGGGGAGAGGAGCAGACAGCAGGGTGGCTGGCGGAGAGGAGCGGATAGCAGGGTGGCTGGCGGAGAGGAGCGGATAGCAGGGTGGCTGGCGGAGAGGAGCGGATAGCTGAGTGGCTGGCGGAGAGGAGCGGATAGCAGGGTGGCTGGCGGAGAGGAGCGGATAGCAGGGTGGCTGGCGGAGAGGAGCGGATAGCAGGGTGGCTGGCGGAGAGGAGCGGATAGCAGGGTGGCTGGCGGAGAGGAGCGGATAGCAGGGTGGCTGGCGGAGAGGAGCGGATAGCAGGGTGGCTGGCGGAGAGGAGCGGATAGCTGAGTGGCTGGCGGACAGGAGCGGATAGCAGGGTGGCTGACGGAGAGGAGCGGATAGCACGGTGGGTGACGGAGAGGAGCGGACAGGAGGGTGGGTGACGGAGTGGAGCGGACAGGAGGGTGGGTGACGGAGAGGAGCGGAGAGCAGGGTGGCTGACTGAGAGGAGCGGAGTGGCTGGCGGAGAGGAGCGGATAGCGGAGTGGCTGACGGAGAGGAGCGGATAGCTGGGTGGCTGGCGGAGAGGAGCGGAGAGCGGAGAGGCTGGCGGAGAGGAGCGGAGAGCAGAGTGGCTGGCGGAGAGGAGCGGAGACCGGAGTGGCTGGCGGAGAGGAGCGGACAGCAGGGTGGCTGGCGGAGAGGAGCGGACAGCAGGGTGGCTGGGGGAGAGGAGCGGCTAGCGGAGTGGCTGGGGGAGAGGAGCGGACAGCGGAGTGGCTGGGGGAGAGGAGCGGACAGCGGAGTGGCTGGGTGAGAGGAGCGGACAGCAGGGTGGGTGGCGGAGAGGAGCGGAGAGCGGAGTGGCTGGCGGAGAGGAGCGGACAGCAGGTTGGCTGGCGGAGAGGAGCGGACAGCAGGGTGGCTGGCGGAGAGGAGCGGACAGCAGGGTGGCTGGCGGAGAGGAGCGGAGAGCGGAGTGGCTGGCGGAGAGGAGCGGACAGCAGGGTGTCTGGCGGAGAGGAGCGGACAGCAGGGTGACTGGCGGAGAGGAGCGGACAGCAGGGTGGCTGGCGGAGAGGAGCGGACAGCAGGGTGGCTGGCGGAGAGGAGCGGACAGCGGAGTGGCTAGGGGAGAGGAGCGGACAGCGGAGTGGCTAGGGGAGAGGAGCGGCTAGCGGAGTGGCTGGGGGAGAGGAGCGGCTAGCGGAGTGCCTGGGGGAGAGGAGCGGCTAGCGGAGTGGCTGGGGAAGAGGAGCGGCTAGCGGAGTGGCTGGGGAAGAGGAGCGGCTAGCGGAGTGGCTGGGGGAGAGGAGCGGACAGCGGAGTGGCTGGGGGAGAGGAGCGGACAGCAGGGTGGCTGGGGGAGAGGAGCGGACAGCAGGGTGGCTGGCGGAGAGGAGCGGACAGTAGGGTGGCTGGCGAAGAGGAGCGGACAGCAGGGTGGCTGGCGGAGAGGAGCGGACAGCAGGGTGGCTGGCGGAGAGGAGCGGACAGCAGGGTGGCTGGCGGAGCGGAGCGGACAGCAGGGTGGCTGGTGGAGAGGAGCGGACAGCGGAGTGGCTGGGGGAGAGGAGCAGCTAGCGGAGTGGCTGGGGGAGAGGAGCGGAGAGCAGGGTGAGTGGCGGAGAGGAGCCGACAGCAGGGTGGGTGGCGGAGAGGAGCCGACAGCAGGGTGGGTGGCGGAGAGGAGCGGATAGCAGAGTGGGTGGCGGAGAGGAGCGGATAGCAGAGATGTTGACGGAGAGAAGCGGATAGAAGAGTGGCTGGCGGAGAGGAGCGGATAGCAGAGTGGGTGGCGGAGAGGAGCGGATAGCAGAGTGGGTGGCGGAGAGGAGCGGATAGCAGAGTGGGTGGCGGACAGGAGCGGATAGCAGAGTGCGTGGCTGGGGGAGAGGAGCGGATAGCGGAGTGGGTGGCTGCGGGAGAGGAGCGGACAGCAGGGTGGCTGGCGGAGAGGAGCGGACAGCAGGGTGGCTGGCGGAGAGGAGCGGACAGCGGAGTGGTTAGGGGAGAGGAGCGGACAGCGGAGTGGCTAGGGGAGAGGAGCGGCTAGCGGAGTGGCTGGGGGAGAGGAGCGGCTAGCGAAGTGCCTGGGGGAGAGGAGCGGCTAGCGGAGTGGCTGGGGAAGAGGAGCGGCTAGCGGAGTGGCTGGGGGAGAGGAGCGGACAGCGGAGTGGCTGGGGGAGAGGAGCGGACAGCAGGGTGGCTGGCGGAGAGGAGCGGACAGCAGGGTGGCTGGCGGAGAGGAGCGGACAGCAGGGTGGCTGGCGGAGAGGAGCGGACAGCAGGGTGGCTGGCGGAGAGGAGCGGACATCAGGGTGGCTGGTGGAGAGGAGCGGACAGCGGAGTGGCTGCGGGAGAGGAGCGGACAGCGGAGTGGCTGGGGGAGAGGAGCGGAGAGCAGGGTGAGTGGCGGAGAGGAGCCGACAGCAGGGTGGGTGGCGGAGAGGAGCCGACAGCAGGGTGGGTGGCGGAGAGGAGCGGATAGCAGAGAGGTTGACGGAGAGAAGCGGATAGAAGAGTGGCTGGCGGAGAGGAGCGGATAGCAGAGTGGGTGGCGGAGAGGAGCGGATAGTAGAGTGGGTGGCGGAGAGGAGCTGATAGCAGAGTGGGTGGCGGACAGGAGCGGATAGCAGAGTGCGTGGCTGGGGGAGAGGAGCGGATAGCGGAGTGGGTGGCTGCGGGAGAGGAGCGGATAGCGGAGTGGCTGGCGGAGAGGAGCGGATAGCGGAGTGGCTGGCGGAGAGGAGCGAATAGCGAAGTGGCTGGCGGAGAGGAGCGGATTGCAGGGTGGCTGGCGGAGAGGAGCGGATAGCAGGGTGGCTGGCGGAGAGGAGCGGATAGCCGGGTGGCTGACGGAGAGGAGCGGATAGCCGGGTGGCTGACGGAGAGGAGCGGACAGGAGGGTGGCTGACGGAGAGGAGCGGACAGGAGGGAGGCTGACGGAGAGGAGCGCATAGCAGGGTGGCTGGCGGAGAAGAGCGGACAGCAGGGTGGCTGGCGGAGAGGAGCGGACAGCAGGTTGTCTGGCGTAGAGGAGCGGACAGCAGGGTGGCTGGCGGAGAGGAGCGGACAGCAGGGTGGCTGGCGGAGAGGAGCGTACAGCAGGGTGGCTGGCGGAGAGGAGCGGACAGCGGGGTGGCTGGCGGAGAGGAGCGGACAGCGGGGTGGCTGGGGGAGAGGAGCGGCTAGCGGAGTGGCTGGGGGAGAGGAGCAGACAGCAGGGTGGCTGGCGGAGAGGAGCGGATAGCATGGTGGCTGGCGGAGAGGAGCGGATAGCAGGGTGGCTGGCGGAGAGGAGCGGATAGCTGAGTGGCTGGCGGAGAGGAGAGGACAGCAGGGTGGCTGGCGGAGAGGAGCGGACAGCAGGGTGGCTGGCGGAGAGGAGCGGACAGCGGGGTGGCTGGCGGAGAGGAGCGGACAGCAGGGTGGCTGGCGGAGAGGAGCGGATAGCAGGGTGGCTGGCGGAGAGGAGCGGATAGCAGGGTGGCTGGCGGAGGGGAGCGGACAGCAGGGTGGCTGGCGGAGAGGAGCGGACAGCAGGGTGGCTGGCGGAGAAGAGCTCATAGCAGCGTGGCTGGCGGAGAAGAGCGGACAGCAGGGTGGCTGGCGGAGAGGAGCGGACAGCAGGGTGTCTGGCGGAGGGGAGCGGACAGCAGGGTGGCTGGCGGAGAGGAGCGGACAGCAGGGTGGCTGGCGGAGAGGAGCGGACAGCGGGGTGGCTGGGGGAGAGGAGCAGACAGCAGGGTGGCTGGCGGAGAGGAGCGGATAGCAGGGTGGCTGGCGGAGAGGAGCGGATAGCAGGGTGGCTGGCGGAGAGGAGCGGATAGCAGGGTGGCTGGCGGAGAGGAGCGGATAGCTGAGTGGCTGGCGGAGAGGAGCGGATAGCAGGGTGGCTGACGGAGAGGAGCGGATAGCACGGTGGGTGACGGATAGGAGCGGACAGGAGGGTGGGTGATGGAGTGGAGCGGACAGGAGGGTGGGTGACGGAGAGGAGCGGACAGGAGGGTGGCTGGCGGAGAGGAGCGCATAGCAGGGTGGCTGGCGGAGAAGAGCGGAGAGCGGGGTGGGTGGCAGAGAGGAGCGGAGAGTGGGGTGGGTGGCGGAGAGGAGCGGAGAGCGGAGTGGCTGGCGGAGAGGAGCGGAGAGCGGAGTGGCTGGCGGAGCGGAGAGCGGAGTGGCTGGCGGAGAGGAGCGGACAGCAGGGTGGCTGGCGGAGAGGAGCGGACAGCAGGGTGGCTGGCGGAGAGGAGCGGACAGCAGGGTGGCTGGCGGAGAGGAGCGGACAGCAGGGTGGCTGGCGGAGAGGAGCGTACAGCGGGGTGGCTGGCGGAGAGGAGCGTACAGCGGGGTGGCAGGGGGAGAGGAGTGGCTAGCGGAGTGGCTGGGGGAGAGGAGCGGATAGCGGAGTGGCTGGGTGAGAGGAGCGGAGTGGCTGGCGGAGAGGCGCGGAGAGCGGAGTGGCTGGCGGAGAGGAGCGGAGAGGGGAGTGGCTGGCGGAGAGGAGCGGACAGCGGAGTGGCTGGAGGAGAGGAGCGGACAGCAGGGTGGCTGGCGGAGAGGAGCGGACAGCGGAGTGGCTGGAGGAGAGGAGCGGCTAGCGGAGTGGCTGGGGTAGAGGAGCGGCTAGCGGATTGGATGGGGGAGAGGAGCGGACAGCGGAGTGGCTGGGGGAGAGGAGCGGACAGCGGAGTGGCTGGGGGAGAGGAGCGGACAGCAGGGTGGGTGGCGGAGAGGAGCGGAGAGCGGAGTGGCTGTCTGAGAGGAGCGGACATCAGGGTGGCTGGCGGACAGGAGCGGACAGCAGGGTGGCTGGCGGAGAGGAGCGGAGAGCGGAGTGGCTGCCGGAGAGGAGCGGAGTGCGGAGTGGCTGGCGGAGAGGAGCAGACAGCAGGGTGGCTGGCGGAGAGGTGCGGATAGCAGGGTGGCTGGCGGAGAGGAGCGGATAGCAGGGTGGCTGGCGGAGAGAAGCGGACAGCAGGGTGGCTGGCGGAGAGGAGCGGATAGCAGGGTGGCTGGCGGAGAGGAGCGGAGAGCAGGGTGGCTGGCGGAGAGGAGCGGAGACCAGGGTGGCTGGCGGAGAGGAGCGGATAGCTGGGTGGCTGACTGAGAGGAGCGGATAGCTGGGTGGCTGGCGGAGAGGAGCGGATAGCGGAGTGGCTGGCGGAGAGGAGCGGATAGCGGAGTGGCTGGCGGAGAGGAGCCGATAGCGGAGTGGCTGGCAGAGAGGAGCGGAGAGCAGGGTGGCTGGCCGAGAGGAGCGGAGAGCAGGGTGGCTGGCCGAGAGGAGCGGAGAGCTGGGTGGCTGGCGGAGAGGAGCGGACAGCTGGGTGTCTTGCGGAGAGGAGCGGATAGCTGGGTAGCTTGCGGAGAGGAGCGGATAGCTGGGTGGCTGACTGAGAGGAGCGGATAGCTGGGTGGCTGACTGAGAGGAGCGGAGTGGCTGGCGGAGAGGAGCGGATAGCGGAGTGGCTGACGGAGAGGAGCGGATAGCTGGGTGGCTGGCGGAGAGGAGCGGATAGCTGGGTGGCTGGCGTAGAGGAGCGGAGAGCTGGGTGGCTGGCGGAGAGGAGCGGAGAGCTGGGTGGCTTGCGGAGAGGAGCGGATAGCTGGGTGGTTTGCAGAGAGGAGCGGATAGCTGGGTGGCTTGCGGAGAGGAGCGGATAGCCGGGTTGCTGACTGAGAGGAGCGGATAGCTGGGTGGCTGACTGAGAGGAGCGGAGTGGCTGGCGGAGAGGAGCGGATTGCGGAGTGGCTGACGGAGAGGAGCGGATAGCTTGGTGGCTGGCGGAGAGGAGCGGAGAGCAGGGTGGCTGGCGGAGAGGAGCGGAGAGCAGGGTGGCTGGCGGAGAGGAGCGGATAGCTGGGTGGCTGACTGAGAGGAGCGGATAGCGGAATAGCTGGCGGAGAGGAGCGGATAGCGGAGTGGCTGGCGGAGAGGAGCGGATAGCTGGGTGGCTGGGGAAGAGGAGCGGATAGCAGGGTGGCTGGCGGAGAGGAGCGGATAGCGGAGTGGCTGGCGGAGAGGAGCGGATAGCAGAGTGGCTGACGGAGAGGAGCGGATAGCGGAGTGGCTTGCGGAGAGGAGAGGATAGCTGGGTGGCTAGCGGAGAGGAGCGGATAGCTGGGTGGCTGGCGGAGAGCAGCGGATAGCGGAGTGGCTGACGGAGAGGAGCGGATAGCGGAGTGGCTGGCGGAGAGGAGCGGATAGCGAAGTGGCTGACGGAGAGGAGCGGATAGCGGAGTGGCTGGCGGAGAGTAGCGGAGAGCGGAGTGGCTGGCGGAGAGGAGCGGAGAGCAGAGTGGCTGGCGGAGAGGAGCGGAGAGCAGAGTGGCTGGCGGACAGAGCGGATAGCAGGGTGGCTGGCGGAGATGAGTGGATGGCAGGGTCACTTGCGGAGAGGAGCGGAGAGCAGAGTGGCTGGCGGAGAGGAGCGGAGAGCAGAGTGGCTGGCGGAGAGGAGCGGACAGCAGGGTGGCTGGCGGAGAGGAGCGGACAGCGGGGTGGCTGGCGGAGAGGAGCGGACAGCGGGGTGGCTGGGGGAGAGGAGCGGCTAGCGGAGTGGCTGGGGGAGAGGAGCAGACAGCAGGGTGGCTGGCGGAGAGGAGCGGATAGCAGGGTGGCTGGCGGAGAGGAGCGGATAGCAGGGTGGCTGGCGGAGTGGAGCGGACAGCAGGGTGGCTGGCGGAGAGGAGCGGACAGCAGGGTGGCTGGCGGAGAAGAGCTCATAGCAGCGTGGCTGGCGGAGAAGAGCGGACAGCAGGGTGGCTGGCGGAGAGGAGCGGACAGCAGGGTGTCTGGCGGAGGGGAGCGGACAGCAGGGTGGCTGGCGGAGAGGAGCGGACAGCAGGGTGGCTGGCGGAGAGGAGCGGACAGCGGGGTGGCTGGGGGAGAGGAGCAGACAGCAGGGTGGCTGGCGGAGAGGAGCGGATAGCAGGGTGGCTGGCGGAGAGGAGCGGATAGCAGGGTGGCTGGCGGAGAGGAGCGGATAGCAGGGTGGCTGGCGGAGAGGAGCGGATAGCTGAGTGGCTGGCGGAGAGGAGCGGATAGCAGGGTGGCTGACGGAGAGGAGCGGATAGCACGGTGGGTGACGGATAGGAGCGGACAGGAGGGTGGGTGATGGAGTGGAGCGGACAGGAGGGTGGGTGACGGAGAGGAGCGGACAGGAGGGTGGCTGGCGGAGAGGAGCGCATAGCAGGGTGGCTGGCGGAGAAGAGCGGAGAGCGGGGTGGGTGGCAGAGAGGAGCGGAGAGTGGGGTGGGTGGCGGAGAGGAGCGGAGAGCGGAGTGGCTGGCGGAGAGGAGCGGAGAGCGGAGTGGCTGGCGGAGCGGAGAGCGGAGTGGCTGGCGGAGAGGAGCGGACAGCAGGGTGGCTGGCGGAGAGGAGCGGACAGCAGGGTGGCTGGCGGAGAGGAGCGGACAGCAGGGTGGCTGGCGGAGAGGAGCGGACAGCAGGGTGGCTGGCGGAGAGGAGCGTACAGCGGGGTGGCAGGGGGAGAGGAGCGGCTAGCGGAGTGGCTGGGGGAGAGGAGCGGATAGCGGAGTGGCTGGGTGAGAGGAGCGGAGTGGCTGGCGGAGAGGCGCGGAGAGCGGAGTGGCTGGCGGAGAGGAGCGGAGAGGGGAGTGGCTGGCGGAGAGGAGCGGACAGCGGAGTGGCTGGAGGAGAGGAGCGGACAGCAGGGTGGCTGGCGGAGAGGAGCGGACAGCGGAGTGGCTGGAGGAGAGGAGCGGCTAGCGGAGTGGCTGGGGTAGAGGAGCGGCTAGCGGATTGGATGGGGGAGAGGAGCGGACAGCGGAGTGGCTGGGGGAGAGGAGCGGACAGCGGAGTGGCTGGGGGAGAGGAGCGGACAGCAGGGTGGGTGGCGGAGAGGAGCGGAGAGCGGAGTGGCTGTCTGAGAGGAGCGGACATCAGGGTGGCTGGCGGACAGGAGCGGACAGCAGGGTGGCTGGCGGAGAGGAGCGGAGAGCGGAGTGGCTGGCGGAGAGGAGCGGAGTGCGGAGTGGCTGGCGGAGAGGAGCAGACAGCAGGGTGGCTGGCGGAGAGGTGCGGATAGCAGGGTGGCTGGCGGAGAGGAGCGGATAGCAGGGTGGCTGGCGGAGAGAAGCGGACAGCAGGGTGGCTGGCGGAGAGGAGCGGTTAGCAGGGTGGCTGGCGGAGAGGAGCGGAGAGCAGGGTGGCTGGCGGAGAGGAGCGGAGAGCAGGGTGGCTGGCGGAGAGGAGCGGATAGCTGGGTGGCTGACTGAGAGGATCGGATAGAGGGGTGGCTGGCGGAGAGGAGCGGATAGCGGAGTGGCTGGCGGAGAGGAGCGGATAGCGGAGTGGCTGGCGGAGAGGAGCCGATAGCGGAGTGGCTGGCAGAGAGGAGCGGAGAGCAGGGTGGCTGGCCGAGTGGAGCGGAGAGCAGGGTGGCTGGCCGAGAGGAGCGGAGAGCTGGGTGGCTGGCGGAGAGGAGCGGACAGCTGGGTGTCTTGCGGAGAGGAGCGGATAGCTGGGTAGCTTGCGGAGAGGAGCGGATAGCTGGGTGGCTGACTGAGAGGAGCGGATAGCTGGGTGGCTGACTGAGAGGAGCGGAGTGGCTGGCGGAGAGGAGCGGATAGCGGAGTGGCTGACGGAGAGGAGCGGATAGCTGGGTGGCTGGCGGAGAGGAGCGGATAGCTGGGTGGCTGGCGTAGAGGAGCGGAGAGCTGGGTGGCTGGCGGAGAGGAGCGGAGAGCTGGGTGGCTTGCGGAGAGGAGCGGATAGCTGGGTGGTTTGCAGAGAGGAGCGGATAGCTGGGTGGCTTGCGGAGAGGAGCGGATAGCCGGGTTGCTGACTGAGAGGAGCGGATAGCTGGGTGGCTGACTGAGAGGAGCGGAGTGGCTGGCGGAGAGGAGCGGATTGCGGAGTGGCTGACGGAGAGGAGCGGATAGCTTGGTGGCTGGCGGAGAGGAGCGGAGAGCAGGGTGGCTGGCGGAGAGGAGCGGAGAGCAGGGTGGCTGGCGGAGAGGAGCGGATAGCTGGGTGGCTGACTGAGAGGAGCGGATAGCGGAATAGCTGGCGGAGAGGAGCGGATAGCGGAGTGGCTGGCGGAGAGGAGCGGATAGCTGGGTGGCTGGGGAAGAGGAGCGGATAGCAGGGTGGCTGGCGGAGAGGAGCGGATAGCGGAGTGGCTGGCGGAGAGGAGCGGATAGCAGAGTGGCTGACGGAGAGGAGCGGATAGCGGAGTGGCTTGCGGAGAGGAGAGGATAGCTGGGTGGCTAGCGGAGAGGAGCGGATAGCTGGGTGGCTGGCGGAGAGCAGCGGATAGCGGAGTGGCTGACGGAGAGGAGCGGATAGCGGAGTGGCTGGCGGAGAGGAGCGGATAGCGAAGTGGCTGACGGAGAGGAGCGGATAGCGGAGTGGCTGGCGGAGAGTAGCGGAGAGCGGAGTGGCTGGCGGAGAGGAGCGGAGAGCAGAGTGGCTGGCGGAGAGGAGCGGAGAGCAGAGTGGCTGGCGGACAGAGCGGATAGCAGGGTGGCTGGCGGAGATGAGTGGATGGCAGGGTCACTTGCGGAGAGGAGCGGAGAGCAGAGTGGCTGGCGGAGAGGAGCGGAGAGCAGAGTGGCTGGCGGAGAGGAGCGAAGAGCAGGGTGGCTGGCGGAGAGGAGCGGATAGCAGGGGGCTGGCGGAGAGAAGCGGATAGCAGGGTGGCTGGCGGAGAGGAGCGGATAGCAGCGTGGCTGGCGGAGAGTTGCGGATAGCAGGGTGGCTGGCGGAGAGGAGAGGAGAGCAGGGTGGCTGGCGGAGAAGATCGGAGAGCAGAGTGGCTGACGGAGAGAGTGGGTAGCAGTGTGGCTGGGGAGAGGACCGGAGACCAGGGTGGCTGGCGGAGAGGCGCGGAGAGCAGGGTGGCTGACTAAGAGGAGCGGATAGCGGAGTGGCTGGCGGAGAGGAGCGGATAGCGGAGTGGCTGGCGGAGAGGAGCGTATAGCGGAGTAGCTGGCGGAGAGGAGCGTATAGCGGAGTAGCTGGCGGAGAGGAGCAGAGAGCAGGGTGTCTGGCGGAGAGGAGCAGAGATCAGGGTGGCTGGCGGAGAGGAGCTGATAGCGGGGTACAATGCGGAGAGCAGCGGATAGCAGGGTGGCTGGCGGAGAGGAGCGGATAGCAGGGTGCCTGGCGGAGAGGAGCGGATAGCAGAGTGGCTGGCGGAGAGGAGCGGAGAGCAGAGTGGCTGGCGGAGAGAAGCGGAGAGCAGGGTGGCTGGCGGAGAGGAGCGGAGAGCAGGGTGGCTGGCGGAGAGGAGCGGATAGCGGGGTGGCTGGCGGAGAGGAGCGGATAGCAGGGTAGAATGCGGAGAGAGCAGAGAGCAGAGTGGCTGACGGAGAGAGCGGATAGCAGGGTGGCTGGGGAGAGGACCGGAGACCAGCGTGGCTGGCGGAGAGGAGCGGAGAGCAGGGTGGCTGACTAAGAGGAGCGGATAGCGGAGTGGCTGGCGGAGAGGAGCGGATAGCGGAGTGGCTGGCGGAGAGGAGCGGATAGCGGAGTGGCTGACGGAGAGGAGCGGATAGCGGAGTAGCTGGCGGAGAGGAGCGGAGAGCAGGGTGGCTGGCGGAGAGGAGCGGAGAGCAGGGGGCTGGCGGAGAGGAGCGGATAGCGGGGTGGCTGGCGGAGAGGAGCGGATAGCAGGGTAGAATGCGGAGAGCAGCGGATAGCAGGGTGGCTGGCGGAGAGAAGCGGAGAGCAGAGTGGCTGACGGAGAGGAGCGGAGAGCAGAGTGGCTGGCGGAGAGGAGCGAAGAGCAGAGTGGCTGGCGGAGAGAAGCGGAGAGCAGAGTGGCTGGGGGAGAGGAGCGGAGAGCAGAGTGGCTGGCGGAGATCAGCAGATAGCAGGGTGGCTGGCGGAGAGGAGCGGATAGCAGGGTGGCTGGGTTGTGGAGCGTATAGCAGGGTGGCTGGCGAAGTGGACCGGATAGCAGGGTGGCTGGCGAAGTGGACCGGATAGCAGGGTGGCTGGCGAAGTGGACCGGAGAGCAGGGTGGCTGGCGGAGAGGAGCGGAGAGCAGGGTGGCTAGCGGAAAGGAGCGGAGAGCAGGGTGGCTGGCAGAGAGGAGCGGACAGCAGAGTGGCTGACGGAGAGAGCGGATAGCAGGGTGGCTGGCGGAGAGGAGCGGATGGCAGGATCGCTGGCGGAGGTCAGCAGATAGCAGGGTGGTTGGCGGAGAGGAGCGGATAGCAGAGTGCCTGGCGGAGAGAATCGGAGAGCAGAGTGGCTGGCGGAGAGGAGCGGAGAGCAGGGTGGCTGGCGGAGAGGAGCGGACAGCAGGGTAGAATGCGGAGAGAGCAGATAGCAGAGTGGCTGAAGGAGAGAGCGGATAGCAGGGTGGCTGGGGAGAGGACTGGAGACCAGCGTGGCTGGCGGAGAGGAGCGGAGAGCAGGGTGGCTGGCGGTGAGGAGCGGATAGCAGAGTGGCTGGCGGAGAGGAGCGGATAGCTGGGTGGCTGGGGAAGAGGAGCGGAAAGCAGTGTGGCTGGCGGAGAGGAGCGGATAGCGGAGTGGCTGGCGGAGAGGAGCGGATAGCGGAGTGGCTGGCGGAGAGGAGCGGATAGCGGGGTGGCTGGCGGAGAGGAGCGGATAGCGGGGTGGCTAGCGGATTGGAGCGGATAGAGGGGTGGCTGGCGGAGAGGAGCAGATAGCGGGGTGGCTGGCGGAGACGAGCGGATAGCGGGGTGGCTGGCGGAGACGAGCGGATAGCGGGGTGGCTGGCGGAGACGAGCGGATAGCGGGGTGGCTGGCGGAGAGGAGAGGAGAGCAGCGTGGCTGGCTGAGAGGAGAGGAGAGCAGGGTGGCTGGCGGAGAGGAGCGGAGAGCAGAGTGGCTGACGGAGAGGAGCGGAGAGCAGAGTGGCTTACGGAGAGAGCGGATAGCAGGGTGGCTGGCGGAGAGGAGCGGATGGCAGGGTCGCTGGCGGAGATCAGCATATAGCAGGGTGGCTGGCGGAGAGGAGCGGAGACCAGGGTGGCTGGCGGAGAGGAGCGGAGAGCAGAGTGGCTTACGGAGAGAGCGGATACCAGGGTGGCTGGCGGAGAGGAGCGGATGGCAGGGTCGCTGGCGGAGATCAGCATATAGCAGGGTGGCTGGCGGAGAGGAGCGGAGAGCAGGGTGGCTGGCGGAGAGGAGCGGAGAGCAGGGTGGCTAGCGGAGAGGAGCGGAGAGCAGAGTGGCTGGCGGTGAGGAGCGGAGAGCAGGGTGGCTGGCGGTGAGGAGCGGATAGCAGGGTGGCTGGCGGAGAGGACCGGATAGCTGGGTGGCTGGGGAAGAGGAGCGGATAGCGGGGTGGCTGGGGAAGAGGAGCGGATAGCGGAGTGGCTGGCGGAGTGGAGCGGATAGCGGAGTGGCTGGCGGAGAGGAGAGGATAGCTGGGTGGCTGGCGGAGAGGAGCGGATAGCGGAGTGGCTGACGGAGAGGAGCGGATAGCGGAGTGGCTGGCGGAGAGGAGAGGATAGCTGGGTGGCTGGCGGAGAGGAGCGGATAGCTGGGTGGCTGGCGGAGAGGAGCGGATAGCGGAGTGGCTGGCGGAGAGGAGCGGATAGCGGAGTGGCTGGCGGAGAGGAGCGGATAGCTGGGTGGCTGGGGAAGAGGAGCGGATAGCAGGGTGGCTGGCGGAGAGGAGCGGATAGCGGAGTGGCTGGCGGAGAGGAGCGGATAGCTGGGTGGCTGGCGGAGAGGAGCGAATAGCGGAGTGGCTGACGGAGAGGAGCGGATAGCGGAGTGGCTGACGGAGAGGAGCGGATAGCGGAGTGGCTGGCGGAGAGGAGCGGAGAGCAGGGTGGCTGGCGGAGAGGAGCTGAGAGCAGGGTGGCTGGCGGAGAGGAGCGGAGAGGAGGGTGTCTGGCGGAGAGGAGCGGATAGCAGGGTGGCTGGCGGAGAGGAGCGGATAGCAGGGTGGCTGGGGGAGAGGAGCGGATAGCAGGGTGGTTGGCGGAGAGGAGAGGAGAGCAGGGTGGCTGGCGGAGAGGAGCGGATAGCTGGGTGGCTAGCGGAGAGGAGCGGATAGCGGAGTGGCTGGCGGAGAGGAGCGGATAGCTGGGTGGCTGGGGAAGAGGAGCGGATAGCAGGGTGGCTGGCGGAGAGGAGCGTATAGCGGAGTGGCTGGCGGAGAGGAGCGGATAGCCGAGTGGCTGCCGGAGAGGAGCGGATAGCGGAGTGGCTGGCGGAGAGTAGCGGAGAGCAGAGTGGCTGGCGGAGAGGAGCGGAGAGCAGAGTGGGTGGCGGAGAGGAGCGGAGAGCAGAGTGGCTGGCGGAGAGGAGCGGATAGCAGGGTCGCTGGCGGAGAGGAGCGGATAGCAGGGTCGCTTGCGGAGAGGAGCGGAGAGCAGAGTGGCTGGCGGAGAGGAGCGGAGAGCAGAGTGGCTGGTGGAGAGGAGCGGAGAGCAGAGTGGCTGGCGGAGAGGAGCGGATAGCAGGGTGGCTGGCGGAGAGGACCTGATAGCAGGTTGGCTGGCGGAGAGGACCGGATAGCAGGGTGGCTGGCGGAGAGGAGCGGATAGCAAGGTGGCTGGCGGAGAGGACAGGAGAGCAGGGTGGCTGGCGGAGAGGAGCGGAGAGCAGAGTGGCTGACTCAGAGAGCAGATAGCAGGGTGGCTGGGGAGAGGACCGGAGACCAGGGTGGCTGGTGGAGAGGAGCGGAGACCAGGGTGGCTGGCGGAGAGGAGCGGAGAGCAGGGTCGCTGGCGGAGAGGAGCGGATAGCGGGGTGGCTGGCGGAGAGGAGCGGATAGCAGGGTAGAATGCGGAGAGCAGCGGATAGCAGGGTGGCTGGCGGAGAGGAGCGGATAGCAGGGTGGCTGGCGGAGAGGAGCGGATAGCAGGGTAGAATGCCGAGAGCAGCGGATAGCAGGGTGGCTGGCGGAGAGGAGCGAATAGCAGGGTGGCTGGCGGAGAGGAGCGGATAGCAGAGTGGCTGGCGGAGAGAAGCGGAGAGCAGAGTGGCTGGCGGAGAGGAGCGGAGAGCAGAGTGGCTGGCGGAGAGGAGCGAAGAGCAGAGTGGCTGGCGGAGAGGAGCGAAGAGCAGAGTGGCTGGCGGAGAGGAGCGAAGAGCAGAGTGGCTGGGGGAGAGGAGCGGAGAGCAGAGTGGCTGGCGGAGAGGAGCGGATGGCAGGGTGGCTGGCGGAGATCAGCAGATAGCAGGGTGGCTGGCGGAGAGGAGCGGATAGCAGGGTGGCTGGGGAAGTGGAGCGGATAGCAGGGTGGCTGGCGAAGTGGAGCGGATAGCAGGGTGGCTGGCGGAGAGGAGCGGAGAGCAGGGTGGCTGGCGGAGAGGAGCGGATAGCAGGGTGGCTGGCGGAGAGGAGCGGAGAGCAGAGTGGCTGACGGAGAGAGCGGATAGCATGGTGGCTGGCGCAGAGGAGCGGATGGCAGGATCGCTGGCGGAGGTTAGCAGATAGCAGGGTGGTTGGCGGAGAGGAGCGGAGAGCAGAGTGGCTGGCGGTGAGGAGAGGATAGCAGGGTGGCTGGCGGTGAGGAGCAGAGAGCAGGGTGCCTGGCGGAGAGGAGCAGAGAGCAGGGTGGCTGGCGGAGAGGAGCGGAGAGCAGAGTGGCTGGCGGAGAGGAGCGGAGAGCAGAGTGGCTGGCGGAGAGGAGCGGAGAGCAGAGTGGCTGACGGAGAGAGCGGATACCAGGGTGGCTGGCGGAGACGAGGGGATAGCAGGGTGGCTGGCAGAGAGGAGCGGAGAGCAGAGTGGCTGGCGGTGAGGAGAGGATAGCAGAGTGGCTGGCGGTGAGGAGAGGATAGCAGGGTGGCTGGCGGATAGGAGCGGATAGCAGTGTGGCTGGCGTAGGGGAGCGGATAGCAGGGTGGCTGACGGAGAGGAGCGGATAGCAGAGTGGCTGGCGGAGAGGAGCAGATAGCAGGGTGGCTGGCGGAGAGGAGCGGATAGCAGAGTGGCTGGCGGTGAGGAGAGGATAGCAGGGTGGTTGGCGGTGAGGAGCGTAGAGCAGGGTGGCTGTCGGAGAGGAGCGGAGAGCAGGGTGGCTGGCGGAGAGGAGCGGAGAGCAGAGTGGCTGGCGGAGAGGAGCGGAGAGCAGAGTGGCTGGCGGAGAGGAGCGGAGAGCAGAGTGGCTGACGGAGAGAGCGGATAGCAGGGTGGCTGGCGGAGATCAGCAAATAGCAGGGTGGCTGGCGGAGAGGAGCGGATAGCGGGGTGGCTGGCGGAGAGGAGCGGATGGCAGGATCGCTGGCGGAGGTTAGCAGATAGCAGGGTGGTTGGCGGAGAGGAGCGGAGAGCAGAGTGGCTGGCGGTGAGGAGAGGATAGCAGGGTGGCTGGCGGTGAGGAGCAGAGAGCAGGGTGGCTGGCGGAGAGGAGCAGAGAGCAGGGTGGCTGGCGGAGAGGAGCGGAGAGCAGAGTGGCTGGCGGAGAGGAGCGGAGAGCAGAGTGGCTGACGGAGAGAGCGGATACCAGGGTGGCTGGCGGAGACGAGGGGATAGCAGGGTGGCTGGCGGAGAGGAGCGGAGAGCAGAGTGGCTGGCGGTGAGGAGAGGATAGCAGAGTGGCTGGCGGTGAGGAGAGGATAGCAGGGTGGCTGGCGGAGAGGAGCGGATAGCAGTGTGGCTGGTGTAGGGGAGCGGATAGCAGGGTGGCTGACGGAGAGGAGCGGATAGCAGAGTGGCTGGGGGAGAGGAGCGGATAGCAGGGTGGCTGGCGGTGAGGAGCGTAGAGCAGGGTGGCTGGCGGAGAGGAGCGGAGAGCAGGGTGGCTGGCGGAGAGGAGCGGAGAGCAGAGTGGCTGGCGGAGAGGAGCGGAGAGCAGAGTGGCTGGCGGAGAGGAGCGGAGAGCAGAGTGGCTGACGGAGAGAGCGGATAGCAGGGTGGCTGGCGGAGATCAGCAAATAGCAGGGTGGCTGGCGGAGAGGAGCGGATAGCGGGGTGGCTGGCGGAGAGGAGCGGATAACAGGGTAGAATGCGGAAAGCAGCGGATAGCAGGGTGGCTGGCAGAGAGGAGCGGATAGCAGGGTGGCTGGCGGATAGGAGCGGATAGCAGAGTGGCTGGCGGAGAGAAGCGGAGAGCAGAGTGGCTGGCGGAGAGGAGCGGAGAGAAGAGTGGCTGGCGGAGAGAAGCGTAGAGCAGAGTGGCTGGGGGAGAGGAGCGGAGAGCTGAGTGGCTGGCGGAGAGGAGCGGATGGCAGGGTGGCTGTCGGAGATCAGCAGATAGCAGGGTGGCTGGCGGAGAGGAGCGGATAGCAGGGTGGCTGGGGAAGTGGAGCGGATAGCAGGGTGGCTGGCTGAGAGGAGCGGATAGCAGGGTGGCTGGCCGAGAGTAGCGGACAGCAGGTTGGCTGACCGAGAGGAGCGGGCAGCAGGGTGGCTGACCGAGAGGAGCGGACAGCAGGGTGTCTGACCGAGAGGAGCGGATAGCAGGGTGGCTGGCGGAGAGGAGCGGATAGCAGGGTGGCAGGCGGAGAGGAGCGGATAGCAGGGTGGCTGACTGAGAGGAGAGGATAGCAGGGTGGCTGACTGAGAGGAGCGGACAGCAGGGTGGCTGACTGAGAGGAGCGGACAGCAGGGTGGCTGGCGGAGAGGAGCGGACAGCAGGGTGGCTGGCGGAGAGGAGCGGAGAGCAGGGTGGCTGGCGGAGAGGAGCGGACAGGAGGGTGGCTGGCGGAGAGGAGCGGACAGCAGGGTGGATAGCGGAGAGGAGCGGACAACAGGGTGGCTGGCGGAGATGAGCGGACAGCAGGGTGGCTGGCGGAGAGGAGCGGGCAGCAGGGTGGCTGGCGGAGAGGAGCGGACAGCAGGGTGGCTGGCGGAGAGGAGCGGATAGCAGAGTGGCTGGCGGAGAGGAGCGGATAGCAGGGTGCCTCACTGAGAGTAGCGGAGAGCAGGGTGGCTGGCGAGAGGAGCGGATAGCAGGGTGGCTGGCGGAGAGGAGCGGATAGCAGAGTGGCTGGCGGAGAGGAGCGGATAGCAGGGTGGCTGGCGGAGAGGAGCGGATAGCAGGGTGGCTGACTGAGAGGAGCGGATAGCAGGGTGGCTGACTGAGAGGAGCGGATAGCAGGGTGGCTGGCGGAGAGGAGCGGACAGCAGGGTGGCTGGCGGAGAGGAGCGGACAGCAGGGTGGCTGGCGGAGACGAGCGGACAGCAGGGTGGCTGGCGGAGACGAGCGGACAGCAGGGTGGCTGGCGGAGAGCAGCGGATATCAGAGTGGCTGGCGGAGAGGAGCGGATATCAGGGTGGCTGGCAGAGAGGAGCGGATAGCAGAGTAGCTGGCGTAGAGGAGCGGATTTTAGCATTGCTGACGGAGAGGAGCGGAGAGCACATTGGCGGACAGAGAGAGCGAATTGCAAGGTGGCTGGCACAGATTAGCGGTTGGCAGTGTGGCTGACGGAGAGGAGCGGATAGCAGGGTGTCTGACCGATAGGAGTGGAGAGCAGGGTGTCTCACCGAGAGGAGCGGAGAGCAGGGTGTCTGACCGAGAGGAGCGGAGAGCAGGGTGTCTGACCGAGAGGAGCGGAGAGCAGAGTGGCTGGCGGAGAGGAGCGGATAGCAGGGTGGCTGACTGAGAGGAGCGGATAGCACGGTGGCTGACTGAGAGGAGCGGATAGCAGGGTGGCATGCGGAGAGGACCGGATAGCAGCGTGGCAGGCGGAGAGGAGCGGATAGCAGGGTGGCAGGCGGAGAGGAGCGGATAGCAGGGTGGCAGGCGGAGAGGAGCGGAGAGTAGATTGGCTGGCGGAGAGGAGCGGATGGCAGGGTGGAATACGGAGAGGAACGGATAGCAGGGTGGCTGACTGAGAGGAGCGGATAGCAGGGTGGCTGACTGAGAGGAGCGGATAGCAGGGTGGCTGACGGATAGGAGCGGATAGCAGGGTGGCATGCGGAGAGGACCGGATAGCAGGGTGGCAGGCGGAGAGGAGCGGATAGCAGGGTGGCAGGCGGAGAGGAGCGGATAGCAGGGTGGCAGGCGGAGAGGAGCGGATAGCAGGGTGGCAGGCGGAGAGGAGCGGAGAGCAGATTGGCTGGCGGAGAGGAGCGGATGGCAGGGTGGAATACGGAGAGGAGCGGATAGCAGGGTGGCTGGCTGAGAGGAGCGGATAGCAGGGTGGCTGGCGGAGAGTAGCGGACAGCAGGGTGGCTAACTGAGAGGAGCGGACAGCAGGGTGGCTGACTGAGAGGAGCGGACAGCAGGGTGGCTCACTGAGAGGAGCGGACAGCAGGGTGTCTGACCGAGAGGAGCGGACAGCAGGGTGGCTGGCGGAAAAGAGCGTATAGCAGGGTGGCTGACTGAGAGGAGAGGATAGCAGGGTGGCTGGCTGAGAGGAGCGGATAGCAGGGTGGCTGGCGGAGAGTAGCGGACAGCAGGGTGGCTGCCGGAGAGTAGCGGACAGCAGCGTGGCTGACTGAGAGGAGCGGACAGCAGGGTGGCTGACTGAGAGGAGAGGAGAGCAGGGTGGCTGGTGAGAGGAGCGGATAGCAGGGTGGCTGGCGGAGAGGAGCGGACAGCAGGGTGGCTGGCGGAGAGGAGCGGACAGCAGGGTGGCTGGCGGAGAGGAGCGGACAGCAGGGTGGCTGACTGAGAGGTGCGGACAGCAGGGAGGCTGACTGAGAGGAGCGGACAGCAGGGTAGCAGACTGAGAGGAGCGGACAGCAGGGTGGCTGGCGGAGAGGTGCGGACAGCAGGGAGGCTGACTGAGAGGAGCGGACAGCAGAGTGGCTGGCAGAGAGGAGCGGATAGCAGGGTGGCTGGCGGAGAGGAGCGGATAGCAGGGTGGCTGGCGGTGAGGAGCGGACAGCAGGGTGGCTGGCGGAGAGGAGCGGACAGCAGGGTGGCTGGCGGAGAGGAGCGGACAGTAGGGTGGCTGACTGAGAGGTGCGGACAGCAGGGAGGCTGACTGAGAGGAGCGGACAGCAGGGTAGCAGACTGAGAGGAGCGGACAGCAGGGTGGCTGGCGGAGAGGAGCGGACAGCAGGGAGGCTGACTGAGAGGAGCGGACAGCAGGGAGGCTGACTGAGAGGAGCGGACAGCAGGGTGGCAGACTGAGAGGAGCGGACAGCAGGGTGGCTGGCGGAGAGGAGCGGACAGCAGGGTGGCTGGCGGAGAGGAGCGGATAGCAGGGTCGCTGGCGGAAAAGAGCGGATAGCAGGGTCGCTGGCGGAAAAGAGCGGATAGCAGGGTGGCTGGCTGAGAGGAGCGGATAGCAGGGTGGCTGACTGAGAGGAGCGGAGAGCAGGGTGGCTGGCGAGAGGAGCGGATAGCAGGGTGGCTGGCGGAGAGGAGCGGATAGCAGAGTGGCTGGCGGAGAGGAGCGGATAGCAGGGTGGCTGACTGAGAGGAGCGGATAGCAGGGTGGCTGACTGAGAGGAGCGGATAGCAGGGTGGCTGACTGAGAGGAGCGGACAGCAGAGAGGCTGACTGAGAGGAGCGGACAGCAGGGTGGCTGGCGGAGAGGAGCGGACAGCAGGGTGGCTGGCGGAGAGGATCGGATATCAGGGTGGCTGGCAGAGAGGAGCGGATAGCAGAGTAGCTGGCGGAGAGGAGCGGATTTCAGGGTGGCTGACGGAGAGGAGCGGAGAGCACATTGGCGGACAGAGAGAGCGAATTGCAAGGTGGCTGGCGGAGATTAGCGGGTGGCAGTGTGGCTGACGGAGAGGAGCGGATAGCAGGGTGTCTGACCGATAGGAGTGGAGAGCAGGGTCTCTGACCGAGAGGAGCGGAGAGCAGGGTGTCTGACCGAGAGGAGCGGAGAGCAGATTGGCTGGCGGAGAGGAGCGGATGGCAGGGTGGAATACGGAGAGGAGCGGATAGCAGGGTGGCTGGCTGAGAGGAGCGGATAGCAGGGTGGCTGGCGGAGAGTAGCGGACAGCAGGGTGGCTAACTGAGAGGAGCGGACAGCAGGGTGGCTGACTGAGAGGAGCGGACAGCAGGGTGGCTCACTGAGAGGAGCGGACAGCAGGGTGTCTGACCGAGAGGAGCGGATAGCAGGGTGGAATACGGAGAGGAGCGGATAGCAGGGTGGCTGGCTGAGAGGAGCGGATAGCAGGGTGGCTGGCGGAGAGTAGCGGACAGCAGGGTGGCTAACTGAGAGGAGCGGACAGCAGGGTGGCTGACTGAGAGGAGCGGATAGCAGGGTGGCTGGCTGAGAGGAGCGGACAGCAGGGTGGCTGGCGGAAAAGAGCGTATAGCAGGGTGGCTGACTGAGAGGAGAGGATAGCAGGGTGGCTGGCTGAGAGGAGCGGATAGCAGGGTGGCTGGCGGAGAGTAGCGGACAGCAGGGTGGCTGCCGGAGAGTAGCGGACAGCAGCGTGGCTGACTGAGAGGAGCGGACAGCAGGGTGGCTGACTGAGAGGAGAGGAGAGCAGGGTGGCTGGTGAGAGGAGCGGATAGCAGGGTGGCTGGCGGAGAGGAGCGGACAGCAGGGTGGCTGGCGGAGAGGAGCGGACAGCAGGTTGGCTGGCGGAGAGGAGCGGACAGCAGGGTGGCTGACTGAGAGGTGCGGACAGCAGGGAGGCTGACTGAGAGGAGCGGACAGCAGGGTAGCAGACTGAGAGGAGCGGACAGCAGGGTGGCTGGCGGAGAGGTGCGGACAGCAGGGAGGCTGACTGAGAGGAGCGGACAGCAGCGTGGCTGGCGGAGAGGAGCGGATAGCAGGGTGGCTGGCGGAGAGGAGCGGATAGCAGGGTGGCTGGCGGAGAGGAGCGGACAGCAGGGTGGCTGGCGGAGAGGAGCGGACAGCAGGGTGGCTGGCGGAGAGGAGCGGACAGCAGGGTGGTGGCGGAGAGAGGAGCGGACAGTAGGGTGGCTGACTGAGAGGTGCGGACAGCAGGGAGGCTGACTGAGAGGAGCGGACAGCAGGGTAGCAGACTGAGAGGAGCGGACAGCAGGGTGGCTGGCGGAGAGGTGCGGACAGCAGGGAGGCTGACTGAGAGGAGCGGACAGCAGGGAGGCTGACTGAGAGGAGCGGACAGCAGGGTGGCAGACTGAGAGGAGCGGACAGCAGGGTGGCTGGCGGAGAGGAGCGGACAGCAGGGTGGCTGGCGGAGAGGAGCGGATAGCAGGGTCGCTGGCGGAAAAGAGCGGATAGCAGGGTCGCTGGCGGAAAAGAGCGGATAGCAGGGTGGCTGGCTGAGAGGAGCGGATAGCAGGGTGGCTGACTGAGAGGAGCGGAGAGCAGGGTGGCTGGCGAGAGGAGCGGATAGCAGGGTGGCTGGCGGAGAGGAGCGGACAGCAGGGTGGCTGGCGGAGAGGAGCGGATAGCAGGGTGGCTGACTGAGAGGAGCGGATAGCAGGGTGGCTGACTGATTGGAGCGGATAGCAGGGTGGCTGACTGAGAGGAGCGGATAGCAGGGTGGCTGACTGAGAGGAGCGGACAGCAGAGAGGCTGACTGAGAGGAGCGGACAGCAGGGTGGCTGGCGGAGAGGAGCGGACAGTAGGGTGTCTGGCGGAGAGCAGCGGATATCAGAGTGGCTGGCGGAGAGGAGCGGATATCAGGGTGGCTGGCAGAGAGGAGCGGATAGCAGAGTAGCTGGCGGAGAGGAGCGGATTTCAGGGTGGCTGACGGAGAGGAGCGGAGAGCACATTGGCGGACAGAGAGAGCGAATTGCAAGGTGGCTGGCGGAGATTAGCGGGTGGCAGTGTGGCTGACGGAGAGGAGCGGATAGCAGGGTGTCTGACCGATAGGAGTGGAGAGCAGGGTCTCTGACCGAGAGGAGCGGAGAGCAGGGTGTCTGACCGAGAGGAGCGGAGAGCAGGGTGTCTGACCGAGAGGAGCGGAGAGCAGGGTGGCTGGCGAGAGGAGCGGATAGCAGAGTGGCTGGCAGAGAGGAGCGGATAGCAGGGTGGCTGGCGGAGAGGAGCGGATAGCAGGGTGGCTGGCGGAGAGGAGCGGACAGCAGGGTGGCTGGCGGAGAGGAGCGGACAGCAGGGTGGCTGACTGAGAGGTGCGGACAGCAGGGAGGCTGACTGAGAGGAGCGGACAGCAGGGAGGCTGACTGAGAGGAGCGGACAGCAGGGTAGCTGGCGGAGAGGAGCGGACAGCAGGGTGGCAGACAGAGAGGAGCGGACAGCAGGGTGGCAGACAGAGAGGAGCGGACAGCAGGGTGGCAGACAGAGAGGAGCGGACAGCAGGGTGGCTGGCGGAGAGGAGTGGACAGCAGGGTGGCTGGCGTAGAGGAGCGGATAGCAGGGTCGCTGGCGGACAAGAGCGGATAGCAGGGTGGCTGACTGAGAGGAGCGGATAGCAGGGTGGCTGGCTGAGAGGAGCGGATAGCAGGGTGGCTGACCGAGAGGAGCGGAGAGCAGGGTGGCTGGCGAGAGGAGCGGATAGCAGGGTGGCTGGTGGACAGGAGCGGATAGCAGAGTGGCTGGCGGAGAGGAGCGGATGGCAGGGTGGCTGACTGAGAGGAGCGGATAGCAGGGTGGCTGACTGAGAGGAGCGGACAGCAGAGAGGCTGACTGAGAGGAGCGGACAGCAGGGTGGCTGGCGGAGAGGAGCGGACAGCAGGGTGGCTGTCGGAGAGGAGCGGACAGCAGGGTGGCTGGCGGAGAGCAGCGCATATCAGAGTGGCTGGCGGAGAGGAGCGGATATCAGGGTGGCTGGCAGAGAGGAGCGGATAGCAGAGTAGCTGGCGGAGAGGAGCGGATTTCAGGGTGGCTGACGGAGAGGAGCGGAGAGCACATTGGCGGACAGAGAGAGCGAATTCCAAGGTGGCTGGCGGAGATTAGCGGGTGGCAGTGTGGCTGACGGAGAGGAGCGGATAGCAGGGTGTCTGACCGATAGGAGTGGAGAGCAGGGTCTCTGACCGAGAGGAGCGGAGAGCAGGGTGTCTGACCGAGAGGAGCGGAGAGCAGGGTGTCTGACCGAGAGGAGCGGAGAGCAGGGTGGCTGGCAGAGAGGAGCGGATAGCAGGGTGGCTGGCAGAGAGGAGCGGATAGCACGGTGGCGGACTGAGAGGAGCGGATAGCACGGTGGCGGACTGAGAGGAGCGGATAGCAGGGTGGCTGGCGGAGATTAGCGGGTGGCAGTGTGGCTGACGAAGACCAGCGGATAGCAGGGTGGAATGCAGAGAGGAGCGGAGAGCACGGTGTCTGACCGAGAGGAGCGGAGAGCAGGGTGTCTGACCGAGAGGAGCGGAGAGCAGGGTGTCTGACCGAGAGGAGCGGAGAGCAGGGTGTCTGACCGAGAGGAGCGGACAGCAGATTCGCTGGCGGAGAGGAACGGATAGCAGGGTGGCTGGCGGAGAGGAGCGGATAGCAGGGTGGCTCGCGGAGAGGAGCGGATAGCAGGGTGGCTGACGGAGAGGAGCGGACAGCAGGGTGGCTGGCGGAGAGGAGCGGATAGCAGGGTGGCTGACTGAGAGCAGCGGATAGCAGGGTGGCTGACCGAGAGCAGCGGATAGCAGGGTGGAATATGGAGAGGAGCGGATAGCAGGGTGGCAGGCGGAGAGGAGCGGACAGCAGGGTGGCTGACAGAGAGGAGCGGACAGCAGGGTGCCTGGCGGAGAGGAGCGGACAGCAGGGTGGCTGGCGGAGAGGAGCGGACAGCAGGGTGGCTGGCAGGGGGGAGCGGACGGCAGGGTGGCTGGCGGAGAGGAGCGGACGGCAGGGTGGCTGGCGGAGAGGAGCGGACGGCAGGGTGGCTGGTGGAAAGGAGCGGACGGCAGGGTGGCTGGTGGAAAGGAGCGGATGGCAGGGTATCTGGTGGAGAGGAGCGGATAGCAGAGTAGCTGGCGGAGAGGAGCGGATTTCAGGGTGGCTGACGGAGAGGACCGGAGAGCAGATTGGCGGACAGAGAGCGCGGATCGCAGGTTGGCTGGCGGAGATTAGCGGGTGGCAGTGTGGCTGACGAAGACCAGCGGATAGCAGGGTGGAATGCAGAGAGGAACGGAGAGCACGGTGTCTGACCGAGAGGAGCGGAGAGCAGGGTGTCTGACCGAGAGGAGCGGAGAGCAGGGTGTCTGACCGAGAGGAGGGCAGAGCAGATTCGCTGGCGGAGAGGAACGGATAGCAGGGTGGCTGGCGGAGAGGAGCGGATAGCAGGGTGGCTGGCGGAGAGGAGCGGATAGCAGGGTGGCTGGCGGAGAGGAGCGGATAGCAGGGTGGCTGACGGAGAGGAGAGGATAGCAGGGTGGAATACGGAGAGGAGCGGATAGAAGGGTGGTTGGCGGAGAGGAGCGGATTGCAGGGGGGCTGCGGTAGATGAGCGGATTGCAGGGTGGAATACGGAGAGGAGCGGATAGAAGGGTGGAATATGGAGAGTAGCGGATAGAAGGGTGGCTGGCGGAGAGGAGCGGATAGAAGGGTGTCTCGCGGAGAGTAGCGGGTAGCAGGGTGTCTCGCGGAGAGGAGCGGGTAGCAGGGTGGTTCGCGGAGAGGAGCGGATAGCAGGGTGGCGCGCGGAGAGGAGCGGATAGCAGGGTGGCTGACTGAGAGGAGCGGATAGCAGGGTGGCTTACTGAGAGGAGCGGATAACGGGGTGGCTTACTGAGAGGAGCGGATAACAGGGTGGATGACTGAGAGGAGCGGATAGCAGGGTGGCTGGCGGAAAGGAGCGGATAGCAGGGTGGCTGGCGGAGAGGAGCGGATAGCAGAGTGGCTGGCGGAGAGGAGCGGATTGCAGGGTGGCTGACGGAGGGGAGTGGAGAGCAGATTGGCTGACGGAGAGGCGCGGATAGTAGCGGGAGTGACGGAGAGGAGCGGATAGCAGGGTGGAATACGGAGAGGAGCGGAGAGCAGGGTGGCTGGCGGAAAGGAGCGGATAGCAGGGTGGCTGGCGGAGAGGAGCGGAGAGCAGGGTGGCTGGCGGAGAGGAGCGGAGATCATGGTGGCTTGCGGAGAGGAGCGGATAGCAGAGTGGCTGGCGGAGACGAGCGGATTTCAGGGTGGCTGACGGAGTGGAGCGGAGAGCAGATTGTCTGACAGAGAGGAGCGGATAGCAGGGTGTCTGACGGAGAGGAGCGGATAGCAGGGAGTAATGCGGAGAGGAGCAGAGAGCAGATTAACTGACGGAGAGGAGCGGATAGCACGGTGGCTGACGGAGAGGAGCGGATAGCACGGTGGCTGACGGAGAGGAGCGGATGGCAGGGTGGCTGGCGGAGATTAGCGGATAGCAGGGTGGCTGGCGGAGATTAGCGGATAGCAGGGAGTAATGCGGAGAGGAGCGGAGAGCAGATTGGCTGATGGAGAGGAGCGGATAGCACGGTGGATGACGGAGAGGAGCGGATAGCACGGAGGCTGACGGAGAGGAGCGGATAGCAGGGCGGCTGGCGCAGAGGAGCGGATTGCAGGGTGGCTGTCGGAGAGGAGCGGATAGCACGGTGGCTGACGGAGAGGAGCGGATAGCACGGTGGCTGACGGAGATTAGCGGATAGCACGGTGGCTGACGGAGAGGAGCGGATGGCAGGGTGGCTGGCGGAGATAAGCGTGTGGCAGGGTGCCTGACGGAGATTAGCCGGTGGCAGTGTGGCTGGCGGAGAGGAGCAGATAGCAGGGTGGCTGGCGGAGAGGAGCGGATAGCAGGGTGGCAGGCAGAGAGGAGCGGATAGCAGGGTGGCTGACGGAGAGGAGCGGATAGCACGGAGGCTGACGGAGAGGAGCGGATAGCAGGGCGGCTGGCGCAGAGGAGCGGATTGCAGGGTGGTTGATGGAGAGGAGCGGATAGCACGGTGGCTGACGGAGAGGAGCGGATAGCACGGTGGCTGACGGAGATTAGCGGATAGCACGGTGGCTGACGGAGAGGAGCGGATGGCAGGGTGGCTGGCGGAGATTAGCGTGTGGCAGGGTGCCTGACGGAGATTAGCCGGTGGCAGTGTGGCTGGCACAGAGGAGCGGATAGCAGGGTGGCTGGCGGAGAGGAGCGGATAGCAGGGTGGCAGGCGGAGAGGAGCGGATAGCAGGGTGGCTGACGGAGAGGAGTGGATAGCACGGAGGCTGACGGAGAGGAGCGGATAGCAGGGCGGCTGGCGCAGAGGAGCGGATTGCAGGGCGGCTGTCGGAGAGGAGCGGATAGCACGGTGGCTGACGGAGAGGAGCGGATAGCACGGTGGCTGACGGAGAGGAGCGGATAGCACGGTGGCTGACGGAGATTAGCGGATAGCACGGTGGCTGACGGAGAGGAGCGGATGGCAGGGTGGCTGGCGGAGATTAGCGTGTGGCAGGGTGCCTGACGGAGATTAGCCGGTGGCAGTGTGGCTGGCGGAGAGGAGCGGATAGCAGGGTGGCTGGCGGAGAGGAGCGGATAGCAGGGTGGCAGGCGGAGAGGAGCGGATAGCAGAGTGGCAGGCGGAGAGGAGCGGATGGCAGGTTGGCTGGCCGAGATTAGCGGGTTTCAGGGTGGCTGACGAAGAGCAGGGGATAGCAGGGTGTCTGACGGAGAGGAGCGGATAGCATGGTGGCTGGCGGAGAGGACCGGATAGCAGGGTGGCTGACTGAGAGGAGCGGATAGCAGGGTGTCTGACGGAGAGGAGCGGATAGCACGGTGGCTGGCGGAGAGGAGCGGATAGCAGGGTGGCTGACTGAGAGGAGCGGATAGCACGGTGTCTGACGGAGAGGAGCGGATAGCACGGTGGCTGATGGAGAGGAGCGGATAGCAGGGTGGCTGGCGGAGATTAGCGGAGAGCAGGATGGCTGACGGAGATTAGCGGGTGGCAGGGTGGCTGACGGAGATTAGCGGGTGGCAGGGTGGCTGGCGGAGAGGAGCGGATAGCAGGGAGTAATGCGGAGAGGAGCGGATAGCAGGGAGTAATGCGGAGAGGAGCGGATTGCAGGGTGGCTGACGGAGAGGAGCGGATAACAGGGTCGCTGACGGAGAGGAGCGGATAGCAGGGTGGCTGACGGAGAGGAGCGGATAGCAGGGTGGCTGGCGGAGATTAGCGGGTGGCAGGGTGGCTGACGGAGATTAGCCTGTGGCAGGGTGGCTGGCGGAGAGGAGCGGATAGCACGGTGGCTGACGGAGAGGAGCGGAGAGCAGATTGGCTGACTGAGAGAGCGAATGGCAGGGTTGCTGGCAGAGAGGAGCGGATAGAAGGGTTGTTGACGAAGAGGAGCAGATAGCAAGGAGGAATGTGGAGAGGAGCGGATAGCAGGGAGTAATGCGGAGAGGAGCGGATAGCAGGGTGGCTGGCGGAGAGGAGCAGATAGCAGGGTGGCTGGCGGAGAGGAGCGGAGAGCAGGGTGGCTGGCGGAGAGGAGCGGAGAGCAGGGTGGCTGGCGGAGAGGAGCGGAGAGCAGGGTGGCTAGCGGAGAGGAGCGGATAACAGAGTGGCTGGCGGAGGCGAGCGGATTTCAGGGTGGCTGACGGAGAGGAGCGGAGAGCAGATTGTCTGACAGAGAGAGCGGGTTTCAGGGTGGCTGACGAAGAGCAGGGGATAGCAGGGTGTCCGACGGAGAGGAGCGGATAGCAGGGAGTAATGCGGAGAGGAGCGGAGAGCAGATTGGCTGACGGAGAGGAGCGGATAGCACGGTGGCTGACGGAGAGGAGCGGATAGCACGGTGGCTGGCGGAGATTAGCGGAGAGCAGGGTGGCTGACGGAGATTAGCGGGTGGCAGGGTGGCTGACGGAGAGGAGCGGATAGCAGGGTGGCTGACAGAGAGGAGCTGATAGCAGGGTGGAATACGGAGAGGAGCGGATAGAAGGGTGGTTGGCGGAGAGGAGCGGATTGCAGGGGGGCTGCGGTAGATGAGCGGATTGCAGGGTGGAATACGGAGAGGAGCGGATAGAAGGGTGGAATATGGAGAGTAGCGGATAGAAGGGTGGCTGGCGGAGAGGAGCGGATAGAAGGGTGTCTCACGGAGAGTAGCGGGTAGCAGGGTGGCTCGCGGAGAGGAGCGGGTAGCAGGGTGGTTCGCGGAGAGGAGCGGATAGCAGGGTGGTTCGCGGAGAGGAGCGGATAGCAGGGTGGCTCGCGGAGAGGAGCGGATAGCAGGGTGGCTGACTGAGAGGAGCGAATAGCAGGGTGGCTGACTGAGAGGAGCGAATAGCAGGGTGGCTTACTGAGAGGAGCGGATAACAGGGTGGCTGACTGAGAGAAGCGGATAGCAGGGTGGCTGGCGGAAAGGAGCGGATAGCAGAGTGGCTGGCGGAGAGGAGCGGATTGCAGGGTGGCTGACAGAGGGGAGTGGAGAGCAGATTGGCTGACGGAGAGGCGCGGATAGTAGCGGGAGTGACGGAGAGGAGCGGATAGCAGGGTGGAATACGGAGAGGAGCGGAGAGCAGGGTGGCTGGCGGAGAGGAGCGGAGAGCAGGGTGGCTGGCGGAGAGGAGCGGATAGCAGGGTGGCTGGCGGAGAGGAGCGGAGAGCAGGGTGGCTTGCGGAGAGGAGCGGATAGCAGAGTGGCTGGCGGAGACGAGCGGATTTCAGGGTGGCTGACGGAGAGGAGAGGAGAGCAGGGAGTAATGCGGAGAGGAGCGGAGAGCAGATTGGCTGACAGAGAGGAGCGGATAGCACGGTGGCTGACGGAGAGGAGCGGATAGCACAGTGGCTGACGGATAGGAGCGGATGGCAGGGTGGCTGGCGGAGATTAGCGGATAGCAGGGTTTGCTGGCGGAGATTAGCGGATAGCAGGGAGTAATGCGGAGAGGAGCGGAGAGCAGATTGGCTGATGGAGAGGAGCGGATAGCACGGTGGCTGACGGAGAGGAGCGGATAGCAGGGTGGCTGACGGAGAGGAGCGGATAGCACGGAGGCTGACGGAGAGGAGCGGATAGCAGGGCGGCTGGCGCAGAGGAGCGGATTGCAGGGTGGCTGTCGGAGAGGAGCGGATAGCACGGTGGCTGACGGAGAGGAGCGGATAGCACGGTGGCTGACGGAGATTAGCGGATAGCACGGTGGCTGACGGAGAGGAGCGGATGGCAGGGTGGCTGGCGGAGATTAGCGGGTGGCAGGGTGCCTGACGGAGATTAGCCTGTGGCAGGGTGGCTGACGGAGATTAGCCGGTGGCAGTGTGGCTGGCGGAGAGGAGCGGATAGCAGGGTGGCTGGCGGAGAGGAGCGGATGGCAGGGTGGCTGGCGGAGATTAGCGGGTGGCAGGGTGCCTGACGGAGATTAGCCTGTGGCAGGTTGGCTGGCCGAGATTAGCGGGTTTCAGGGTGGCTGACGAAGAGCAGGGGATAGCAGGGTGTCTGACGGAGAGGAGCGGATAGCAGGGTGTCTGACCGAGAGGAGCGGATAGCACGGTGGCTGACGGAGAGGAGCGGATAGCACGGTGGCTGACGGAGAGGAGCGGATAGCAGGGTGGCTGGCGGAGATTAGCGGAGAGCAGGGTGGCTGACGGAGATTAGCGGGTGGCAGGGTGGCTGACGGAGATTAGCGGGTGGCAGGGTGGCTGGCGGAGAGGAGCGGATAGCAGGGAGTAATGCGGAGAGGAGCGGATAGCAGGGAGTAATGCGGAGAGGAGCGGATTGCAGGGTGGCTGACGGAGAGGAGCGGATAACAGGGTCGCTGACGGAGAGGAGCGGATAGCAGGGTGGCTGACGGAGAGGAGCGGATAGCAGGGTGGCTGGCGGAGATTAGCGGGTGGCAGGGTGGCTGACGGAGATTAGCCTGTGGCAGGGTGGCTGGCGGAGAGGAGCGGATAGCACGGTGGCTGACGGAGAGGAGCGGAGAGCAGATTGGCTGACTGAGAGAGCGAATGGCAGGGTTGCTGGCAGAGAGGAGTGGATAGAAGGGTTGTTGACGAAGAGGAGCGGATAGCAGGGAGGAATGTGGAGAGGAGCGGATAGCAGGGAGGAATGCGGAGAGGAGCGGATAGCAGGGTGGCTGGCGGAGAGGAGCGGATGGCAGGGTGGCTGTGGGAGAGGAGCGGAGAGCAGGGTGGCTGGCGGAGAGGAGCGGATAGCAGGGTGGCTAGCGGAGAGGAGCGGAGAGCAGGGTGGCTGGTAGAGAGGAGCGGATAGCAGAGTGGCTGGCGGAGGCGAGCGGATTTCAGGGTGGCTGACGGAGAGGAGCGGAGAGCAGGGTGTCTGACGGAGAGGAGCGGATAGCAGGGAGTAATGCGGAGAGGAGCGGAGAGCAGATTGGCTGACGGAGATTAGCGGGTGGCAGGGTGGCTGGCGGAGGGGAGCGGATAGCAGGGAGTAATGCGGAGAGGAGCGGATAGCAGGGATTAATGCGGAGAGGAGCGGATAGCAGGGTGGCTGACGGAGAGGAGCGGATAGCAGGGTGGCTGACGGAGAGGAGCGGATGGCAGGGTGGCTGGCGGAGATTAGCGGGTGGCAGGGTGGCTGACGGAGATTAGCCGGTGGCAGGGTGGCTGACGGAGAGGAGCTGGTGGCAGGGTGGCTGGCGGAGAGGAGCGGATATGTGACGTTATGACTGTGATATAATAGTCAATATATATATGACAGGGCCAGAAAGAGTTAATTAACTCATAGACTGACCTGACCCATGGGTGAACCTTGAGGACTGGTTAGGAAGATATGTAAATGACTAGAGCTTTGAAATGCAAGTCTGCATTGTTAGAGGTAGAAGGGGAGATGTTTGCTCAGGTCTTGTGATGTCAGCAAACAAGTCTTGTCTATTGCTATAGTTTTAATTCAAAGATCAAAAAGGAAATATTAACATTTATAATGATACTTGAGCGAAATAGTGTTATTGTCTATGTGTCTCTTTGAAGATTGTGCTAACCTGTATCTGAACTGTTTAATGGATAAATTACTCTGTGCTAATTGCCAGGATGTTTGGGAGAAGGAGTTAAGCCTATTGTTTTCTCAGGCCAAAAGGCTGCTGGAAATGTATAAGAAGCCTGGGACACGATCCTGCTTGTTCTCAGATCTGCTTTGGGTTTCAAGAGGGGGAAACTTTAAGCCATAAGGATTGAGATCCCCAGTCACTGACTGGAGCCACCCTGAATATGGACATTGGACTATAACCTATGGACTATTTCTAAAAGGACTTTTGGCAACTACAAGCTTATCTCTGCTGTATATCCGAACCTCAAGAATTGAATTCAAGTCTGTCTGTAGATTAATCCTTTAACCAACACTCTCTCTCTTTTCTTTTTTAATAAATTTTAGCTTAGTTAATAAGAATTGGCTATAGCGTGTATTTTGGGTAAGATCTAAGTTATAATTGGACCTGGGTATGTGGCTGATCCTTTGGGATTGGAAGAACCTTTTCTTTTATATGATGAAGTAAGATTCTCAGGAATCATCATCATATCTGACAGGTGTGTCTGGACGGAGGCCTGAGGCTGGGCACTTTAAGGGAACTGTGTGGTTTGGACTTCTAAGTGACCAGTAAGGTATTGTAGAAGCTGTTTCGTGCTGGTTGGTAAATCTAAGTATTGGAATAACCACCAGCATTTGGGGTTTGTCTGCCCCGTTTGGTTTGCAGTTCACCCTGATTGAGGGACCTCAGCTGGCTCCCACGGGCAGCACCGTCACAGGATAGCAGGGTGGCTGGCGGAGTGGAGCGGATAGCAGGGTGGCAGGCGGAGAGGAGCGGATAGCAGAGTGGCAGGCGGAGAGGAGTGGATAGCAGAGTGGCAGGCGGAGAGGAGCGGATAGCAGGGTGGCTGGCGGAGATTAGCGGAGAGCAGGGTGGCTGGCAGAGATTAGCGGAGAGCAGGGTGGCTGGCGGAGATTAGCGGAGAGCAGGGTGGCTGGCGGAGATTAGCGGGTGGCAGGGTGGCTGACGGAGAGGAGCGGATAGCAAAGTGGCAAGCGGAGAGGAGCGGATAGCAGAGTGGCTGGCGGAGAGGAGCGGATAGCAGAGTGGCTGGCAGAAAGGAGCGGATAGTAGGGTGGAATACGTAGAGGAGCGGAAAGAAGGGTGGTTGGCGGAGAGGAGCGTATAGCAGGGTGGAATGCGGAACGGAGCGGATAGCAGGGTGGCTGGCGGAGAGGAGCGGATAGCAGGGTGGTTGGCGGAGAGGAGCGGATAGCAGAGTGGCTGGCGGAGAGGAGCGGATAGCAGAGTGGCTGGCGGAGAGGAGCGGATAGCAGGTTGGAATACGGAGAGGAGCGGATAGCAGGGTGTCTGACGGAGAGGAGCGGATAGCAGGTTGGCTGACGAAGAGGAGCGGATGGCAGGGTGGCTGGCGGAGATTAGCGGGTGACAGGGTTGGCTAACTGAGAGCAGTGGATAGGAGGATGGAATGCAGAGAGGAGCGGTTTGCAGGGTGGCTGACGGAGAGAGCGAATGGCAGGTTTGCTGGCAGAGAGGAGCGGATAGCAGGGTGGAATACGGAGAGGAGCGGATAGAAGGGTGGTTGGCGAAGAGGAGCGGATAGCAGGGAGGAATGCGAAGAGGAGCGGATAGCAGGGTGGCTGGCGGAGAGGAGCTGATAGCATAGAGGCTGGCGGAGAGGCGCAGCTGGTGGTGAACATTGCAGCTGAACCCCCTGGAGAGTTCTGACAATCAGCTGTCAACCTGAGCAGTGGAGCATGTAAGATGCACAACCTCACCCCCCCATACCTTCCCCTGCTTCCACCCAGGGTGGGAGGTAAACTCTGCAGAGGAACTTCTGACCTCTGGAGGCTGCACTGACCAAGTACAGAAACTGCGGGTGTGCGGAGACTGTTGGGTTGCTCGAGTTTTAGACCCTGACGGGGAAAGGACACTGCCAAACTTTCTTGGGGGTGGGGCTTTTGCTCATGGTTTGTGTTATGAATCCTGTTTGTGGTGTTTTCCCAACATTATGCCACATTGTTTCCCTCCTTTATTAAAAGGATTTTGCTACACTCAGCCTCTGTGCTTGTGAGAGGGGAAGTCTTGCCCCTTAGGGGGGTGATATGTAATTGTCCCAGGTCACTGGGTGGGTGTCGAGCCGGTTTTACATTGTTATTGAAATAGATCCCCTACAGCCTGAACCCGGCCCTTGTTGCTGCCAACTCAGACGGGCAGAAGAGTTTCATTAGGAAGAACAACATACAATCTGGAGCCACCCCCAGGACCTGTGCCTCACACACAGAGCTGTGCGCTGTATTCAGCCAGCTCCCCTCCAGTTACTGTGAATCCTTCGCACCCTGGAGACTGAACCTTGGCTGTGTGTTCTAGAGTCGCTGGGCTGGCCCGTGGAGTACACGGCCGGCCTGGGTTCCACTCCCACCACTGGGGAAGTGGCATGAGAGGGACAGAGACCTGGAAGCCTGCCTGGGCAACGGCAGGAGTCAAAGGATCAGGGCACAGGATACCTCTCGAATGGGAGATTTTGAAGGACTCTGCCCCAGAAGGGGAAAACAATATAGAGACCTGTCCAAAGGGCCAGGTCCACGAAGAGGTAGCAGCAGCTTCTGGAGTGAGAGAGGGGCTGCAGCCTGAGAGTGACAGGCAGAGATGCAGCGTGTGACCACAAGCAGGGACATTGGCCACACACAGCTAATCCTCACGATAGTCAGGAGGCAGCACCAGCCCATGGTGAACAGAGCATCCCATCATAAGGTGCCATTGGTGGAGCACAGGAAAAAAGGTGCATTTAGCCTGAAACTCAAACACCCTTTTTCTGGATGAGAGCCTGTAACCACTTCGACAAACATTATGAGAGGCTGCTGCATCCTTCTCCCCCACCACACCTTTCGAAGGCTAAATTTCATTAGTGCTGCGACGTTGCACCCATAATGCTTTCCAGAAATACGCTCATGAGTGTAAATGTGACATAACTGGAATATGTTTTATGCAGAGTTAAGAAGCGAGGTTTTGTCTTTATTTTTATATTTCCCACAGCTCTATGTGGAGGTTCAATAGACTCCTAACACATTGACCCAGCCCTGTTTGCTCCCACAGGCACCTGGCTTCACAATGGCCTGAGTGACCCCCTGAGATAATTGACCCTCCAGGATCATAGAGGCCAGGAGCTAAGGGGGTAGAAGAGGTTCTGCTAGCTTGACAGATGGGAGTCTTCCCAGGCCACAGTGAGGTGAACACCAGAGACTACAGAAGACCAGCTGATTGTCCCCATGCAGGGGCAGCTCCAGGGATCAGAGCAGCAAGCGCGTGCCTGGGGCGGCAAGCCGGGGTGGGGGGTAGCCTGGCGGTCACTGTGAGGGCGGCAGTCAGGCTGCCTTCGGCGGCGTTTCTGCGGGAGGTCCGCCAGTCCCGCGGTTTCGGCGGCAATTCGGCGGTGGATGCCGAAGGTGCGGGACCGGCAGATCACCCAGCACACAGGCCCTAGAGTCAAATCTCTCGGGCTTGTTGGACCGATTCTGCCAGGTGTGTCCCCATCTCACACTTTTCCGATCCTCGAACAGGCCGAGTTGGGGAGGAGCCGTGTCTGGATCCAGAGTCACAATCAGGGGTCGCTCAGGGTAAGCCGCTGGCGGGCCGAGACGGTTTGTTTACCTGGAGCATCGGCAGGCATGGAGCCCCACAGTGCCCAGTGGCTGCCGTTCACTGTTCCAGGCCAATGGGGGCTGCGGGAAGCAGCATAGGCCAAGGGATGTGCTGGCTGCTGCTTCCTGCAGCTCCCATTGACACTTTTTCTCCAGTTCAGCTAGCAACAAGTCCTGCGCGAGGGGAGAGGGAGAGCTGAGATTTCAGGCTGTCGTGTTATGGCAGGATTGCTGCTATGAATTGACAGAACCTGCTAATTCTGAGGAACAAACAGGGGAACGGGGCAGAGCTACAGAGTCAGGGAGTCAGGGGTGAAAGTCACTTAAAGGACTTACCGGTAGGCGGGAGTCCTGAGCGGGGGGCGGGGCCTCGACCAGAAAGGGCGGGCCCTCAGGTGGAAGAGGCAGGTCTTTTAGAGCCCCAGGCCCTTTGAATCGAGATTTAAAGGGCCCAGGGCTCTGACTGCAGTAGAGGCGGCTGGGAGCCCTGGGCCCTTTAAATCACTGCCAGAGCTACCAGCTGCGGATGCTGCTGTGAGCCCCAGAGCTTGGGGCCATTCAAAGGCCCAGGACTCCGGCTGCTGCTACCACAGCAGAGCCCTGCACCCTTTAAATCGCTGCCCGAGCCCTGTTGCTGGAGCCGCCGGGGCAGCAGCTGCGGCTGGGGTCTCCAGTGGTGATTTAAAGGGCTACGGGCATGGCCGACCTTACTCTCACTTCTGCAGGGAACGAACTGGAGAAAATACAGGAAGGATTTCTAGCAAGGGCGACGTGTAACTAACCAGAATGAAGAATATTCTCTGCCCCCCTCGTCTAACTCTGGGCCTGACTCTCTCCCGTGCTGAGGCCCCTTGCCCTGTCTCTGGCCATGTCTGGGGGTGTCATGCCCCGGTAGAGCCCCGAAGGTAAAGGTGTGATGTAGCCTCAGCCCCAACAACACTCAGGCCCATGTCACTTTCATCCTGGGTTTCAGATGAGTGACCCCTAGAAGTTGGGGGGCCACCGGTGCCTAGACCATGGCCCGGCCACAGAGGCCCCGCCCCTGCTCATCCTCTTCCCCCGAGGCCCCGCCCACTTGCTGTTCACTGCCCTCCGCCCCCTCCCCCAGCCCCCCTACCTGCCCCTCACTTCCCCCAAGAGGATAACTCAGTGGTTTGAGCATTGGCCTGCTAAACCCACGGTTGTGAATTCAATCCTTGAGGGGGCCATTTAGGGAACTGGGGTAAAAATCTGTCTGGGGATTGGTCCTGCTCTGAGCAGGGGGTTGGATTAGCTGAGCTCCGGAGGTCCCTCCCAATTCTATGATCTAAGACGCCACTCACCTGCTGCCCCGCCCCTGCTCATCCTCGTCCCCCAAGGCCCTGCCCACTTGCTGTTCACTTGCCTCTGCCCCCAGGCCCCCTACCTGCCCCTCACTCTTCCCCCAAGACGCCACTCACCTGCTGCTTGCGACTCCCCTAACGGTGGCTACCAGGGGGCCATGGGGCCAGGCACCCATCACTTTTTCCTGCCTTAGATGAGCGGGGGGGTGGTCCCTGGGGAAGGAGGCGGAGCAGGGGCAGGAAGAGGCAGAGAGAGGGAGGGGGCTCGGGGGAAAGGCTGAGCGGGGCTGTGACGTTACTGATATAAACTGGGACCATATAGAACATGGGTTGCAACCAAGGTCCTGTAGTGGCTCCAAATCTTAGGTAAAGGGGGTCATCTAAGGTGTCTAAGACCAGGTTATGGGTTGCTGGTTATAATTATGCTGTCTGTATCATTTTTAGTTGAAGTTATAAATGTTGGCTCTGTGCTGTCTGTATTTCAAGTTGGTGCTGTGCTTCTGGGGGAAGCATCCCAGACAAGCTGGTGTTAGCTCTGAGTAGCCTGCTTGATGGCCCATTAAGGACCATCAGCTACACAATTGACCCATGGAGAGAAGGCAGACACGCCTTGTGACTCAGCAAGGTATGCAGAGACTTGTCCACGTGACTGCAGACTCCATTTTGTGGTGTTTTTCCACAGTGAGAACAAAGAGGTTCTTACACCTGGAAAAGCCTATATAAGGCTTATGCTTCATCTCCATCTTGTCTTCAATCCTGCTTCTTACCTCTGGAGGGACTTTGCTACAAACTGAAGCTCTACACAAGGGACTGAGGACCCATCCCAGCGGGGGATGTTCCAGAGACTTGATTTGAACCTGCAGTTTGCTCCATCACTGCTGCAAGCCTGAACTAAGAACTTTGCCATTACTGTATGTAATTGATTCCATTTAACCAATTCTACCTTTCATCTCTACCTTTTTCCCTTTGTAAATAAACCTTTAGATTTTAGATTCTAAAGGATTGGCAACAGCGTGATGTGGGTAAGATCTGATGTGTATATTGACCTGGGTCTGGGGCTTGGTCCTTTGGGATCGAGAGAACCTTTTTCTTTTATTGGGGTGTTGGTTTTCATAATCATTCATCCCCAGGACGAATGCACTGGTGGTGATACTGGGAGACTGGAGTGTCTAAGGAAATTGCTTGTGTGACTTGTGGTTAGCCAGTGGGGTGAGACCAAAGTCCTTTTGTCTGGCTGGTTTGGTTTGCCTTAGAGGTGGAAAAACCCCAGCCTAGGGCTGTGACTGCCCTGTTTAAGCAATTGGTCCTGATTTGGCACTCTCAGTTGGGTCCCGCCAGAACTGCATCGTCACAGTGGCATAGTCGTGCTGGGATCCACAGAACCAGCTCAATTAAGCTTTGGGTCAGAACCCCACGCTATCCAAATTTTAAATTTGGGATTGAGAGTTTGGTTGGTTAAAGATCAGTGACCATGAGAGAGAAAGCGTCAGGAAAAGCAAGGAAACTGCAAGCCTTGAGAGACAGCCTGCAGTTTGATTATGAGCAAGAACTGGCAGAAATTCGATTGGAGAAAGAGGCGGCTGAGAGAAAGAAAGAAGCTGCTAAGAGAGAAGAAAAAGCTCGTGTGAGGCGTCTGGAGCTGAGGAGAAAACTCGACAGATGCAACAGGAGACGGCTAGACTCCAACTCCAAGTCAAAAAAGCAATGGAAGAACAGCAGAGACTGTATCCTCTTGAAAGTCCAGTTTGTAACAATGTTGGTATGTTGTATAACTCTGAGCAGTTGTCTGGGGGTAACCAAATGTACCCCAACAATGCCACCTTTTATGTCAATGCTGTTACTGTGTGTTCAGTAGAGGGTGGCCCCATAAATTGTGCCAGTGCTATGTATGGGAATGGTAATGGAAAATTCATAGAGAGTGTAAAAGTCAATGGTAAAAGCTGCTTAGGGCAAATTATGGCTTCTAACATCACTCTTGTTAGAGCAGATCTGGTCAAAGAGGAAGATTATTTACCAAATCAGAGTGTGAATGTTGTGATCCTCTGTGAGTTTACTATCCGTGTGCCTTTAGCCAGAATCCACCTTGAGTGGAATGGGGCTCAGCATGAAGTGATAGCTGGCGTCAGGAAGTTATTGCCTAAAGATCTTTTAATTGGAGAAAATATTAAAGCTTTGTTCAGTCCAGGTAGCCAGTCACAGGAGAGGAGTGATCTTAAACCTGTGTCTATTGTGAGCAATGATTTGCCTGAGATGGGTTGCTCCAAAGGTTTGTCTGTGCAAAAAAGCACAGTGTCTGTGAGTGGAGTTTCTGAATGTCGGTCTGATGTCTCAGAAGGAAATCTGGAGTTAGATCAAGAGCAGAAAGATCTCATTGGTGAGGAAAATGTTTCTCAGGAGCAGATTAAAGTAAATGGTCAGGTTAAAGCCCTAACTGAGGAAGGAGAGGGTAAATTTGTGATAGGTAATGGATTGGTGGCTAGTGCAGCTTGTAAAAGTGAACCTGAAATGGGTAACTGATTTGCTGAAAGTAGCTCAGTGTAGTGAAAAAAGCAGCAGCTTATCTGTTGGGAGTGGCAATGTGCCTGGTAGGGAAAGTTTGGAGGAGCCTAGGCAGCCTTGTGAGCTGATGGCTTTGTCTAATCAGCAGTTTGGGAAGGGAGGGATAGTGGAAGATGAGTGTCCATATCCCTTACCTGTTTCCTGTGTGGAGAAATGTGACAGTGAGGGGAATGTGCCTGTCTCTGTCAGGGGTATTGACTTGCCTATGAAGGAAGCTATCTCAGTCTCCAAGCAGTTGTCTGTGAACAGCCATGTGTGCTGGGACAAGGGAAATGAGATCCCAAGCTGTGTGTCTGGTGAAGGAGAATGTGTCTCCGGCTCTTCTGTGTCTGTGGAGCAGACAGAAGGTGCCTTTCAGCCTGTGATGGTTGAGGGTGATTCAGTTGTCTCGGAGTTGGTTGTAAATACAGCTAAAGCCCAGGAAGGGAATGGTCCTAAGTTTGTGTCTGATGGGGAGAATGGCACTGTAACTAGGTTGCATCCAGTTAGTGTCTTAGCAAAATCCCAGAGAACAGACAATTCTGGTGCTTGTAGTTTGCCAGTTGCTAATGTGTGGTTGAAAAAGGGTGTAGCAACTCTGTCTGATCAGGGTGATACCCTAGCCAGGGCATAAGGAGAGCATAAAGGTGATTTAATTGGGTTACCTACTGACAGTTTGACAACTTGTAGCAAGAAGGAAAAGATTCCTGAACTTGTTCCAGGCCAGGGAAAGGAGATTGTTTCTAACCTGTTATCGAGGAAGTCTATAAGTTTGCCTGAAAGGGGATTGTGTAGAGATCTGCCTGATGGGCCAGAGGTGATTCTGAATGTAAGAAAGACCCAGAAAGAATCTCTGGTTGCTCAGGAAAGTGTTCCTTTAGAGCAAGCCCTAGGTGAAGCAGGGAAGGGCAGAATTTCTGTGAGGGGTGAATTGCTGCTTAGAAAAGCTCATAAGGAAAGGAATCCTCATGGTAATTTGTGCAAGCAGTTTACTACAACTGAAGGGTGTGAAAGTGATTTAATCAAGAATGTTTTAGTTCCTAACAGCCAGAAATTTTCTGTTGTGAATGGATCCACTGACTTTCCTTTTGAGAGATCCAGTGTGGGCAGCTTTGAAAAGGTCTCAGATGGAGTAGAAGCTGTTAAGGAAGTTAAGCATCCCTATAACCACCTGGCTGTGTGTGGCCAGCTTGTTGAGAAGACAATGGTGTTGGGACAGGAATGTCTCCATGCTGAATCTGTGAGTGAGCAGTCTGTGCTTCAGGATCTGAGGACAGATTCAGTTACTGGTGGTTCAGAGCAGAACAGTTTTATGGCTGAATGCGTAAGGATGCAGGGGAGAGCAAGCCAGCTCTCACCCTCAGACTCTTTGGATTTGTGTGGTATCTCTGTAAGACAAAGTCCAGCCTTGGAATCCATAGCAGCTAAGAAGTTAAAAGCTAGTGTCTGTGTTGATGCGAATTACTTGGCTGGCAGGGAGAAGAAAGACTTGCTAATAGCTGTTAGCAAAGAGAGCCCGCCCCATCAGCCAGTGAATTCAGTTAGGCAAGAGAAATCAGGGTTTAATCCTGCAGGACAAGAAGGAGAGAGAAGACTGAATTTTGCAAAGGGAAGCCACAGATTAACCCTAAAATGCCCAAACTCCAGTGGTATTGAGCCAAGGGTGTGGCATGACAAACATGTTTGTAGTTGGACACTTGCAATGAATTTGTTGTTATTGCTAATGCTAATTTTTGTAACTAATGTGTTGCTATTGCCAAGAACTGTAAAAATGTACAATCTTTTGGAAAATCCCTTGAACATGTTGAAAGGAATAAATGAAAACACACTTTATGTTAAAGGGCCTTGCTATACTGATGTTTCACAGTTAATGCCTGTAAACAGTATTGGAACTTTTCACAGGGGAAAATACATTCCAGACCTGATGTGCTGTATGAAAGGGGAAACTGAGGCACACTGCCATATTGCTTTCATGGCTAAATGCCAAGATTCCTGTACTATGAACAACATCAATATCTACATTGGTTTAATGTTAATTGGGTTCCAAACATTGGCCAGAGCTGGTATGGATAAAGTAGCTGTTTTCTTTAGCTCTTGGCAAGATCACATGAAACATACAGGAACCATGCCGCAAAAGCTAACCAAGTTATACCTTGAGTTTGTAGAGAGATTCATTCATGTTATTGAACATGACTTTGATAAGCCATTTCTGTTATACACTGGTACGGCCTCTAGCTCAACACTAGCTGTAGTGAGACAGATCCAAGGAAAGGGGGCTCTTGGGATGTAGTCAGCGATGTTTTGTCATCCCTTCCTGCATCAATTTTGCGTTGGGGGTGTGACGTTATTGATATAAACTGGGACCATATAGAACATGGGTTGCAACCAAGGTCCTGTAGTGGCACCAAATCTTAGGTAAAGGGGGTCATCTAAGGTGTCTAAGACCAGGTTATGGGTTGCTGGTTATAATTATGCTGTCTGTATCATTTTTAGTTGAAGTTATAAATGTTGGCTCTGTGCTGTCTGTATTTCAAGTTGGTGCTGTGCTTCTGGGGGAAGCATCCCAGACAAGCTGGTGTTAGCTCTGCGTAGCCTGCTTGATGGCCCATTAAGGACCATCAGCTACACAATTGACCCATGGAGAGAAGGCAGACACGCCTTGTGACTCAGCAAGGTATGCAGAGACTTGTCCATGTGACTGCAGACTCCATTTTGCGGTGTTTTTCCACAGTGAGAACAAAGAGGTTCTTACACCTGGAAAAGCCTATATAAGGCTGATGCATCATCTCCATCTTGTCTTCAATCCTGCTTCTTACCTCTGGAGGGACTTTGCTACAAACTGAAGTTCTACACAAGGGACTGAGGACCCATCCCAGCGGGGGTGTGACGTTATGACTGTGATATAATATCTCATTGAAAGGGGAAAGGGCCAGAAAGAGTTAATTAACTCACGGACTGACCTGACCCATGGGTGAACCTTGAGGACTGGTTAGGAAGATATGTAAATGACTAGAGCTTGGAAATACAAGGCTGCATTGTTAGAGGTAGAAGGGGAGATGTTAGCTCAGGTCTTGTAATGCAAGCAAACAAGTCTTGTCTATTGCTATAGTTTTAATTCAAAGATCAAAAAAGGAATATTAACATTTATGATGATACTTAAGTGAAATAGTATTATTGTCTATGTGTCTCTTTGAAGGTTGTGCTAACCTGTATCTGAACTGTTTAATGGATAAATTACTCTGTGCTAATTGCCAGGATGTTTGGGAGAAGGAGTTAAGCCTATTGTTTTCTCAGGCCCAAAGGCTGCTGGAAATGTATAAGAAGCCTGGGACACGATCCTTCTTCATCTCAGATCTGCTTTGGGTTTCAAGAGGGGGAAACCTTAAGCCACAAGGATTGAGATCCCCAGTCATTGACTGGAGCCACCCTGAATATGGAAATTGGACTATAACCTATGGACTATTTCTAAAAGGACTTTTGGCAACTACAAGCTCATCTCTGCTGTGTATCTGAACCTCAAGAATTGAATTCAAGTCTGTCTGTAGATTAATCTTTTAACCAACACTCTCTCTCTTTTCTTTTTTAATAAATTTTAGCTTAGTTAATAAGAATTGGCTGTGGCATGTATTTTGGGTAAGATCTAAGTTATAATTGGACCTGGGTATGTGGCTGACCCTTTGGGATTGGAAGAACCTTTTCTTTTATATGATGAAGTAAGATTCTCAGGAATCATCATCATATCTGACAGGTGTGTCTGGACGGAGGCCTGAGGCTGGGCACTTTAAGGGAACTGCGGGGTTTGGACTTCTGAGTAACCAGTGAGGTACTAGAGAAGCTGTTTTATGCTGGTTGGTAAATCTAAGTATTGGAATAACCACCAGCGTTTGGGGTTTGTCTGCCCTGTTTGGTTTGCAGTTCACCCTGATTGAGTGACCTCAGCTGGCTCCCACGGGCAGCACCGTCACAGTGGCGTAGTCGTGCTTGGATCCACAGAACCAGCTCAATTAAGCTTTGGGTCAGAACCCCACGCTATCCAAATTTTAAATTTGGGATTGAGAGTTTGATTGGTTAAAGGTCAGTGACCATGAGACAGAAAGCGTCAGGAAAAGCAAGGAAACTGCAAGCCTTGAGAGACAGCCTGCAGTTTGATTATGAACAAGAACTGGCAGAAATTCGAATGGAAGAGAAGCAAGCCTTGGCCCAGCTGGAGAAAGAGGCGGCCGAGAGAAAGAGAGAGGCGGCCGAGAGAAAGAGAGAGAGGCTGCTAAGAGAAGAAAAAGCTCGTAAGGGACGTCTGGAGCTGCTGGCTGCTGAGGAGAAAACTCGACAGATGCAACAGGAGACTCACAAGATGCAACAAGAAACTGCTAGACTCCAGCTCCAAGTCAAAAAAGCAATGGAAGAACGGCAGAGACTGTATCCTCTGGAAAATCCAGTTTATAACTGTGTTGATATGTGGTATTACTCTGGGCAGTTCTCTGTGTTTAACCCGTTTTGCTATGGCTGGGGAGAGGGGGATTCTAACCTGGTGGGAAATAGCTGTTTGTCTGTGCAAATAAGCAGTGTGTCTGGGAATGAAGTTTCTGAATGTCTGTTTGATGTCTCAGAAGTAAATCTGAAGTTAGATCAGGAGCAGAAAGATCTCCTGGGTGAGGAAAATGTTTCTCAGGAGCAAATTGAAGTAAATACTCAAGTGGAAGCCCTAACTGAGGAAGGAGAGGGTAGATTTGTGATGGGTAATGGATTGGTGGCTAGTACAGCTTGTAAAAGTGAACCTGAAAAGAATAACTGTGATTTGCTGGAAGTAGCTCAGTGTAGTGAGAAGAGCAGCAGTTTATCTGTTGGGAGTGGCAATGTGCCTGGCAGGAAAAGTCTGGATAAGCCTAGGCAGCCTTGTGAGCTAATGGCTTTGTCTAGTCAACAGTTTGGAAAGGGAGGGATAGTGGAAAATAAGTGTCCCTGTCCCTTACCTGTTTCCTGTGTGGAGAAATGTGACAGTGGAGGGAATGTGCCTGTGTCTGTCAGGGGTATTGACTTGCCTATGGAGGGAGCTACCCCAGTCTCCAAGCAGTTGTCTGTGAACAGCCCTGTGTGCTGGGACAAGGGAAGTAACATTCCAAGCTGTGTGTCTGGTGAAGGAGAATGTGTCTCCGGCTCTTCTGTGTCTGTGGAGCAGACAGAAGGGGCCTTTCAGCCTGTGATGGTTGAGGGTGATTCAGTTGTTTTAAAGTGGGTTGTAAATACAGCTAAAGCCCAGGAAGGGAATGGTCCTGAGTTTGTGTCTGCTGGGGAGAATGGCACTGTGACTAGGTTGCATCCAGTTAGTGTCTTAGCAAAATCCCAGAGAACAGACAATTCTGGTGCTTGTAGTTTGCCAGTTGCTAATGTGGGGTTGGGAAAGGGTGTAGCAACTCTGTCTGATCAGGGTGATACCCCAGCCAGGGCACAAGGAGAGCATGAAGGTGATTTAATTGTGTTGCCTACTGGCAGTTTAACAACTTGTAACAAGAAGGAAATAATTCCTAAACTTGTGGGTGTTGAGCCTGACAACATGCAAGTTGCCAGTGACTATGAGGAAAGTTGCAGAGGGAAGGAGAAAACCTCTAACCTTTTATCTAGTGAGTCTATGAGTTTGCCTAAAAGGGAATTGTGTAGAAATCTGCCTGAAGGGCCAAAGGTGATCATGAATGTACGTAAAACCCAGAAAGAGTCTGTTGTGGCTCAGAAAAGTGTTCCTTTAGAGCAAGCCCTGGGTGAAGAGGGTAAGAGCAGAATTTCTGTGAAAGGTAAATTGTTGCTTAGAGAAGCTGCTAAGGAGAGAAATCCTCCTGGTAATCTGTGCAAGCAGTTTACTGCAACTGAAGAGTGTGAAAGTGATTTAATCAAGAAAGTTTCAGTTCCTAACAGCCAGAAATTTTCTGTTGTGAATGGATCCACTGACTTTCCTTGTGAAAGATCCAGTGTGGGCAGCTTTGAAAAGGTCTCAGATGGAGTAAGAGCTGTTAAGAAAGTTGAGCAGCCCCATAATCAAGTGGCTGTGTGTGGCCAGCGTGTTGGGAAGACAATGGAGTTGGGACAGGAATGTCTCCATGCTGAATCTGTAAGTGAGCAGTCTGTGCTTCAGGATCTGAGGACAGATTCAGTTACTGGTGTTTCAAAGCAGAACAGTTTTATGGCTGAATGCTTGAGGAGGCAGGGGAGAGCAAGCCAGCTCTCGCCCTCAGACCCTTTGGATTTGTGTGGTATCTCTGTAAGACAAAGTCCAGCCTTGGAATCCATAGCAGCTAAGAAGTTAAAAGCTAGTGTCTGTGTTGATGCGAATTACTTGGCTGGCAGGGAGAAGAAAGACTTGCTAATAGCTGTTAGCAAAGAGAGCCCACCCCATCAGCCAGTGACTTCTGTTAAACAAAAGAAATCAGGGTTTAATCCTTCAGGACAAGGAGAAAAGAAAGAACTTAATTTTGCAAAGAAAAGCCACAGGGTAACCCTAAAAGGCCAAAACCCCAATGGTATTGAGCCAAAGGTGTGGCATAGCAAAAATGATTGTAGATGGACACTTGCAATAGATATGTTGTTATTGCTGATGGTAATGTTTGTAATTAATGTGTTGCTATTATCAAGAAATGTAAGAATGTACAATGTGCCTAATCTTATGGAAAATCCCTTGAACATGTTAAAAGTAATGCATAAGATCCCACTTTATGTTAAAAGGCTGTGTTATACTGATGTTTCACTGTTAGTGCCTGTAAACAATCTTGGAACTTTTCATAGAAGAAAAGACACTCCAGCCAGACCTAATGTGCTGTATGAAAATGGAAACTGAGGCACATTACCATATTGCTTTCACGGCTAAATGCCAAGATTCCTACACTGTGAACAACATTAATATCTAGGTTGATTTGATGTTAATTGGGTTTCTAACATTTGCCAGAACCTGTATAGATAAAATAGCTAGTTTCTTTAGCTCTTGGCAAAATCACATGAAACATACAGGAACCATGCTGCAAAAGCTGACCAAGTTATACCTTGAGTTCATAAAAAGATTCAATCATGTTATTGAACATGAGCTGGGTAAACCATTTCTGTTATACAGTAACATGGCTTCTAACCCAATACAAGCTGTAATAAGACAAAACCCAGGATGGGGAGCTTTTAGGATGCACTCAGTGATGTTTGTGTCATCCCTTCCTGCATCAATTTTGCGTTGGGGGTGTGACGTTATGACTGTGATATAATATCTCATTGAAAGGTGACAGGGCCAGAAAGAGTTAATTAACTCATAGACTGACCTGACCCATGGGTGAACCTTGAGGACTGGTTAGGAAGATATGTAAATGACTAGAGCTTTGAAATGCAAGTCTGCATTGTTAGAGGTAGAAGGGGAGATGTTTGCTCAGGTCTTGTAATGCAAGCAAACAAGTCTTGTCTATTGCTATAGTTTTAATTCAAAGATCAAAAAGGGAATATTAACATTTATGATAATACTTGAGTGAAATAGTATTATTGTCTATGTGTCTCTTTGAAGGTTGTGCTAACCTGTATCTGAACTGTTTAATGGATAAATTACTCTGTGCTAATTGCCAGGATGTTTGGGAGAAGGAGTTAAGCCTATTGTTTTCTCAGGCCCAAAGGCTGCTGGAAATGTATAAGAAGCCTGGGACACGATCCTTCTTCATCTCAGATCTGCTTTGGGTTTCAAGAGGGGGAAACCTTAAGCCACAAGGATTGAGATCCCCAGTCATTGACTGGAGCCACCCTGAATATGGAAATTGGACTATAATCTATGGACTATTTCTAAAAGGACTTTTGGCAACTACAAGCTTATCTCTGCTGTGTATCTGAACCTCAAGAATTGAATTCAAGTCTGTCTGTAGATTAATCTTTTAACCAACACACTCTCTCTTTTCTTTTTTAATAAATTTTAGCTTAGTTAATAAGAATTGGCTATAGCGTGTATTTTGGGTAAGATCTAAGTTATAATTGGACCTGGGTATGTGGCTGATCCTTTGGGATTGGAAGAACCTTTTCTTTTATATGATGAAGTAAGATTCTCAGGAATCATCATCATATCTGACAGGTGTGTCTGGACGGAGGCCTGAGGCTGGGCACTTTAAGGGAACTGCGTGGTTTGGACTTCTAAGTGACCAGTAAGGTATTGTAGAAGCTGTTTTGTGCTGGTTGGTAAATCTAAGTATTGGAATAACCACCAGCGTTTGGGGTTTGTCTGCCCCGTTTGGTTTGCAGTTCACCCTGATTGAGTGACCTCAGCTGGCTCCCACGGGAAGCACCGTCACAGGGGGATGTTCCAGAGACTTGATTTGAACCTGCAGTTTATGCCATCACTGCTGCAAGTCTGAACTAAGAACTTTGCCATTGCTGTATGTAATTGATTCCATTTAACCAATTCTACCTCTCATCTCTACCTTTTTCCCTTTGTAAATAAACCTTTAGATTCTAAAGGATTGGCAACAGCGTGATGTGGGTAAGATCTGATGTGTACATTGACCTGGGTCTGGGGCTTGGTCCTTTGGGATCGAGAGAACCTTTTTCTTTTATTGGGGTGTTGGTTTTCATAATCATTCATCCCCAGGACGAGTGGCACTGGTGGTGATACTGGGAGACTGGAGTGTCTAAGGAAATTGCTTGTGTGACTTGTGGTTAGCCAGTGGGGTGAGACCGAAGTCCCTTTTGTCTGGCTGGTTTGGTTTGCCTTAGAGGTGGAAAAACCCCAGCCTAGGGCTGTGACTGCCCTGTTTAAGCAATTGGTCCTGATTTGGTACTCTCAGTTGGGTCCCGCCAGAACTTCATCGTCACAGGGGGTGGGGCGCAGGCCTTTGGGGGAAGAGGCGGAGGGGGGATGGGAGGAGGCAGAGCAGGGCATTGGGTTAAGAGGCAGAGCAGAAAGGGGTACAGGCTCTCAAGTGAGCTACAGACCAACAGTGGTTCATAGTAACTATTCAGCAAGTATTTTAGAAGACCTAGAACATTAGAGGAAATCATGACCTGCTAAAAGACAATTAATAGAGAGAAGCAGCAAGATTAATCCCATGCCTAGGATTGGTTGTATATTGGAGTCTCCTTGCTGTTAATAGCCCCCTGCTCGGCCAATCAGCACTGAGACTCTGAGGGGCGGGAGGCTGAGGGGTCTCACCAGATGTCCCAAAGGACGGCCCAGGTCACCATCAGAGGAGATCACTCTCAGATCCAGCCCCACCTCTTGGTGAGGACCTCCCGCAATGAGAGCAACCTCCCTCCCCCGCCCACACTCCACACACCCCTCCTTGGTAGAGGGAGGGAAGCAGGGGAAAGGGGGAAAAGAAGCAAGAGAAGAGGAGAAAGGAGGGAGGAAAGAGGAAAAGGGAAACCAAAAAGGACAAACCCCAGTGTCCCCAGGGATTCCAACCATCAAATCCTAGGTAGGGAATCAAATTCTGCCACCTGAAGCCAGTGTTTCCTGGGCCTAGAATGCTGCCTGCGCCAGGTGGATCAGACTGAACAGGTTCCAAACCTCTCTCAGCCTCTTACCTTGTGTAATTGGTTGAGCCGGGGCTCAACCCTCCTCTCAGCAGGAGGGGAGCCACACCAACTCACTCCTCGTCTCCTATTGGACCGGCTGGATGACAGTAGACAGCGTTAGAAAGCTCAGGCCCTCTGTGCAGGGGCTGAGCAGCAGTCAGGTCAACGAGCTCAGGCCCTTTGGAGCAGCGGCTGAGCAGCAAACATTGCAATGAGCTCAGGCCCTTTGGAGCAGGGGCTGAGCAGCAAACTAACAGTAGGCGTATAGGCCCAGGTCCTTACACCTGGGTGAGGGGGAAAACTGCCACCCGTGAGTGGGGTGGCGGGGGGGGGGACGGGACACAGGCCCACCCACTCCACTGTGTCCCAGCCCGGGGCCCTAACAGCAGCTATCACTGCCGCTGGTCAGTGGGGTCCTGACCGCAACAGACGGACATGGACTCGTCTGCGTCTGCAGCCTGACAGAGGTCGGCTACCCCCGGGCTACTTCCACCTTCCCCCTCAGGGCCTACCTCGGCCGTGGCGCCAGCTCCAGGCCAGTCAACCTGCATAGGCTCCTCCAGCCCAGGGCTTGGTGGCAGGTCCGGCAGCTCCTCCGGGAAGTCCGGCCAGGCCTGCTCAGGCGGCTCCCCCGGGTACCGGTCACGGGGAAGCTCCGGCGGCTCCTCATCGTAGCGGGCGCAGGGAAGCTCCGGGCAGCTGCCTCGGGCCCTGGAGGGCTCCCAGTCAGGAGCTCCCGGCGGTGGCTGGGCTCTGACTGAGCTTTGGCTGCCGGCTTTTCTACTTCCTGTCCCGCCCCTTGACTTCCGGGGGGCGGGGACTGGTGGTGGTAGCTCTGCCCACTTGGGTGTCTGGGAGGGAGCTCCCTCTGCTGGGCAGGAGGGGAGCCACACCCACTCACTACACCTTGTCAAAAGGGAAGTTTGTTTTCGGCACAGTCAGTGGCAGGAAAGGAGAAAACTCCACAGAGGTTCCTCCTCATGCTCACAGCCATGAATCCTAATTCTCTCTCAGCCCTCGAGGAGAGACCTCGCGAAGGAGACTTGCGGCAGCAAAGCCGGGAGGTCTCAGAGACTGGCCTGGCCCTGCACCTCTGTCCTGCCCGGCTGATGTCGGGGTGTCTCTGTGAGGTCACCCCCTCCCCACCACCTTTGACCAATAGGCCGAGTTCCTGCAAAAGGCCTTTGTGATGTCACTGCCACACCCACCCCTCCCCTCAAAGCTGATGTCCTGCCCCTGGCCAGCCTTGTTGGGTGTTTGAGTTCTTTCCCCTGGATCACCGCACTCAATGACTGTTCAGTCTGTGGATGGAGCCGCTACACAATAAAACATCAGTTTTTCATAAATTAGTAGCCTTAAGGCCAGAAGGGACCATTAGAGCATCTAATCTGACTCCCTGCATATCCCAGCCCATCTGTGTATCACAATAGCTTCTTTTTGACTAAAGCACCTTCCAAAGGCCTCTAGTCTTCATTGGAAGACATCAAGAGATGCAGAATCCATCATGTCTCTTGGCAGCTTGTTCCAGTGATGAATCACCCTCCCTCTTACAAATCTCTGCCTTGTTCCAATGAGAATTTTTCTGATTTCTGCTTCCAGCCATTGGTTCTTGTTATGCCTTTCTTTGCAAGACCAAAGAGCCCTTTAAATACTTGGTGTTTTCTCTCGTGAAGGCACTTGCACACTGCAATCAGCTCACCTCTAAACAGATTGAGCTTTTCAATGCCTCCTTATAAGACATCTTCTCCATCCTTCAAATATGGCTCTTTTCTGCACCCTCTCCAGTTTTTAAAACCTTATTTTTGAAATGTGGACACCAGAACGGGATGCAGTGTTCCAGTATCAGTCTCACTACAGCTGAATCACTTCCCTTTCCAGCCTCTGTTTATCTAGCCATGGATGGTGTCACTGCCTCCCAGGACTTGTGCAGTCTCTCAGCCCCATACAGTCCTTGGAAGGAACCCCCTTCAGTGTGACAGCCCTTCTTGGACAGTCACTCTCTCTCGAGGGTAAAGGCCCCTCTGCCTCCGTGAAAGGCACTTCTCTGAGACCTGAGCATGCTTGTCTGCCATGGGCCCCTCAGGGAGTCCCCTCCCTCTGGACCTTGGGGCCTCTACTCCCAGAGGAAGAATGCAACCCCGATCTCTAGACTGCAGTGATGCTCAGCCAGTGTAAGAGAGGGGTTTATTGAGCATCTGAACACAGCACAGGAAACTCTCAGGGCCTCAGGCCTAACCTCCCTCTGCACAGTCCAGCTAGGTCTCTCCTGCATCCATGTGGGCTCTGGCTGTTTTCTCTCCCCAGTCCAGACGCCCCTTCTTTCCAGCCAAGCATCCGATCTCATCTTCCCACAAGCCTCTGTCCTTTGTCTTCTGTCCCAGAGAAACTGGCTGCCTGGGTCTCCTCTCTCTCGTTAGCGCGAGGGGAGGGGGAGAGCTGAGATTTCAGGCTGCTGTGGTATGGCGGGATTGCTGCTATTATTTGACAGAACCTGAGAATTCAATGGCACAAACAGGGGAACGGGGCAGAGATACAGCGTCAGGGAGTGAACTGGAGAAAATACAGGAAGAATTTCTAGCAAGGGCGACGTGTAACTAACCAGAATGAAGAATATTCTCTGCCCCCCTCGTCTAACTCTGGGCCTGACTCTCTCCCGTGCTGAGGCCCCTTGCCCTGTCTCTGGCCGTGTCTGGGGGCTTCATGCCCCGGTAGAGCCCCGAAGGTAAAGGTGTGATGTAGCCTCAGCCCCAACAAGACTCAGGCCCATGTCACTTTCATCCTGGGTTTCAGATGAGTGACCCCTAGAAGTTGGGGGGCCACCGGTGCCTAGACCATGGCCCGGCCACAGAGGCCCCGACCCTGCTCATCCTCTTCCCCCAAGGCCCCGCCCACTTGCTGTTCACTGCCCTCCGCCCCCTCCCCCATGCCCCCCTACCTGCCCCTCACTTCCCCCAAGAGGATAACTCAGTGGTTTGAGCATTGGCCTGCTAAACCCACGGTTGTGAAGTCAATCCTTGAGGAGGCCATTTAGGGAACTGGGGTAAAAATCTGTCTGGGGATTGGTCCTGCTCTGAGCAGGGGGTTGGATTAGCTGAGCTCCTGAGGTCCCTCCCAATTCTATGATCTAAGACGCCACTCACCTGCTGCTTTCTCCTCTGTGCCCATTTCCCCTAAGGGGGGCTGCCAGGGGGCCATGGGGCCAGGCACCCATCACTTTTTCCTACCTTAGGTGAGCAGGGGGTGGGGGGTCCCTGGGGAAGGAGGCGGAGCAGGGGCAGGAAGAGGCAGAGAGAGGGAGGGGGCTCGGGGGAAAAGGCCCAGCGGGGGTGGGACGCAGGCCTTCGGGGGAAGAGGCGGAGGGGGGATGGGAGGAGGCAGAGCGGGCCATCGGGTTAAGAGGCAGAGTGGAGCCGGGTGCAGGTTGGGCCCCCACTTCTCTGGAGCTTTGCTTCCAGCACTTGAAAGATGACAATGGGCCCACGGAGGGGTGACCCGCCCCACATCCCCAGTGTTCCCCCCTGCATGGGCGGCAGTTTGGGGGAGATTCAGCCACCCCTGGCCTCTTAGACGGGCTGTGGCTAAAACAGTGGTCTTGCTGTGAGCAGGATTTGAACCCGTGCAGGGAAACCCTCTTGGATTTCAAGTCCAACACCTTAGCCACTCGGCCATCACAGCTGTGAGCAAAGCAGCCCCCTAAGGCCAGAGAAACGCCCAGGCCTGATGTCATCAGAACTGCAGATTTCAAACAGCAAACCCGGCTCCCAAAGCACCAGGGGGAATTTGGGGCTCTCGTTCCTTCGCCATGTGGTTAAGCACCAAACCAGCACCCCCCTGTGGGGTCTGTCATTGTTCCTCTCCACACTGTAACGATCGAGACAGGGAGAGGTCAGACAGTGAGGTAGAATCCAGCTCTGCCCCCCACCAGCTCCCGGCTCTATCTGCCAATGGACTGACTTTCTCGCTGGATTAAACTGTTTGTACTGGACTCTTTTCTCTATGTATAAACAGGACTAAGCCACGACTGGACTGTCCGACAGGAGAATGGGCCACGGCTCCCTTCCCCGGACCCTGGATTTCTCACCACTTCAGAGAAACTTGTTAGTGGAAAAACGAGTCACATTCAAATGACTGCAGATTATGAACCGTTTGCTGTTGCCTTGGAACATGGCCCCACCCAGCCTTTTCCCCTGAGTCAGGAATGATAATTTATTGGTTCACTCTGATTTGTTTCAGTTTTATGTTAGCAGCTATTGCCACTAATTGGTCAGAGCCCGTCACTTCCGGAAGTCCGAAATGTTTCCCCCCAGCTCCCTTCTCGGTACCTTTGATTTTCCTCAGTCTCCTTCAGAGCACTGGCTTTCTTGGCACCAATAACCAAGACTGATTTCCAGATCAGGAGACATGTCCTCCAGCTGCTGGAACTTCCCTGTTTCACACCTAGAAAGAAACAGGTTTTTCCCCATTAATCATTATCATATTTTATTGTCGTATTTTACTCTGAATTTCTTGCCCGTGAGAAATGCTGAATTGAGGGACTGGAGAAAGAGTCTCTGTATATCCAGCCACAGAATAGCTGCAGCCCCAGCAATGGCTGTGCAAGCTTCCCCGAGGTGTCCCGTCAATGTGCTTCACCAGGATTTACCGAGAGCAGCTCTGGGGACAGGATGAGTTCGGTCCCGTGGGAAATTCACTCCTCGGCCTCCATGCTTTGATGGCCAATAGATTCCAGTGTTCCTGCTGGTCATTGTTCTGTGGCCATCTGCCCACCTGCCACTGGACCGAGATCAGCTCCCCTCACACCAGCTCATTCCTCACTGGTCTGTGAATGGTCACCACGTCATACAGACGTTTGTTCACTCCTGCCGGGGGCAGAAGAGAACCCAGTGCCCTGGAGGTGACAGGCCCGTACTGTGTCCCCAGTCAGGGCCATCGTCCCTGCCCTGAGGTGGTGGCTGCTCTGGGGAGCTCACGCTGGCTCCGGTGCAGCGGCCCCACCATTAGCTCTAGAGTGTAGCCGCTGAGACTCCCCACCCCCAGCGAGAGCCGTAGCCATGTTGGCAGGAGAAGCTCTCCCAGCACCATAGCCCTGCCCACACCGGCGCTTGGGTCAGTGTAACTGTGTCACTCGGGGGGGTGGCTCATTCACGCCCCTGAGCGATATATGTTCTACCGACACAAGGGGGCGTAGCTGCAGCCTGAGCAGAGAAGCGATTTAGAAAACAGATTTAGTTTTGTAGGAAATGCAGAAACCCAGGTTTGTAATAAACCAAAGGAGATTCCGACCCACGTGTCACCTTCACCACGTTGCAGTTGTGCCCTGGGACAGTTGTGTTGTCTCAGCCTGTGGCCAGACTAATGGCGTGTGCAGGGGGAGGAGCCACGCCCCGTCTGTGGGGCTTCTGGCATCCTAGAGGGGAGAAAGGAGAAAAGACACTCAGTCCCCCATGCCACTCACACAGGGGGCGGGAACTTCTGTGGTCATTTAAACAGGCTCAAGGTCCCCGAAAGAGTGAAAGGTGTTAACGTGCCGCTGTCACCGTCCAACACTGAATGGGGGAAACACGGCTGGCGGTTTGGTAGAGAGAGACTTCAGCCCGCTTAGTGCCATGGCAAACACACCTCTCACATCCCTGCTAGTGTGTTACTGAAACACAGAGAGAAAGAGAGACAGAGTTAAAGCAATGGAAATGTAAAGTAGTCAGTAAGGCTTGTCTTTAACAGCATCCCCTGTGCCCTTTCTCTTCAGCTGGGAGAGTTTTTAGAAGGAAAGTTCCTTATGTGATGGTCTCTTGGATGGTTTTGAAGATGGTAACAGCTGTCCTGGGGAAATCAGAGAGATCAGCTGAGATGGGCTGGAGCTGTCACTGTTGTGGTGTCTCTTGTTAAAGTCCAATCCCATAAAGTCTAAGATAAGGCGAACACACACAAATGGGGAAAGAATAGAACAGCAAAGATAGAAGATGCAGCTTCTGGCTCTGGCCTAGCACAAGGCCTTGCCAGCCGCTCAGAGACCTAGCAAGCTTGTACCCCTTGGGGCATGGCATTTAGCTGGCTTTCTGCTCACAGGCTTACAGCAGTGTTCAAAACACACAGTCTTGGCCAGCTAAGTCAGATTTTGATTGAACAGAAGCAGAAGGAGAGGGACAGGAAAAAGAAACTATAGGACTATAACAGCGTTTAAAAAAGAACTGGATAAATTCATGGAGGTTAAGTCCATTAATGGCTATTAGCCAGGATGGGAAAGGAATGGTGCCCCTAGCCTCTGTTTGTCAGAGGGTGGAGATGGATGGCAGGAGAGAGATCACTTGATCATTACCTGTTAGGTTCACTCCCTCTGGGGCACCTGGCATTGGCCACTGTCGGTAGACAGGATACTGGGCTAGATGGACCTTTGGTCTAACCCGGTACAGCTGTTCTTATGTTCTTATAAAAATAGATCAGGAAGAAAAAAGACAGGCTGGGAGTGGAGGTGTCTTACTTAGGCCTGGCTACACTAGAAAATTAGGTCGGCATAACTACATCATTGAAGGGTGAAATCCACACCCCCAAGCAGCCTAGTTGAGCCAACAGAAGTCCTTCCCCCGTCCCGGAGACAGTGCTAGGTCAAAGAAAGAATTCCTCCATCAGCCAGCTACCAGCAGTTGGAGATGGCATCCCGTTGGTATGGGGGTGTCTACATGGAAGGACCACAGCTGTGCTGCAGCAGTGTTTTAAGTGCAGACAAGCCCTGAGTCACACATCCCAGGTGGTGTTTGGGATTCAGTTGGAACCAGTGGCAATGACAATGTCATCTAGCTCCCTCTCTCTGGCACAGTCTGGTAAGAATATCTCATGGGTTCACGACAAGCAAGGTTTGGGGTTTGAGATGAGCTACATACCCAGGTCAATCTACAGCTCAGATCTTAGCCCAGTAATCATGCTGTTGCCAATTCTTTAGTATCTAAAATATAAAGGTTTATTTCTGGAAAGGAAGGAAGGTGAGAGTTAAAATTGGTTGAAGGAATCAAATACATACAAGAATTGCAAAGTTCTTGGATCACGCTTGTAGCAGTGATGGAATAAACTCTTGGCTTTTTAAGTCTCTGGTTGCTTCTGAATCATTGGAAGGTCCTCAGTCCTTTGGTTAGAACGCTCCCATTAGTATAAGGTCATCATCAAGAGGTCTGAGCAGGAAAGAGGCCAAATGGAGATGTGTCCAGGGCCTTTTATAGCTTGTGGATGGAAACCCCCATTGTTTCAAACAAAGCCCTCAGCGGAGAGAGTGGAAAATGACAGGTAACAAGATGGTGTTTGGAGTCACATGGGCACGTCCCACGTCCATGCCTGATTTCGCTTAGTCACAGCAGAAGCCACTACCTAGACTCCAGATGGAACGTTCCCAGGCAAGTCCATTGTGAGCAGATAGGGGTGTGACCTTATCTAATTGAACTATGACCATATAGACCATTATTGCAACCACTGTCATATAGTTGCAACAAATCTTGTACAAAGATGGTGAAGTGAGGTGTCTATGAAAAGGTTGTCATTTGCTGGTTATGCTTATGCTGTCGGTATGTGTGTATTATTCTTGTATTTGAAGTTATGAATATTGGCTCTGTACTTGTATTTCACTGTTTGCTTCCGAGTAGCATCAATGAAACATTTGGCCAGCTTATTGAGAAGGGGCTAGTCAAGTTGAATGACCCAATCAACAAGTACTTGGCTGACAATGGAGCCTGGGAGACTCCAATCCACATCCAATGAGCCTTCCTGGGAATGTTGAATGGCTGTTACCTGTAAGGAACGAGTCATGTGTGGGCATGTGACATGCCCATGTGACTCCAAACTCCATCTTGCTGCTGTAATTTTCCACAGTAGGAACAAGGGGGTTTCCTGCCACATGACAAAGTATACAAAGGACCATGGACACCCCTCCATTTTGTCTTCAATCCTGCTTCTGACAACCTCTGGAGGGACGTTGCTACAAACTGAAGTTCTGAACACAGGACTGAATGACCCAGCCCAGCTGTGGATGGACCCCAGAGAGTTGATTTGAGCCAGGAGTTTATTCCATCACTGCTACAAGCCTGACCAAGAACTTTGCCATTGTTGTATGTATTTGATTCCATTTAACCAATTTTAACTCTCATCTCTATTTCTTTCTTTTTATGAATAAACCTTTAGATTTTAGATTTTAAAGGATTGGCAAAAGTGTGATTTTTTTGGCACAATCTGATTTGTATATTGACCTGGGTTTTCTGGCTGGTCCTTTGGGAACGGGAGAACCTTTAACTGGGGACACTGGTTTTCATAATTAGTCATCCCTGTAAGGAGTGGCGCTGGTGGTGATACAAGGGAACTGGGTATCTGAGGGAATTGCTTGTATGACGTCTGGTTGGCCAGTGGGGCCAGACCGAAGTCCTCTCTGGCTGGCTGGTTTGGTGCCTTAGAAGTGCAGGACCTCCAGGCTGCGGCTGCCCTGTTTCTTAGCAATTCACCCTGAACTGGTTCTCTCAGTAGAGCACACTTGTTACAAGCGGGTTACACGTCTATTTGCTAAAGAGCAGTGGAATATTAGAGGTCTGGACTGCTGAGTTAAGGGAGTGTGGTGTAGTGACAGGATAATCAAAGACCATATATTTGACTCATTCAGTCTGAAAAGCACCACATTAAAGCTCTGGTTTCCATTCCTAGTCCTGCGCGATGTGACTTCTCAATTACCTGATAGGAAAAAAGAGGGATGATGGTATCCAGCACTTGACTTCCATCTAGAGCTGTGACCATGATGCTCTGGTCAGTGAGTCGAGGTCTGTGTGAAGCGCATGGAATTTTAAACAGCTCCCTGTGCAGGTGACATTGGAAGCGTTGGTGCCCTGGATCCTAAGCTCTCAGGGTATCTGGTGGGATACCGTGTCTATGGAACTCTGCCTGCCTTTAAGGTCCAGTGGGACAGGCAGCCAGCATCAACCCAAATACTGAATATCCCGCAAAATCTGTTAGCTTCAGCCCTCTGCTGGTGCAGCGGGGCTCCCTTGTTTCCAGATGAACAATTGCATTCACAGGCAGCACAGAGATACCAAACAGGCAGCGGATATTCCTTGTGCTTATCACGCATTGCTGGAGTGGCCAGAGGCGGGCTAATGGGAGGGGAGACGTCTCTGAAATTGGGTCCAAACTGTTAAAAAGTTTGAATGCCCTCTCCCCTGCTGTCAGGGCTTTGAATTTATTTCCTGTCTGCTCCTGATTTAAGTTGTGAAGATGTGGCAGCCAGCTGCCATGAGGCCTCTGGGCCTGGAGCAGGGCCGGCGCTTCCATTTAGGTGACCTAGGCAGTCGCCTAGGGCACCAGGATTTGGGGGGGGGCAGCATTTTGCCGGGAGGGCGGCAGGCGGCCCCGGTGGACCTCCCGCAGGCGTGCCTGCGGAGGGTCCGCTGGTCCCGCGGCTCCTGCGGGAGGTCCACCGGAGCCGCGGGACCAGCGGACCCTCCACAGGAACGCCTGCGGGAGGTCCACCGGAGCCGCGGGACCAGCGGACCCTCTGCAGGAACGCCTGCGGCAGGTCCACCGGAGCCGCGGGACCGGTGGCGAAATGGGTAGAGCCGGCCCTGCGCCTAGGGCGCCAAAAACCCTGGCGCCGCTCCTGGCCTGGGGAAGTTAATTCACATCAATGTAGCAGTTCCCACTACACAGGTGCCAAGAACAATGTGATAAAACAGTGGTAATGATGCATCAGACTCCCCCCGGTGAAAATCCATGTACCTCCAGTGACTTCAATGGATCTAGGCCAACTTGCACCACGTGAGAATCTGGCCCAACATTGTACCCAGTTGTAGAGCAGCCCATGTAAGTAGCTGTGTCCTCGGCAGCATCACCAGTCCCCCCCGGCAGTGGGGTTTCCTTTTCTGGTTCCAGTGGGCTGCTCCTCAGGTTCCCTGTTGAATCTCATAGTGACATTGCTGTATTCCAGACAGTGCAGAACGAAGGGCCCAGGAACACGAGACACAGCATGGTGAATGTGTTTGACTGATGACTACGGATCTCAAGCAATGCACCCTGTGGGAAAAGAGCAGCATGTGAGACCTTCTCCTCAAAGAAAATGATTTCAGCTCACACCACCCTTCTGCAACAACATATCAGTTCTGCAGTGCAATGCATTAAATAGCTGCTATGTGGTACCCAGTCACAAAGCAGCCCATGGAACTAACTGTCTCACTACCAGCCTCTCTGGTCATCCCTCCTTTCCTTCCCAATTCCCTTTTCTGGCCTCACACGACCACTCCCCAGATCTCCTCCTGCAGCCAGAATGGACACGTGGCCTGAGAGCTTCGGAGACTTGAGTTCTCTGTTCATCCCATACCCTGTGCAGTGCTGGGTCCTAGTGCCAGCTCCCCTCACACACGCTGTCTCAGCCATTGGGCCGCAGCCCGGACCTGGGGGACAGACGAGTTTGTCTCCATGGTTTATAGGGTCCTTGGATTCTCTTACAGCAAGGGGAACAATCAGTGCAGGCTCTGCTGGTGACATTCGCGTGCAATGGGGACAGGCTGAGATCCCAGCACATGCCACTTTCAGCAACTGCCCACAGGGGTCAGGGTTGGATTATTAAACTGAAAATAAACCCAAGGCACTGCGGGGAGGAGTTCCTGTTAGGGAAGGGAGCAGCTCTACCTGCTCACAGCTGCAAGAGTTTTTTTTTAAAAACTTTCCATAACAAAAGCAGCAGAGATTGGGGATAATGAAGTCATAGAAATGTAGAAGTGGAAGGGACCTCGAGAAGCCATCTAGTCCAGTCCCCTGCACCGAGGCAGGACTAACTATTATCTAGACCACCCCTGACAGGAGTTTCTCTAGCCTGTTCTTCAAAACCCCCAGTGACTGGGCTTCCAATCTCCCTGGAAAGGTTATTCCACAGCTTAAGGACCCTTATCATTGGACAGCCCCCCCCCCCCCCAATATCTAACTTAAAGCTCCCTTGCTACACATTAAGCTGATTACTTCTTGTCCTGCCCTCAGTGGACATGGAGAACAATTGATCACAGTCCTCTTTATAACAGCCCTGAACAGATTTGAAGACTTTTATCAGGTCCCTTATCAGTCTTTTCTCAGGACTAAACATGGCCAGTTTTTAACTTCTCCACTGTCAGCTTTTCTAAACCTTTTACTATCTTTTTTGTTGCTCTCCTCTGGACTGTCTCCAATTTGTCCACCTCATAGACTCATAGACTTTAACGTCAGAAGGGACCATTACGATCATCTAGTCTGACCTCCTGCACAATGCAGGCCACACAATCTCACCCATCCACTTCTATAACAAACCCCTAACCTATGTCTGAGTTACTGAAGTCCTCAAATCGTGGTTTGAAGACCTCAAGCTGCAGAGAATCCTCCAGCAAGTGACCTGTGCCCCACGCTGCAGAGGAAGGCGAAAAACCTCCAGGGCCTCTGCCAATCTGCCCTGGAGGAAAATTCCTTCCCGACCCCTAATATGGCGATCAGTTAAACCCTGAGCATGTGGGCAAGACTCACCAGCCAGCACCCAGGAAAGAATACTCTGTAGTAACTCAGATCCCAACCCATCTAACATCCCATCACAGACCACTGGGCATAGTTACCTGCTGATAATCAAAGATCAATTGCCAAATTAATTGCCAAAATTAGGCTATCCCATCATACCATCCCCTCCGTAAACTTATCAAGCTTAGTCTTAAAGCCAGATATGTCTTTTGCCCCCACTACTCCCCTTGGAAGGCTATTCCAGAACTTCACTCTTCTAATGGTTAGAAACCTTCGTCTAATTTCAAGTCTAAACTTCCTAGTGTCCAGTTTATATCCATTTGTTCTTGTGTCCACATTGGTACTAAGCTTAAATAATTCCTCTCCCTCCCTAATATTTATCCCTCTGATATATTTATAAAGAGCAATCATATCCCCCTGTGACAGTGCTGCCCGTGGGAGCCAGCTGAGCTCACTCAATCAGGGTGAACTGCAAACCAAACGGGGCAGACAAACCCCAAACGCTGGTGGTTATTTCAATACTTAGATTTACCAACCAGCACAAAACAGCTTCTCTAGTACCTCACTGGTCACTTAGAAGTCCAAACCCCGCAGTTCCCTTAAAGTGCCCAGCCTCAGGCCTCCGTCCAGACACACCTGTCAGATATGATGATGATTCCTGAGAATCTTACTTCATCATATAAAAGAAAAGGTTCTTCCAATCCCAAAGGATCAGCCACATACCCAGGTCCAATTATAACTTAGATCTTATCCAAAATACATGCCACAGCCAATTCTTATTAACTAAGCTAAAATTTATTAAAAAAGAAAAGAGAGAAAGTGTTGGTTAAAAGATCAATACACAGACAGACTTGAATTCAATTCTTGAGGTTCAGATACACAGCAGAGGTGAGCTTGTAGTTGCCAAAAGTCCTTTTAGAAATAGTCCATAGGTTACAGTCCAATTTTCATATTCAGGGTGGCTCCAGTCAATGACTGGGGATCTCAATCCTTGTGGCTTAAGGTTTCCCCCTCTTGAAACCCAAAGCAGATCTGAGATGAAGAAGGATCGTGTCCCAGGCTTCTTATACATTTCCAGCAGCCTTTCGGCCTGAGAAAACAATAGGTTTAACTCCTTCTCCCAAACATCCTGGCAATTAGCACAGAGTAATTTATCCATTAAACAGTTTAGATACAGGTTAGCATAACCTTCAAAGAGACACATAGACAATAATACTATTTCACTCAAGTATCATCATAAATGTTAATATTCCTTTTTTGATCTTTGAATAAAACTCTAGCAATGGACAAGACTTGTTTGCTGACATCACAAGACCTGAGCAAACATCTCCCCTTCTACCTCTAACAATGCAGACTTGCATTTCAAAGCTCTGTTCATTTACATATCTTCCTAACCCGTCCTCAAGGTTCACCCATGGGTCAGGTCAGTCTGTGAGTTAATGAACTCTTTCTGGCCCTGTCACCTTTCAATGAGATAGTATATTATACTCATAACGTCACACTCCCCTCAACCTTCTTTTGGTTAGGCTAAACAAGCCAAGCTCTTTGAGTCTCCTTTCATAAGACAGGTTTTCCATTCCTCGGATCATCCTAGTAGCCCTTCTCTGTACCTGTTCCAGTTTGAATTCATCCTTCTTAAACATGGGAGACCAGAACTACACACAGTATTCCAGATGAGGTCTCACCAGTGCCTTGTATAACGGTACTAATACCTACTTATCTTTGCTGGAAATACCTCGCCTGATACATCCTAAAACTGCATTAGCTTTTTTAACGGCCGTATAACATTGGTGGCTTATAGTCATCCTGTGATCAACCAATACTCCAAGGTCCTCCACCTCCTCTGTTACTTCCAACTGATATGTCCCCAATTTATAACCAAAATTCTTGTTATTAATCACTAAATGCATGACCTTGCACTTTTCACTATTAAATTTCATCCTATTACTAATACTCCAGTTTACAAGGTCATCCAGATCTTCCTATAGGATATTCCGGTCCTTCTCTGTGTTAGCAATACCTCCCAGCTTTGTGTCATTGTGACGGAGCGATTCTGGCGGGATCCAACTGAGAGTGCCAAATCAGGACCAATTGCTCAAACAGGGCAGTCACAGCCCTAGGCTGGGGTTTTTCCACCTCTAAGGCAAACCAAACCAGCCAGACAAAAAGGACTTTGGTCTCACCCCACTGGCTAACCACAAGTCACACAAGCAATTTCTTTAGACACTCCAGTCTCCCAGCATCACCACCAGTGCACTCGTCCTGGGGATGAATGGTTATGAAAACCAACACCCCAATAAAAGAAAAAGGTTCCCTCGATCCCAAAGGACCAAGCCCCAGACCCAGGTCAATATACACATCAGATCTTACCCACAAATCACGCTGTTGCCAATCCTTTAGAATCTAAAATCTAAAGGTTTATTTACAAAGGGAAAAAGGTAGAGATGAGAAGTAGAATTGGTTAAATGGAATCAATTACATACAGTAATGGCAAAGTTCTTAGTTCAGGCTTGCAGCAGTGATGGAGTAAACTGCAGGTTCTAATTGAGTCTCTGGAATACATCCCCCACTGGGATGGGTCGTTCAGTCCCTTGTGTAAAGCTTCAGTTTGTAGCAAAGTCCCTCCAGAGGTCAGAAGCAGGATTGAAGACAAGATGGAGAGGAGGCATTAGCCTTATATAGACTTTTCCAGGTGTAAGAATCCCTTTGTCTTCACTGTGGAAATTTACAGCAAAATGGAGTCTGGAGTCACATGGGCCAGTCCCTGCCTACTTTGCTGAGTCACAAGGCGTGTCTGCCTTCTCTCCAGGGGTCAATTGTGTAGCCGATGGCCTTTAATGGGCCATCAAGCCAGCTATGCAGGGCTGACATCAGCTTGTCTGGGACACTTCCCAGAGGCAGAGCATAATACAAAATATAGACATTACAGAGCCAATACTTACAACTTCAACTACAAAATAATACACAGACATACAGACAGCATAATCATAACCAGCAACCCAGAACCTGGTCTTAGACACCTTATATGACCCCCTTTACTTAGGATTTGGTGCCACTACAGGACCTTGGTTGCAACCCATGTTCTATATGGTTCCCATTTATATCAATAACGTCACAGTCATCCGCAAACTTTATTAGCACATTCCCACTTTTTGTGCCAAGGTCAGTAATAAAAAGATTAAATAAGATTGGTCCCAAAACCGATCCCTGAGGAACTCCACTAGTAACCTCCCTCCAGCCTGACAGTTCACCTTTCAGTATGACCCGTTGAAGTCTCCCCTTTAACCAGTTCCTTATCCACCTTTCAGTTTTCATATTGATCCCCATCTTTTCCAATTTAACTAATAATTCCCCATGTGGAACCATATCAAATGCCTTACTGAAATCGAGGTAAATTAGATCCACTGCATTTCCTTTGTCTAAAAAATCTGTTACCTTCTCAAAGAAGGAGATCAGGTTGATTTGCCACGATCTACCTTTTGTAAAACCATGGTGTATTTTGTCCCAATTACCATTGACCTCAATGTCCTTAACTATTTTCTCCTTCAAAAATTTTTCCAAGACCTTACATACTACAGATGTCAAACTAACAGGCCTATAGTTACTCGGATCACCTTTTTTCCCTTTTCTAAAAATAGGAACTATGTTAGCAATTCTCCAGTCATACGGTACAACCCCCGAGTTTACTGATTCATTAAAAATTCTTGCTAACGGGCTTGCAATTTCATGAGCCAGTTCCTTTAATATTCTTGGATGAAGATTATCTGGGCCCTCCGATTTTGTCCCATTAAGCTGTTCGAGTTTGGCTTCTACCTCGGATATGGTAATATCTACCTTCATATCCTCATTCCCAATTGTCATCCTTCAATTATCCCTAAGCTCCTCATTAGCCTCATTAAAGACTGAGGCAAAGTATTTGTTTAGATAATGGGCCATGCCTAGATTATCCTTAACCTCCATTCCATCCTCATTGTTTAGTGGTCCCACTTCTTCTTTCTTTGTTTTCTTCTTATTTATGTGGCTCTCTCCTAAAGCTGAGGCCTCGCTAGTGCAATATGGACTGGGACAATTATCTCGAGTGTCTTATATAACAATCTGACCAACACACCCCAGGATGCTATTAGCCCTTTTTAGCAACTGCAGTGCATTGCTGGCTCACATGCCGGTTTCGATCCATGATAATTCCCAGATCCTCTTCAGCAGTGCTACTGTTTTACCGTTTATTGTCCATTTTGTATACATGTGTTTGATTTTTCCTTCCAAAGTGTTGTACGTTGCACTTGTCTCTGCTGAATTTCCTAGTGTTGATTTCAGACCAATTCTCCAGATTGCTGAGTAGAGGCAGTGATGTGCATTCAGAGATACCCTGTGTATTTTAGAATAGGCCTGAAAAATCATGTTTTTTACTTAATGTAATCAATTCTTGTCCACTATTTCCACCCCAGCGTGCATATGTCTGGCCTACTGTCAGGGTGGGGGAGTTAAGGTGGTAGTGAGAGAAGAGAGAAAGTTCTGTTCCTTGCTCTGTCAAGCTTTTTCTGTGGACTTTAAGCAAATCCTTATTCGCTTTGTGCCTCACTGTCTTCATCTGTATAAAAAGGGGATAACAGCCCTTCTCTGCCTCATACAGCTGTTGTGAAGTAAGTGCTCAGATACTATGAGGACAGAGGCTTTCTACCCACCTTGGATAGTCAGCAGTGCCGGCCTTTCCACACTGGCCTTGTCCCCAGCTCTTTCCATTTTATCCCAATTGTTTTCTAAGAGCCCCAGCTCTCAGCCTGCCGTGCTTGGATGAGAAGAGCAGTTTTCACTAAAATAAAATCTAATCTAGCAGAAAATCTTGAGAATGAAACTAGAGTGACACCCAAAAGCTCACAAACAAAATAAATAAATAAAGGAAATGTAGGTTTTGTTTGTTCTCATAGAATCTCAGGGTTGGAAGGGACCTCAGGAGGTATCTAGTCCAACCCCCTGCTCAAAGCAGGACCAATCCCCAGACAGATTTTTGCCCCAGTTCCCTAAATGGGCCCCTCAAGGGCTGAACTCATACTCCTGGGTTTAGCAGGCCAATGCTCAAACCACTGAGCTAGCCTGTTTTAAAGCTCATAAATCTGAAGCTTGGGGACAATTTCAAGATTTTCACTTCAGCCACCAGGGCTAGAAACTTCCTTATTTTAGAAACTGACAGGCAAGAGTCTCAGCTAGTCACATGCTTCCAGGAGCTGGGGGTTAAAGCAGACCTAACTAGCCTAGACTCATGATAACCCTAACTCTTCACCACTTGCCCCACGGCCCCCACCTGCCTCTCATGCTTCTCTGTCCCTTCCCCGGCACCCCCCACACCTGCCTCTCACATGTCTCTGCCCCTTCTCCTCCCCTTTCCCCTGTTTCCCCCCCGCCACCGTCTTGTGACTCTTCTCCCCCAGAGAGACAGAGGCACTGGTGACAGGATGGGGGCCCTTGGGGGAGGGGGCAGCGGCACGGGTGGCAGAGCCCCTCAGGCGGAGAGGTGTGGGTGGTGGGACCCCTTGGGGGAGGGGGCCGAGCAGGATCGGGGCTGGGGTGGAGTGGGGGTGGGGTATAGGCAGGGCCTCAGGGGGAGGAGGCTGAGCAGGGCTGGCCTCAGGTGGGGCAGGGATCGTGGCCACAGTCCAGGCACCGGTGGCCCCTCCCACTTGTAGGGAGCTTCCAGTGCTCAGGCTTAGCCTCCCCAAATGTGGGAGTCACTTACCGCCCCCACCTCCCCACACAGCTGCCAACTCCATGGGTGCTCCGGGGCTGGAGCACCCGTGGGAAAAACCAGTGGGTGCTCAGCACCCACCGGCAGCTCTGCCAGTCAGCTCCTCCCCTTCCCCCCAGTGCCTCCCTCGTGCTGCAATCAGCTGTTCAGTGGCATGCAGGAGGTGCTGGGGCGGGGGGTGGAGCAGAGACAGGAAGAGGCGGTGGAGGGGGCAGAATGGGGTGGGAAGAGATGGGGTGAGGTGGAGTGGGGGTGGGACGAGGCAGGCCAGGAGTGGGGATTTGGGCGGGGGGGGGGGAGCCTGGAGCAGAGCAGGGGTCCAGCAACCCAGGGAATTTGGGAAGTCGGCGCCTCCGTCTCCCCCGCTCCTGGCTGACATAGCTATGCCAACAGGCGCCTGTGGTGTAGATCGAGTGATGAGCTGCTAAAATCTTAACAACCGGTTCTCTATAAAAAGTTCTGATTTAAGGGATGTGCCACAGTATGTATTTTTTGTACCAATAGGGTTACCATACGTCTGTATTTTCCCGGGAGGAATTTTTAAAATTTACCACCCAGACAGCAATTTAAGAACCTAAAAGCCTGACATGTCCAGGAAAATACAGATGTATGTTAACCCGACCTAAAGTTCTTTTTTAAAAAGATGGGCCTGAACTAGAAATGAGCTCCTTTTCACATGTGTGGGTCCCCGCCACTCCCTGGGGGTGTGCTAGGGTGACCAGATGTCCCAATTTTATAGGGACAGTCTCAATTTTTGGGTCTTGTTCTTATATAGGCTCCTATTACTCCTCACCCCGTCCCAATTTTTCACACTTGCTGTCTGGTCACCTTAGGGTGTGCACATGTGTGGGTCCCAGCTGCTCCCTGCCCCACCTCCTTGAAGCAGGTGTGCACGGTTAGTGCCCTGAGAACTGCAGGGCACCAGTGGACATGGGGCTGGCTGCAGACAGGGGCGTGGGGCAGGGCTAGCTGGAGGCAGGGAGTGTGACACGGGCTGGCTGCAACAGGGGCTGGCTGTGGGCAAGTGATGCAGACAGGGGCTGGCTGTGGGCAGGTGGTGCAGACAGGCTGTGGCAGGGGTCGGGGGGGTGGCAGGTGGCGGGGAAAGGGGCTGTGGCAGGGGTCGGGGGGGTGGCAGGGGCTAGGGGCAGGGGCTGTGGGCAGGGGCTGGCTGCAGGCAGGGGCTGTGGCAGGGGGCAAGGGGGGTGGCAGGGGCTGTGGGCAGGGGCTGGCTGCAGGCAGGGACTGTGGCAGGGGGCAGGAGGGGTGGCAGGGGCTGTGGCAGGACAGATGGCAGCGGCTGGCTGTGGGCAGGGGCTGGCTCTGGGCAGGGGGTGCAGGCAGGGGGTGGCTCGGGGAGGGGGAGGGCAGGGAGGGGCTGGCTGTGGGCAGGACGGATGGCAGGGGATGGCAAGAGCTGGCTGCGGGTGGGGGAGGGTGGCAGGAGTGGTGGCAGGGGGCAGGGGCTGTGGCAGGGGGCAGGAGATGTGGCACGACGGATGGCAGGGGCTGGCTCTGGCCAGGAGGTGCAGACAGGGGCTGGCTGGGGGCAAGGGGGGGCAGAGGCTGCGGACGGGGGAGGGTGGCAGGGGACAGCTGTGGGCAGGAGGGAGCGGGGGGCTGCAGACACTCACACAGGGAGAGCGGCTGGGAGCAGGAGGTGGCTGCAGGCAGGGGCTGCGGGCGGGGGGTGCAATGCGGGGGTGGCAGGGGGTGGCAGGGCAGGGGGTGCAATGGGGGGTGGCAGGGCAGGGGGTGGCAGGGCAGGGGGTGCAATGGGGGGGTGGCAGGGCCGGGGGTGCAGGCAGGGGGTGCAATGGGGGTTGAAGGGCAGGGGGTGCAGGGGGTGGTGGCAGGGCAGGGGGTGCAGGCAGGGGGTGCAATGTGGGGGGTGCAATGCGGGGGTGCAGGCAGGGGGTGCAATGCGGGGGGTGCAGGCAGGGGGTGCAGACGGGTGCAATGGGGGGTGGCAGGGCAGGGGTGCAGGCAGGGGGTGCAATGCGGGGGGTGCAGGCAGGGGGTGCAGGCAGGGGGTGCAATGGGGGGTGGCAGGGCAGGGGGTGCAGGCAGGGGGTGCAATGCTTGCGGGTGTGGCAAGGCAGGGGGTGCAGGCAGGGGGTGCAATGGGGGGGTGTAGGCAGGGGGTGCAGGCAGGGGGTGCAATGGGGGTGGCAGGGCAGGGGGTGCAATGGGGGAAGGCAGGGCAGGGGGTGCAGGCAGGGGGTGCAATGTGGGGGGTGCAATGCGGGGGTGCAGGCAGGGGGTGCAATGCGGGGGGTGCAGGCAGGGGGTGCAGACGGGTGCAATGGGGGGTGGCAGGGCAGGGGTGCAGGCAGGGGGTGCAATGCGGGGGGTCCGCGCAGGGGGTGCAGGCAGGGGGTGCAATGGGGGGTGGCAGGGCAGGGGGTGCAGGCAGGGGGTGCAATGCGGGTGTGGCAAGGCAGGGGGTGCAGGCAGGGGGTGCAATGGGGGGGAGTAGGCCGGGGGTGCAGGCGGGGGGTGCAGTGGGGTGGCAGGGCAGGGGGTGCAATGGGGGGTGGCAGGGCAGGGGGTGCAGGCAGGGGGTGCAATGTGGGGGGTGCAATGCGGGGGTGGAGGCAGGGGGTGCAATGCGGGGGGTGCAGGCAGGGGGTGCAGACGGGTGCAATGGGGGGTGGCAGGGCAGGGGTGCAGGCAGGGGGTGCAATGCGGGGGTGGCAGGGCAGGGGGTGCAGGCAGGGGGTGCAATGCGGGGGTGGCAGGGGGTGCAGTCAGGAGGTGCAATGGGGATGCAGGCAGGGGGTGCAGGCAGGGGGTGCAATGCGGGGGGTTCAGGCAGGGGGTGCAGGCTGGGGTGCAAGGGGGGGGGCAGGGCAGGGGTGCAGGCAGGGGGTGCAATGCGGGAGGTGCAGGCAGGGGGTGCTGACAGGGGTGCAATAGGGGGGGTGGCAGGTCAGGGGGTGCAATGGGGGGTGGCAGGTCAGGGGGTGCAGGCAGGGGGTGCAGTGCGGGGGTGCTAGGGCCGGGGGTGCAGGCAGGGGGTGCAGGCAGGGCGTGCAATGCGGGGGGTGCAGGCAGGGGGTGCAGACAGGGGTGCAATGGGGGGTGGCAGGGCAGGGGGTGCAGGCAGGGGGCAGGGTGGCACGGCCTGGCTGCGGCCGGGGGGTGCAGGCAGGGGGAGCGGGGGAGGGGTGCAGACACTCACACAGGGGGAGCAGCCCGAGCCACAGGAGGCAGCCAGGCACCCACCAGGCAGCAGCAGGAGCCCCAGGGCCAGAGGTCCGAGGAGCAGCAGCAGCAACAGGGCCAGGAGGCAGCTCACATGCCTCCCGCAGCGCAGCATGGCGCTCCCTGGCGGCCGGGAGGAGGAATTTCACCCTTCCCGCCCAGAGCCCATCAAAGCTTCCCTGCAGGGAAGCCACTTAACAAGCGGTTCTAAAACCGCTTCTAAATTTAACAACCGGTTCGTGCGAACCAGTGCGAACCGGCTCCGGCTCACCCCTGTGTAGATCTGCTCTTCCTGTTCTACAAAGAAAATATGACCAGAGGCCCTGACCCTGCAGACACCTATCTGCACTGCTGTGCATTGTCCCCTGGACATCAACAGTAATTCCAGTGCCCAGGCTACAGAGACTTAGGCACACACTGAGCTTCCTTCTCAAGGTGTTGTCCCGTTGAAGTCGTGGCGCTCAGCGGGGTTACAGTAAACTGCCCGTTAGGGATTGGGGTCAAAGTAATCAATTAGAGGGCTTATGAACGCTGAGCTTGAGAGCCATATGCAATGAAACAAAGCTCGGGATAGGCTTTCATTTACTTATCTAGTTCTTTCCCTTTGTTTTCAAGGTGAACTCTAAGAAGAAATTAGTAAGTTATGACCTCCTCTGATGCAATGGTTTGTGTGGAGTTGCATGCTAGGCTGTGTCTACTCTGGCGACTGAACAACAAAACTGTTGTCGTTCAGAGGTGTTAACCCTCTTTCCCCCCCGAAAGACAAACGTTTTGCCACAACAAGTGCCAGTGTGAACAGCACGTTGTTGGCAGGAGAGAGCGAACGCTGCTCATTGGGAGTGGAAATATTTTGTCAGCCAAAGAGCTACCAAACAGCAGCTACGCTGCCCAACTTTTAGCGACAGGGCTTTGCCGACAGTCATGTCGCTAAAAGCTGCGTAGTGTAGACAAAGCCCTAGTGAGCACTGTAGGCTTAATTCACCTGTAGGGATATGACAGGACACCCCAGGATCTGTGAATACATTTAAAGTCTGGGATTTTCAAAAGCACCTAAGGCAGTTAGGCACTCACTTGCCACTGAATGTCAATGAAACTTGGATCCCTTCAAACCTGGAAAATCCAAGCTCGGATCACAGCACCTAGCACAATGTTGAGAAGTTGAGTACACCAGGCCCGGGCCTGCTAGGGACTCCATCACACCAGGGAAGCCTTCGGCTTGGGAGATCCAATTGCTTTTTAGTCTAGACATCAAAGGGGCCCACAGAGTAGCAGAAAATCCAGTCTTCTGCCTCAGCCACATCATTATTAATTATTGTTATAAAAATGCTGGAATGTGTTGCCCAAGTTGTAATCTTCGGCATAAGGTGTACAGCTGGTCTGGGGGGGGTGTTCTTTTCTTTTCTTTTTTTGAGGGGGGGGAGTGTAAATTCACTGAAATATGTTTTTCAGGGCCCTGAAAGTATTTGCAAATTTGGGCTGAATTCACTGAATAATTTCAATGGAAAACACTTAAGAATTCAGAAATGGTAAAATGGTTTGTTTAAAAAATGTGAATTCAAATCAATGTTTCATTTCAAAAGTGTCAATCTGAATTGATATTTTGTTTCAAAATAGCAATTCAAATTGATATTCAAAACAGTTTGTTCAATCAAACTGTTTTGTTTTTTTCATTCCTCATTTTGTGAAGGAAAAAACAAACTGAAACAACAAACGTTGGGGGGGGGGGCAATGGTCAGTTTGGCCACTGATCAGAAAAGTCAACAATTCACTGAGTTACACAGCTGCTAACAGCTCTTATTCTGTTAACAAGAAAAATAGAAAAACAAGCCATATCCTCAAATTGTTAGTAAAGTATTAGTGATTTTAAGGTCTAGTTTTTCATTCTTTCCACATGTATAACTCCCAGAATAGTTGTTAGGAGTTTGGAATGCACAAAAAAATGGAAAAAAATTCAGTAACAAGTGAGTAGACAAAAACATATTCCACCCATCAAAATAGTAATGCTTTTAAAATAATTTTAAGAGCCCGACCCTACACAGGATTACACATGTGAATAATGCTCTTCCTGTGCATAAAGATTTGCAAAATTGGGCATATCTAACACATTTCTGACATGTAACCTTAGGGGAAACATATACAATAATGCGCGTGAATAATTTTGTGCTTATAATGAAAACTGTATCTGTAGGCACCTGGACAGGAGCAGGGCATTATAGCTATTTGTATCTGTTTTGCTTTTTCTTCTTTCCGTAGGGAGATTGCAGGCAGAAATGGGTAAGTTAGCTTTTTCCTCATTTTCCCGTCTGTAAATAGTCATCTCACATTAAGGATTTTAACTCTGTTCTCCAGCGCAGTCCCCCTCCCTCCCCAAGGTTCACTATGCACTAAGGTCACCAAAAGGCAATGGAAGAAACATGAAAGGGAACAGAAATAAAGTTTCCAACAGAAACTCTGATGCTGTTTTATTGTTCACTGTAGCATCCAAGTGATTATAGGCCGAGGCCCCAATTCAGCATAGCACCTAAGCAAGTGTTTAACTTTAGTCTTGAAACACATGCTTAAGTGTGTTTAAGCTTACTAAACTGCTCAAGACAGTTAAGACCAAAGCAGACTGTGAAGAACTTCCAAAAGATCTCACAAAACTAAGTGATTGGGCAACAAAGTGGCAAATGAAATTTAATGTGGATAAATGTAAAGTAATGCACATTGGAAAAAATAACCCCAACTATACATACAATATGATGGGGGCTAATTTAGCTACAACGAGTCAGGAAAAAGATCTTGGCGTCATCGTGGACAGTTCTCTAAGGATGTCCACGCAGTGTGCGGAGGTGGTCAAAAAAGCAAACAGGATGTTAGGAATCATTAAAAAGGGGATAGAGAATAAGACTGAGAATATATTATTGCCCTTATATAAATCCATGGTACGCCCACATCTCGAATACTGTGTACAGATGTGGTCACCTCATCTCAAAAAAGATATTCTAGCGCTAGAAAAGGTTCAGAAAAGGGCAACTAAAATGATTAGGGGTTTGGCGAGGGTCCCATATGAGGAAAGATTAAAGAGGCTAGGACTCTTCAGCTTGGAAAAGAGGAGACTAAGGGGGGATATGATAGAGGTATATAAAATCATGAGTGGTGTGGAGAACGTGGATAAGGAAAAGTTATTTACTTATTCCTATAATACAAGAACTAGGGGTCACCAAATGAAATTAATAGGCAGCAGGTTTAAAACAAATAAAAGGAAGTTCTTCTTCATGCAGCGCACAGTCAACCTGTGGAACTCCTTACCTGAGGAGGTTGTGAAGGCTAGGACTATAACAGGGTTTAAGAGAGAACTGGATAAATTCATAGAGATTAAGTCCATTAATGGCTATTAGCCAGGATGGGTAAGGAATGGTGTCCCTAGCCTCTGTTTGTCAGAGGATGGAGATGGATGGCAGGAGAGAGATCACTTGATCATTTCCTGTTAGGTTCACTCCCTCTGGGACACCTGGCATTGGCCACTGTCGGTAGACAGGATACTGGGCTAGATGGACCTTTGGTCTGACCCAGTACGGCCGTTCTTATGTAAGTGCTTTCCTGAATTGGGCCATAACGTAATTGAGTTGTGGCATACAAGGGACAGTCTAAACCTATTAGACTGGCATTATCAAAAGCACCTGGGACTGGCCTAAATTTGCTCTTACTGAAGTCAGTGGTGAAACTCCCATAACTTCAGTGGGAACAGAGCTAGGGAAATACTGCCATCAATCTTTATAGTAAAAGCAACAGCACTGATAAAGACCCAGAGAATTGTAGAAATGCAGAACTGGAAGGGACCTCAAGAGGTCTTCTAGTCCTGCCATTTCTCCCCATCCTGCCTTGGTACATGTGGGTGAAGCATACCTAGACCGTCCCTGACAGTGTTTGTCTGACCTGTTCTTAAAAACCTCCAGTGATGGAGATTTCACACCCTCCCTAGCTAGAAAAGCAAATAAATATTGAAGGCTCAAGTCATATCAACAAACTATTCGCATTTTAGGATTTGATCCTGCTGTCTTTGCACTCTCGATTACCAGTGAAGCCAACAGGAGATTAGGGTCTGTGAAGCAGGATTGGCCTGAATCCTACAAATAATTCAGAGCTGTCAACCTTTGAAAGGATTGATCTGTATGTGTAGTGAATCCATAAGGGTAATGCAACACGAAAGAAAATGTTAGTACTGATGATCTTGATACTGGGAATTAATTTAAAAATGAAAAAAAAATCCTTGAAATTTTTATTCACTTAAAGTTCTTAAATAATTTAAATGAAAATATTAAATGAATGATATAATTTGTATTTGTTTTTGTTTTATTTTAGGGAAACACCTTGACAATATCAGTAAGTTCTATTTTTCTTCTAATGAAACATCTAAGTTTTAGGCAGTAAAGAAAAATCCCATGTAATAACAATTGAACCCAGATATTGCAAAGACTTAAGCCAATATGTAACTTTACGCAATTCAGTGGGTCTACTACACATGAATAAGTGTTTGCAGGATCAGGCCTAAATCTGGATGCACTCGGATAAAATATTACAAGCGTCTAATTATTTATGTGGATTTCTTTCTCTCTCTTTTTAGGTGAACTCCATGAAGAAATTAGTAAGTTATATTTCCCCCAGTCGAAACTTTTTTTGGAGGGTGTTACTTTCCATTAAAACATAATTTTATTTTTCTACCCTCAAAACTCCTGCAGCTTTAGATTAGACATACAGTGAATGATTTGATGTAAAGAAGCAATGTGAGAAAATGTTTAAGTGACTAGAAGTCAGGGGTACTGACTCAGAATGCTGACTGAGAGTTGCAGCAGCACCTAGGCAGAGAAGTCAGTAATGGCTCCCTGGCCAGTTCTACACAGACCCCAGTCTTACTGAAGAGTAGAGTAGAGGGGTGGAATTTTTCAACCAATTTTATTTTTAGGGGGGGGGGAAAGGAAATTCAGTGACATTAAAATGTTTTGAGAATTCATGTTGAATTTTCCAAATTGTTTGGGTGTAAAAAATCTGAAGAAATTGAAACGTTTTGTTTTCACATTTTCAAAATGAAACATTGAGTTTTTGATTCAAAGTGACTTTTTGTTTTGAAAATGCCTTTATTTTTTTAAGAAGATGCTTGAAATCAGAACAAGACATTTCATTTCAGGTCAGACAAAATATTTTGGTCAAGCTGGAACTAATTTTTTACTGAGCTTTTTATTCACTGAGAGTAACTAAATAAAAATCTTTGTGGTTCAACCTGAAATGCACCACTCCCCGCCAATTATTTGGAATTGCTGAGATCTGAAAAACATGTTATTCACCCAGCTTTAGATTACAGCAGCCTGTGGGCTATTCTAATCCATACCACCTGGCTGCAGCTAATATAAATCTTGTCCACCAGCCAGAGGTTACCAGCAGGCACTGCTTTCTAGCCACACCCACTCCTTATTTGTTGCATGGTCCCATTGCGGTGGGCTGCAGAGTGGTTGTGCAGAAGCTGGCCATGCTAGTTCAAATCCTGCTAGAGACTTGCCTCTGCTGGGGAAGACGTCAGCTGCTTCCTGGCTCTTTTGAACAACTCACATGACATGAAGGCTCTAGACTGCATGACAAATGTCTCCCCTACCTCAGCCATATCAGCATTAGCCTCCAGATGCTATGATATTGTTATTTGGAGTACTGTGTCCAGTTTTGCCCTGACCCACTATAGAAAGGATGTGGACAAATTGGAGAGAGTCTAGCGGAGGGCAACAAAAATGAACGAGAGATGGGGCACATGATCTATGAGGAGATGCTTAGAGAACTGGGCATGTTTAGTCTGCAGAAGAGAATCATAGAATCATAGAATCATAGAATCTCAGGGTTGGAAGGGACCTCAGGAGGTCATCTAGTCCAACCCCCTGCACAAAGCAGGACCAAACCCAACTAAATCATCCCAGCCAGGGCTTTGTCAAGCCTGACCTTAAAAACCTCTAAGGAAGGAGATTCCACTACCTCCCTAGGTAACCCATTCCAGTTCTTCACCACCCTACTAGTGAAAAAGTTTTTCCTAATGTCCAACCTAAACCTCCCCCTCTGCAACTTGAGACCATTACTCCTTCTTCTGTCATCTTCTACCACTGAGAACAGTCTAGATCCATCCTCTTTGGAACCCCCTTTCAGGTAGTTGAAAGCAGCTATCAAATCCCCCCTCATTCTTCTCTTCTGCAGACTAAACAATCCCAGTTCCCTCAGCCTCTCCTCATAAGTCATGTGCTCCAGCCCCCTAATCATTTTTGTTGCCCTCCGCTGGACTCTCTCCAATTTATCCACATCCTTCTTGTAGTGTGGGTACCAAAACTGGACACAGTACTCCAAATGAGGCCTCACCAGTGCTGAGTAGAGGGGAATGATCACATCCCTCGATCTGCTGGAAATGCCCCTACTTATACAACCCAAAATGCCATTAGCCTTCTTGGCAACAAGGGCACACTGTTGACTCATATTCAGCTTTTCGTCCACCGTAACCCCTAGGTCCTTTTCTGCAGAACTGCTGCCCAGCCATTCGGTCCCTAGTCTGTAGCAGTGCATGGGATTCTTCCGTCCTAAGTGCAGGACTCTGCACTTGTCCTTGTTGAACCTCATCATATTTCTTTTGGCCCAATCCTCTAATGTGTCTAGGTCCCTCTGTATCCTATCCCTACCCTCCAGCATATCAACCACTCCTCCCAGTTTAGTGTCATCTGCAAACTTGCTAAGGGAGCAGTCCACACCATCCTCCAGATCGTTAATGAAGATATTGAATAAAACCGGCCCCAGCACAGAGCCTTGGGGCACTCCACTTGATACCGGCTGCCATCTAGACATGGAACCATTGATCACTACCCGTTGAGCTCGACCATCTAGCCAGTTTTTCTATCCACCTTACCGTCCATTCATCCAGCCCATACTTCTTTAACTTGCTGGCAAGAATACTGTGGGAGACTGTATCAAAAGCTTTGCTAAAGTCCAGAAATAGCACATCCACTGCTTTCCCCTCATCCACAGAGCCGGTTATCTCATCATAGAAGGCAATTATGTTAGTCAGGCATGACTTGCCCTTGGTAAATCCATGCAGACTGTTCCTGATCACTTTCCCCTCCTTTAAGTGGTTCAGGATTGATTCCTTGAGGACCTGTTCCATGATTTTTCCAGGGACTGAGGTGAGACTGACTGGACTGTAGTTCCCTGGATCTTCCTTTTTCCCTTTTTTAAAGATGGGCACTACATTAGCTTTTTTCCAGTCGTCCGGGACCTCCCCCGATTGCCATGATTTTTCAAAGATAATGGCCAATGGCTCTGCAATCTCATCGGCCAACTCCTTTAGCACCCTTGGATGCAGCGCATCCGGCCCCATGGACTTGTGCTCGTCCAGCTTTCCTAAATAGTCCCGAACTACTTCTTTCTCCACAGAGAGCTGGTCACCTCCTCCCCATACCGTGCTGCAGAGTGCAGCTGTTTGGGAGCTGACCTTGTCTGTGAAGACAGAGGCAAAAAAAGCATTGAGTACACTAGATTTCTCCACATCCTCCGTCACTAGGTTCCCTCCCTCATTCAGCAAGGGGCCCACACTTTCCTTGACTTTCTTCCTGTTGCTAACATACCTAAAGAAACCCTTCTTGTTACTCCTAACATCTCCGGCTAGCTGCAACTCCAAGTGTGATTTGGCCTTCCTAATTTCACACCTGCATGCCTGAGCAATACTTTTATACTCCTCCCTGGTCATTTGTCCAATCTTCCACTTCTTGTAAGCTGTTCTTTTGTGTTTAAGACGAGCAAGGATTTCACTGTTAAGCCAAGCTGGTCGCCTGCCATATTTACTTTTCTTCCTACACATCGGGATGGTTTGTTCCTGCAACCTCAATAAGGTTTCTTTAAAATACAGCCAGCTTTCCTCGACTCCTTTCCCCGTCATGTTATTTTCCCAGGGGACCTTGCCAATCAGTTCCCTGAGGGAGTCAAAATCTGCTTTTCTGAAGTCCAGGGTCTCTGTTCTACTGCTTTCCTTGTGTCAGGATCACTCAGAAGAGTGAGGTGGGATTTGATAGCAGCCTTCAAGTACCTGAAGCGGGGTTCCAAAGAGGATGGAGCTTGGCTGTTGTCAGTGGTAGCAGAAGTGGCTACAACTTGGAAGAGAGAGAGGCAACACTGGAGCCAGAAGGAGGGGAAAGGGTATAATGGAGAGATGTCCCAGTTTAGAAGAAAGTTAAACCAATCCATATTAAGGATAAGGAAAGTAGAAAGGCTAAAGACTGAGTTATAGAACCGAATGAATATTAACTGTTCAAGTGGTGTTAGTGGTTACCATTCTAGGGCCTACTCTTGCAATCTCTGCACACCTCAGACTCCCAGAAGCAGAACGGGGCCCCACTTCTAGAAACAGTTCAAACCTGTAAACCTTTGAATTTTTATTTTCACTTGTAGCCAGAAAATCCACAATATGGACAGAAATGTAATTAACGATTATCTAGACAATATAAAATGGAGAATATAAATCTTTGTTCATTGAAAAAACTCTTAAATAGTTTGTATTTATTTCTGTTTGCTTTATTTTAGGGGCACATCTTGAAAATATTAGTAAGTTCAATTTTTATCCCAATCTAACCTCTCCGTTGAAGTTGTACACAGTTAAATTGTTGTTGTTTTTAATTAAAGGAATAATGTCAATTTGAAAATCAAATGCACGAACTTTGGCCGCTATTCAGACGGCACAGCAGCTCGGTCATTTGCAGGATTGGGGTGTTTGTAACAAATCGTTGTCTATAAAATGGTACGTCAGAATAAAAACAGACTTTGATAATAATGTTACGGTCTGTCCTTTCATTCCTTGCACACATGCCACTCCCAGTGCAATCAAAGGGTGATGGGCCGGGAGGAACAGTAATCAAAGTATTCTGAATTTTGATTTTTCATCATCATCATCATTTTTATTTCCAATGACCAAAAAGGGGCAGGGAAAATGTCAACCAAATTGTCACGTGCCCTCCCCCCCCAAACACAAACTATTTTCTCACCAGCTCTAACAATTAATAATCAGACCTAAAGACACCTTGCGCTGCAAAACTGTAAATCTTAAAAAAATTATATTGGAGCCCTGAGCCGACACATTCTTAAACTTATGCTTCATTTTCAGCACACAGATGGTCTTGCTGAAGTCAATGGGAGTACTCGCATGCTTAACATTGCGTACGAGCATCACTCTTTGTATCACCAGTGCCTTTGAGTCCAAGCCTGCAAGTGTTTACATGCATGAGTAACTTTATTCATGGGCCTGAGTGTTGGTCAGATTGGGTGTTTATAATGCATTTTTGACCTGTAATCTTAGCTCCTGATCCTGAGTTTGGAGCCATGCGAGTGAACTGTTTGAATTCAGCCCCACTGATTTCAGTGTAGATTCAGGCCTTTAGAATACCACCAGGAAGGTACACGTTAATAGTAATGAATAGCCATGATCCTTCTGCATTATACAACCCACTGGTGAATGTGTTACAGGCATGCCTGCATGCTGCTCTACATACAATATGAGTCTGCTACAGACCGTTGCTTAATCTACAGCAATTTGGTCTTTTTTTTTAGCTCTGGAAGTCCCCACTTAAATCCCTGGTGAATCAGCCAAGATGGCGGCCATCACACTTGCATATGGTTAACTTTAAGTATGTGATTACTTCCACTGACATAAATCAAGGCCTATGTACGTGAGCTGAATGACTATAATGAAAAGTGATCTATACATTTCCATATATGCTAAGAGAATTTTTAATTGCCTTTTCCCTTTCTTTTTATTTAAGGTGAACTGAATGAAAAAATTAGTAAGTGATATTTTCTCATTTCTGTGTGGATTGCATCTTCTCATGACATTGTCCATCTACTTTTCTCCCCAGACAGGAACTGCAGGCTGAATTCAAACAGACACAGGGCCGGCTCCAGACCCCAGCGCGCCAAGCGCGCGCTTGGGGCAACGTCCCGCGGGAGGGCGGCAAGCGGCTCCGGTGGACCTCCCGCAGACGTGTCTGCGGAAGGTGCGCTGGTCCCGCGGCTCCGGTGGAGCATCTGCAGGCATACTTGCGGGAGGCCCACCGGAGCCACGGGACCAGTGGACCCTCTGCAGGCACATCTGCAGGAGGTCCACGGGAGCCACGGGACCGGCGACCACCAGAGCGCCCCCCGCGGCGTGCCGCCCTGCTTGGGGCGGCGCAAATCCTAGAGCCGCCCCTGAACCCACAACAAATGATTTGTCACCAAGAAAGATTGTGAGATAGTGATTAAAACTGAGAGTATTGAATAGATATGCTGGTCCACATTCTCAGCCACCTAATGAAACTGTGTGACAGACGTTCTGAGTTTTGACAAGCTCTAGTCTGGAGTATTGTAGTACTTCCTGTGGAATCACAGAAGTGTATTGGAACGCTGCGAGTAACAACTCCAACACACACACACAGGGCTTGACTTTATACTAGGGTCCCAGATCAGATACAATAATATAGTAACATACGAGACAACAATTTAACAGTAAGATAAAGATACAAGACTATCTGTTGGTAAGGAGTTTGTCTACAGTGATCATCACATTGCATAAATTCACTGCCTACAACCCCGTCCCACCCTGTGTAGTGGTTGTGTATAGGATGTGGCCTTTAACCCCACGTAGGGCTAGAATAATTGATACTGGAAGATTTCAGAGGTGCCTTATCCATGGTTTGGAAGGGAATCGTTCCCCAAGACTGATTAAAAAGTCTTGGCATGAGATGGTTTTGATGAAGGGGTTGGGCTTAATTTAATCTTGGGAGAAAAGCTCTTCCATAACATCTTTATTTCTGATTTTTTAAATTATTATTACTATTATTATTATTTAGGTGGACTTCAAAGAGAACTTGGTAAGCGTTTCTCTCCCCCTCCCTTTTTCTGTAATGCATCCTTTTTTATTAATCAGATTCATCTTAACAATGAACTTATTCACATGAGTGCTCACCTTCATTTGATTTGCTTGGTTTCAGAATGGAGAAAAGCCCTAGTTTGTCCAAGTAAGTAAAGTTTGTATTTAGCTAATGTCAAATTTCACTTTCTGGAGAGATCCTTGCTCCCTTTCTTTGTAGAAATAGTTTAAAACAACACAAAACACAAATAGGAAATAATGCAATAGTTTCTCTGGTTGAAATGTGAATGGTGAAGGTGGTTCCCCAATGGGCTGTATTGCTGGGGAATCTTACTTTGGGAACAGGGAGAGAAGTGAATTAATATTTTTCTGGATAATACATCCTCAGGTAGTACTTGAATGGGATGCTGTCCTAATGTTATTCTGTGCACATTCATAGGGGAAGGACAGCCCAGTGGCTAGCATGTTAGCCTAGAATTCTGAAGGCCTCAGTTCAGATCCCTTCTCCTGTGTGACATTGGGCAAATCACTTAGTTTCTCTTTTGCCAGAAGCTGGGAATGGGTGACAGAGGATGGGTCACTTGATGATTGCCCATTCTGTTCATTCCCTCTGGGGCACCTGGCGTTGTCAGAAAACAGGATACTGGGTCAAACAATATATGCCATCAACCCAAAACAAACACATTTTAAGATTTTTGGTTGACCCAAAATTATTATTTTTTATTTATTTTTGGTGTAAACCTAAAAATCAGTTATTTGCACAGTTCTGGGAGAAGAAGCCAAAGATGCACAAAACTTCCCACACCGGTTTCACCTGCTGCTCTATGGGTCTGCTCTTATATACATCCAGTGCTTAATGTGTAATGAAAGAGGTTCCAGGGCTCAAGCGTTTTTCCTACATTCATAATTGATGAAGCAAGCCCAGAGGTACCAGGTCTACAAACTGCCAAGCCTAGAGATGCCGGGGCACAATGCTGGCATGCCCTGGCACAAATTTAAGCAGTGAACACATCCCCTTCCCCACACAGACCTCCTTATTCCTGATGTACGATTTGATAGGAATTTTTATTGTCAGCTATCCTAGTGATCAGGCTATACTGGGAGTTTTGTCTTCAGAGGAAAAGACTACTTTTTCAGTTTTTGTTAAAGTTTGATTCTATAGGAGTTTCCTCTCCTCTGCTGAAAACAGAAGATGATCTTCTCCTTCCTTCTTAGATAATGTCGTGAGGAGACCTGGGTGAAAAATGGATATTTCAGTTCAGTGGCTATTTCAAAAAAATGAAGACAAATTTGTTTTGGGTCAGACCAGAAATGAAAATTTTTAGAAAGTTAAAAAAATGATTTAAACAAAATGTTTTATTTTGAGCATTATAAACTTTTTTTTTTGCTTTTTTAAAAATAAAATTAAGGGAAATTTTGAAATGAAAAATTGTTCCCAACCAAAAAAATCAAAATATTTCATTTTTAAAATGTCAAAACAAAATATTCTGATTTTTTTTGAATATTTTTATTTGTCTTAAACAAATAATTTGGCAAAATTGACATGGATTTGGAAAATGTTTGTGTTGTTGAATGTGCATTTTTCACCAACAAAAGTTTTGGCCTAACAATGTCACCAACTCTAGTTGTGAGAGCGACCCATTGTGTTTTATTCCACTTTAACCACTGTTTGGGCTAAAATCTCTCTCTGCTTCTTCAGACTGTCCTAATGTCCTTTTTTGGTGGCTCGCCTCACTCTAGAGAGATGGCCTCTTGGCTGATAGCCCTTTCTACCTGGCCTTCATTATTCCCCATGGAACTTTAATTAGGGGTATATCAAATCATGCTATGGTGTGATCTCACTTTAAATATTAGGAAGGAGGAGCACAGCAGGGGTTCTGTTCATGAAAAAGAAATGGGAATAAAATCTGCTGGGGCTCCCCAGCGTTCCTGGGTCTCTGATCCCCTCTCTGGGGAGAGGCATCTGCAAGAGAGGAAAGATTCTGCATCTCAGACCTGGCTCAGATGACCTTTCGCTTGTGTTACTGACCTGTTCCTGCTCGGGTTTGTGACTCTGTCCTGCACTCTGCTGAGGGGAGATATGATTGTTCTTTATAAATATATCAGAGGGATAAATATCAGGGAGGGAGAGGAATTATTTAAGTTTAGTACCAATGTGGACAGAAGAACAAATGGATATAAACTGGACACTAGGAAGTTTAGACTTGAAATTAGACGAAGGTTTCTAACTATCAGAGGAGTGAAGTTCTGGAACAGCCTTCCAAGGGGAGTAGTGGGCGCAAAAGACATATCTGGCTTCAAGACTAAGCTTGATAAGTTTATGGAGGGGATGGTATGATGGGATAGCTTAATTTTGACAATTAATTGCTCTTTGGGATTATTAGCAGGTAAATATGCCCAATGGCCTGTGATGGGATGTTAGATGGGTTGGGATCTGAGTTACTACAGAGAATTCTTTCCTGGGTGCTGGCGGGTGAGTCTTGCCCACATGCTCAGGGTTTAACTGATCACCATATTTGGGGCCGGGAAGGAATTTTCCTCCAGGGCAGATTGGCAGAGGCCCTGGAGGTTTTTCACCTTCCTCTGCAGCATGGGGCACGGGTCACTTGCTGGAGGATTCTCTGCAGCTTGAGATCTTCAAACCACAATTTGAGGTCTTCAATAACTCAGACATAGGTTAGGGGTTTGATACAGGAGTGGATGGGTGGGATTCTGTGGCCTGCGTTGGGCAGGAGGTCAGACTAGATGATCATAATGGTCCCTTCTGACCGTAAAGACTATGAATCTATGAACCTTGGAGCGCCTCCCCATTCAGAGCCGGATTTTGGACACTCTCTTCTCTGTGTTCTGATTATTACACTATCATTGAATTGTTTGGAATTCTCACATTTCCTGACTGGAAATATAGCATGTATTTTAAAGGCTGTTCTTTCTGCTTGGTATTTTCTTTTCTCTCTCTTTCTTTCAAGCTGTTTGGTTTTTAAAGGAGCAGTACCTTTTTTTCCTGCATGAGCTCTGGACTGTGTGCTGGGCATCCCAGGTCTGCAGGCTGATGGGATCTCACCAGTCTGTGCTTGTGGCCCTGTGCCAGTCTACCTAGGGAATACCAGCAGCTCTGCCAGTTCTACTGAGCAGCATAGGCCAGTGTGAGTCTGCCATGCCAGGGTCCTCCTTCTCCTCCTGCTCCATCATACAGTCCATCAGGGACCTTTGGTGGGGCAGAAAAGTCCTCTCAAATGTTCACCAGCACTTCAAGGAAGCTCTGTCCTTTTTCTGATGCAGGAGTGAAAGTGCAAGCGAGAGGATTTCTTCAAAAGGTGCCTTCTCCATGTTGCTGGCTCTGGTAGCTTGGCACACACAGACCAAAATCACTCCTCGGCACTCTGTGTTGGCGGGCTGTGCAAACTTCCTGTAACAAGAAGGGTGGGCAGAAAAGTTTTGCTGCACTGTAACATGCTCAAAGGGCCACAGCGGCCACATTTCAGGCTGGTGTTGGGGAATCTGGGCTAGGGTTGGTTGGACTCAGGTCTACATGCTGCAGTGTGGACACCAGAGCCCCAGATTTGAGCCTAGGTTAGAAATGTCTTAATGTAGGGTTAAGAAACAGTGTAGATGCTCAAGCCCAGGGTTCTCCGACATGGGCCAGCTGACTCCAGACCCAAAAACCTTGGGCTCACATTGCAGTGTAGACAAACCCAGAGTGACATACATGCATATCCTCATTAGAGTTCAGTGACACAACCAGTTCAGGAGAAAAAAAAATTCCATGACTATCTTCAAAAATCACATCTGGAAAATGAAAGGGAAATAAACAAGGAAACACTTTGATATGCTTTATTTACATAAAGATCCTCTGCCTCAGCCAGAGCCCTCATCCCCCCTGCACCCTAATCCTCTGCCCCAGCCCTGAGCCCCCCCACATCATGAACCCCTCATCCTCAGCCCCACAGCCCTCACCCCTGTACTCCCTTCTATCCCCAAACTCTCTCCCAGAGGGTGCACCCCCTCCCCCTTCCCACACACCCCTTCCCAACCCCAAACTCCCTCCCAAAGCCTGCACCCTTCACCCCCTCCTGCACACCCACCCCCTGCCCCAGCCCAGAGCAACACCCTGCACCCCAAACTCATCCCCAGCCCTGCCCCACCCCAGAGCCCACACCCCCAGCCAGAGCTTTCACCCCCCACTGCCCCCTCTGCCCCCACCACAAACCCTTCATCTCCGGTCCCAACCAGAGCCCTCATCCCCCTGCACGCTGACCCTCTCCCCCAGCCCTGAGCCCCTCCCATTACCAGCCCCAGCCAGAGCCCTCACCCTGAGCCCCTCCCACACGCCCAACCCCTCACCTTCAGCCACAATCCTCACCCCTGCACCCCGTCCCTCTGCACCCCCTCCCTCCGTACCCCTTCCCACCCCCAAACTCTCTCCCAGAGCCTGCCCCCCATTCCCCTGCCCCAGCCTAGGGCCTGCACCCCAGACCTCCTCCCTCACCCAAACTCCCTCCCAGAGCCGTCGGCAGAGTTTGGGCGGAGCAGGTTCTGGGCACCACCAACATTTCTACAAACCTGCCCCCCTCAGGGTTTTGACTGATCCAGCCTTTCCCCCTCACAGACTCTCTGGCCACCCCCACAGCCCAGAGTTCCCCATCCCCCACCTCCATCTCCCAGCAATGTCTCCCCAGGGTGAATCCCTCACAGCCCAGCACACAGAGCTCAGTGTCAAATCGCTCAGGATTGTCGGGCAGATCCTGCCGGGCGTGTCCCCATCTCACATGTCTCCGATCCTCAGACAGGGCGAGCTGGGGATGAGCCGTGTCTGGATCCAGAGTCACCGTCACTGGGGACAGAGAGAATCGGAGCATTAGGGGCAGAGCTCAGCCCTGGGGGAGGCGGGGACCATTTCTCACACTCCCCAGCAGCCCTGGTCTGGCTGGGACAGGCCTGGATCCCAGGGAGCTGCCTCTGTCCTGGGCGCCTGACACTGAGCAGAGACGTCACTGCAGTTCTCAGCCTGGGCAATGGGACCCACTTTTGTACATTCGCATTTGGTTACAGAGGCTGCAGCTCCCTGTTCCCCAGCTGGCTCTAGCTCAGATGGCAGAGTCTGGAGCATAGGTGCCGACTCTGTGGGTGCTCCGAAAAATTGGGCAGCTCCCCACCCCCCCCAGCTCACCTCCACCTCCGCTCCGCCTCCTCCCCTGAGCGCACCGCGTGCCCGCTTCCCCCCCCAGCTCCCAGCACTTGCACCTGTTTCGCTCGGCCAGGAGGGAGGGGGCAGGAGGGGGAAGGCAGCACGCTCGGGGAAGAGGTGGGGCCGGGAGGGGGATTTGGAGAAGGGGTTCAATGGGGCAGGGAGGGGCTGAGACTTTGGGGAAGGGGTTGGAATGGGGGTGGGGTGAGGGTGGGGAAAGGGTGGAGTTGGGGTGGGGCCCGGGGGCGCGAGCACCCACCGGCACTGGGGGAAGTTGGCGCCTATGGTCTGGAGAGGAAAAGGGTCACAGAGATGAGAGCACCTGGTCTCTGATTTACAACGCCAGCCTGGGGAGCTGCTCCTCTGCCCTGAGTGCCTGGGACCCAGCAGAGATGCCCTGGCAGCTCCTCTCCCCGCTGCTGGGACCTGCTGTGAGGGCTGCAGAAACTGCCTCTCTCCCCCCTTCCCTGCTGGGGCTGCTCCTCGGAGGGTGAGCGAGGAGGAACCTGACGTTGTGCAGAGGGGAGTGAGAGGAGGGAGGCACCAGATATAAACCCAGGGGGAAGCTGCACGCTGAGCCCATCAGTGCAGGTTCTCAGCATTTAGCGTTTGTGTTTCTATTTCTTGGGCGGGTGGGGGGTGTCACAGTCGGTGTTGGTTTGGTTTGTCTCTTTACCTACTCGTTTATAAAACTGTCTTCATGCATTTTTTTTCTCTGAAGTGAAAAGCTTAATCCTTTCTCAATAAGCTGGCCAAATGCTTCACTGATACAACTCAGAAGCAAACAGTGAAATATAAGTACAGAGCCAATATTCATAACTTCAAATACAAGAATGATACACACAGCATAAGCATAACCAGCAAATGACAACCTTTTCATAGACACCTCACTTCACCATCTTTGTACAAGATTTGTTGCAACTATATGACAGTGGTTGCAATAATGGTCATAGTTCAATTAGATAAGGTCACACCCCTATCTGCTCTCAATGGACTTGCCTGGGAACGCTCCATCTGGAGTCTAGGTCGTGGCTTCTGCTGTGACTAAGCGAAATCAGGCATGGACGTGGGACGTGCCCATGTGACTCCAAACACCATCTTGTTACCTGTCATTTTCCACTCTCTCCGCTGAGGGCTTTGTTTGAAACAATGGGGGTTTCCATCCACAAGCTATAAAAGGCCCTGGACACATCTCCATTTGGCCTCTTTCCTGCTCAGACCTCTTGATGATGACCTTATACTAATGGGAGCGTTCTAACCAAAGGACTGAGGACCTTCCAATGATTCAGAAGCAACCAGACACTTAAAAAGCCAACAGTTTATTCCATCACTGCTACAAGCGTGATCCAAAAACTTTGCAATTCTTGTATGTATTTGATTCCTTCAACCAATTTTAACTCTCACCTTCCTTCCTTTCCAGAAATAAACCTTTATATTTTAGATACTAAAGGGCTGGCAACAGCATGATTACTGGGCTCAGATCTGAGTTGTATATTATTGACCTGGGTATGTGGCTGGTACTTTAAGATCAGAAGAACCCTTTCGGTTGAGGAAATTGGGTTCCAATAACCACTCATCAGTAATTTCAGTGGTTTTGGTGGCGATATAAAGCCTGGAATGACTAAGGAGGGTGCTTTTCTGACTTCTCGTTAGCCAGTGCGGTGAAACAGAAGTTAACTATTGTTGCTGGTTTGATTTATCTTATGGGAGCAAAATCACCATTTTGGGGGTATGTCTGCCCCATTTCTCAGCACTTTGGCCTGAATTTGGTATTCTCAGTGGTGACCCACTAAGGCACAGTGAGAAATGGCTTTTGCTCCTCTGCCTACTGCTAATGACAGTGAAGCTGCAAGACAAAGTCAACAGCAGAGCCAGAGCCAAAAGCTACATCTTCTATCTTTGCTGTTCTCTTCTTTCCCCGTTTGTGTGCGTTTGCCTTATCTTGCCACCCAGGAAATGGGATTGGACTTTAACAAGAGACACCACAACAATGACAGCTCCAGCCCATCTCAGCTGATCTCTCTGATTTCCCCAGGACAGCTGTTACCTTCTTCAAAACCACCCAAGAGACCATCACATAAGGAACTTTCCTTCTAAAAACTCTCCCAGCTGAAGAGAAAGGGCACAGGGGATGCTGTTAAAGACAAGCCTTACTGACTACTTTACATTTCCATTGCTTTAACTCTGTCTCTGTTTCTCTCTGTGTTTCAGTACCACACTAGCAGGGATGTGAGAGGTGTGTTTGCCATGGCACTAAGCGGGCTGAAGTCTCTCTCTACCAAACCACCAGCCTTGTTTCACCCGTTCAGTGTTGGACGGTGACAACGTCACGTTAACACTGTTCACTCTTTCGGGGACCTTGAGCCTGTTTAAATGACCACAGAAGTTCCCGCCCCCTGTGTGAGTGGCATGGGGGACTGAGTGTCTTTTCTCCTTTCTCCCCTCTAGGATGTCAGAAGCCCCATAGACGGGGCATGGCTCCTCCCCCTGCACACGCCATTAGTCTGGCCACAGGCTGAGACAACACAACTGTCCCAGGGCACAACTGCAACGTGGTGAAGGTGACACGTGGGTCGGAATCTCCTTTGGTTTATTACAAACCTGGGTTTCTGCATTTCCTACAAAACTAAATCTGTTTTCTAAATCGCTTCTCTGCTCAGGCTGCGGCTACGCCCCCTTGTGTCGGTAGAACGTATGTCGCTCAGGGGTGTGAATGAGCCACCCCCGAGTGACACAGTTACACTGACCCAAGCGCCAGTCTGGGCAGGGCTATGGTGCTGGGAGAGCTTCTCCTGCCAACATGGCTACGGCTCTCGCTGGGGGTGGGGAGTCTCAGCGGCTACAGTAGGGAGCTAATGGCGGGGCCGCTGCACCGGTGCCAGCGTGAGCTTCCCAGAGCAGCCACCACCTCAGGGCAGGGACGATGGCCCTGACTGGGGACACAGTGCGGGCCTGTCACCTCCAGGGCACTGGGTTCTCTTCTGCCCCCGGCAGGAGTGAACAAACGTCTGTATGACGTGGTGACCATTCACAGACCAGTGAGGAATGAGCTGGTGTGAGGGGAGCTGATCTCGGTCCAGTGGCAGGTGGGCAGATGGCCACAGAACAATGACCAGCAGGAACACTGGAATCTATTGGCCATCAAAGCATGGAGGCCGTGGAGTGAATTTCCCACGGGACCGAACTCATCCTGTCCCCAGAGCTGGTCTCCATAAATCGGGGTGAAGCACATTGACGGGACACCTCGGGGAAGCTTGCACAGCCATTGCTGGGGCTGCAGCTATTCTGTGGCTGGATACACAGAGACTCATTCTCCAGTCCCTCAATTCAGCATTTCTCACGGGCAAGAAATTCAGAGTAAAATACGACAATAAAATATGATAATGATTAATGGGGAAAAACCTGTTTCTTTCTAGGTGTGAAACAGGAAAGTTCCAGCAGCTGGAGGACACGTCTCCTGATCTGGAAATCAGTCTTGGTTATTGGTGCCAAGAAAGCCAGTGCTCTGAAGGAGACTGAGGAAAATCAAAGGTACCGAGAAGGGAGCTAGGGGGGAAATGTTTCGGACTTCCGGAAGTGACGGGCTCTGACCAATTAGTGGCAATAGATGCTAACATAAAACTGAAACAAATCAGAGTGAACCAATAAATTATCATTCCCGACTCAGGGGAAAAGGCTGGGTGGGGCCAAGTTCCAAGACAACAGCAAACGGTTCATAATCTGCAGTCATTTGAATGTGACTCATTTTTCCACTAACAAGTTTCTCTGAAGTGGTGAGAAATCCAGGGTCCAGGGGAAGGGAGCCATGGCCCATTCTCCTGTCGGACAGTCCAGTCATGGCTTAGTCCTGTTTATACATAGAGAAAAGAGTCCAGTACAAACAGTTTAATCCAGCGAGAAAGTCAGTCCATTGGCGGATAGAGCCGGGAGCTGGTGGGGGGCAGAGCTGGATTCTACCTCACTGTCTGACCGTGGTCAGGTCAGGTCACCTCTCCCTGTCTCGATCGTTACAGTGTGGAGAGGAACAATGACAGACCCCACAGGAGGGTGCTGGTTTGGTGCTTAACCACACGGCGAAGGAACGAGAGCCCCAAATTGCCCCTGGTGCTTTGGGAGCCGGGTTTGCTGTTTGAATTCTGCAGTTCAGATGACGTCAGGCCTGGGCGTTTCTCTGGCCTTAGAGGCCTGCTTTGCTCACAGCTGTGATGGCCGAGTGGCTAAGGTGGTGGACTCGAAATCCAAGAGGGTTTCCCTGCACAGGTTCAAATCCTGCTCACAGCAAGGCCAGTGTTTTAGCCACAGCCCGTCTAAGAGGCCAGGGGCGGCTGAGCCTCCCCCAAACGGCCGCCCATGCAGGGGGGGAACACTGGGGATGTGGGGCGGGTCACCCCTCCGTGGGCCCATTGTCATCTTTCGAGTGCTGGAAACGAAGCTCCAGAGAAGTGGGGGCTCCGCCTGCACCCGGCTCCGCTCTGCCTCGTAACCCGATGCCCTGCTCTGCCTCCTCCCATCCCCCAAGGCCTGCGCCCCACCCCCGCTGGGCCTTTTCCCCCGAGCCCCCTCCCTCTCTCTGCCTCTTCCTGCCCCTGCTGCGCCTCCTTCCCCAAGGACCCTCCCCCCCCCGCTCACCTAAGGCAGGAAACAGTGATGGGTGCCTGGCCCCATGGCCCCCTGGCAGCCCCCCTTAGGGGAGGAGCAAGCAGCAGGTGAGTGGCGTCTTGGGGGAAGTGAGGGGCAGGTAGGGGGGCTGGGGGAGGGGGCGGAGGGCAGTGAACAGCAAGTGGGCGGGGCCTCGGGGGAAGAGGATGAGCAGGGGCGGGGCCTCTGTGGCCGGGCCATGGTCTGGGCACCGGTGGCCCCCCAACTTCTAGGGGTCACTCATCTGAAACCCAGGATGAAAGTGACATGGGCCTGAGTCTTGTTGGGGCTGAGGCTACATCACACCTTTACCTTCGGGGCTCTACCGGGGCATGAAGCCCCTAGACACGGCCAGAGACAGGGCAAGGGGCCTCAGCACGGGAGAGAGTCAGGCCCAGAGTTAGACGAGGGGGGCAGAGAATATTCTTCATTCTGGTTAGTTACACGGCGCCCTTGCTAGAAATCCTTCCTGTATTTCCTCCAGTTTGCTCCCTGACGCTGTAGCGCTGCCCCGTTCCCCCGTTTGTGCCATTGAATTGTCAGGTTCTGTCAAATAATCGCAGCAATCCAGCCATAAACACGACAGCCTGAAATCTCAGCTCTCCCCCTCCCCTCGCGCTAACGAGAGAGAGGAGACCCAGGCAGCCAGTTTCTCTGGGGCAGAAGACAAAGGACAGAGGCTTGTGGGAAGATGAGATCGGATGCTTGGCTGGAAAGAGGGGGCGTCTGGACTGGGGAGAGAAAACAGCCAGAGCCCACATGGATGCAGGAGAGACCTAGCTGGACTGTGCAGAGGGAGGTTAGGCCTGAGGCCCTGAGAGTTTCCTGTGCTATGTTCAGATGCTCAATAAACCCCTCTCTTACACTGGCTGAGCATCACTGCAGTCTAGAGATCGGGGTTGCATTCTTCCTCTGGGAGTAGAGGCCCCAGGGTCCAGAGGGAGGGGACTTTTTGAGGGGCCCATGGCAGACAGGCATGCTCAGGTCTCAGAGAAGTGCCTTTCACGGAGGCAGAGGGGCCTTTACCCTCGAGAGAGAGTGAATCTCCAAGAAGGGCTGTCACACTGAAGGGGGTTCCTTCCAAGGACTGTACGGGGCTGAGAGACTGCACAAGTCCTGGGAGGCAGTGACACCATCCATGGATAGATAAACAGAGGCTGGAAAGGGAAGTGATTCAGCTGTAGTGAGACTGATACTGGAACACTGCATCCCGTTCTGGTGTCCACATTTCAAAAATAACGTTTTAAAAACTGGAGAGGGTGCAGAAAAGAGCCATATTTGAGGGATGGAGAAGATGTCTTATAAGGAGGCATTGAAAAGCTCAATCTGCTTAGAGGTGAGCTGATTGCAGTGTGCAAGTGCCTTCGCGAGAGAAAACACCAAGTAGTTAAAGGGCTCTTTAGTCTTGCAAAGAAAGGCATAACAAGAACCGATGGCTGGAAGCAGAAATCAGAAAAATTCTCATTGGAACAAGGCAGAGATTTATAAGAGGGAGGGTGATTCATCACTGGAACAAGCTGCCAAGAGAAGTGATGGATTCGGCATCTCTTGATGTCTTCCAATGAAGACTAGAGGCCTTTCAGGAGGTGCTTTAGTCAAAAAGAAGCTATTGTGATACACAGAAGGGCTGGGATATGCAGGGAGTCAGATTAGATGCTCTAATGGTCCCTTCTGGCCTTAAGGCTACTAATTTATGAAAAACTGATGTTTTATTGTGTAGCGGCTCCATCCACAGACTGAACAGTCATTGAGTGCGGTGATCCAGGGGAAAGAACTCAAACACCCAACGAGGCTGGCCAGGGGCAGGACATCAGCTTTGAGGGGAGGGGTGGGTGTGGCAATGACATCACAAAGGCCTTTTGCAGGAACTCGGCCTATTGGGCAAAGGTGGTGGGGAGGGGGTGACCTCACAGAGACACCCCGACATCAGCCAGGCAGGACAGAGGTGCAGGGCCAGGCCTGTCTCTGAGACCCCCCGGCTTTGCTGCCGCAAGTCTCCTTCGCGAGGTCTCTCCTCGAGGGCTGAGAGAGAATTAGGATTCACGGCTGTGAGCATGAGGAGGAACCTCTGTGGAGTTTTCTCCTTTCCTGCCACTGACTGTGCCGAAAACAAACTTCCCTTTGACAAGGTAAGAGGCTGAGAGAGGTTTGGAACCTGTTCAGTCTGATCCACCTGGCGCAGGCAGCATTCTAGGCCCAGGAAACCCTGGCTTCAGGTGGCAGAATTTGATTTCCTACCTAGGATTTGATGGTTGGAATCCCTGGGGACATTGGGGTTTGTCCTTTTTGGTTTCCCTTTTCCTCTTTCCTCCCTCCTTTCTCCTCTTCTCTTGCTTCTTTTCCTGCTTTCCCCAGCTTCCCTCCCTCTACCAAGGAGGGGTGTGTGGAGTGCGGGCAGGGGAGGGGGTTGCTCTCATTGCGAGAGGTCCTCACCAAGAGGTGGGGCTGGATCTGAGAGTGATCTCCTCTGATGGTGACCTGGGCCGTCCTTTGGGACATCTGGTGAGACCCCTCAGCCTCCCGCCCCTCAGAGTCTCAGTGCTGATTGGCCGAGCAGGGGGCTATCGACAGCGAGGAGATTCAGGTCCTTTTGGTCTTTTTTCAGATCAGGCAAAGAAGTCACAACCAATCCAATGTACGGGATTAATCTTGCTGCTTCTCTCCATTAATTGTCTCTTGGCAGTTCATGATTTCCTCTAATGTTCTAAGTTTTCTAAAATACTTGCTGAATAATTACTATGAACCACTGTTGGTCTGTAGCTCACTTGAGAGCACTTTATTCTGATCAGTCAATGTATGAAATTCAAGATGTGACAGGTAGGTTGAAAGTCAGGAGCAGTGTTTCCTCTAATTTGTTATGTCCCCACAAGGAATTGTGTTGTGCGCACCAATATGGAGGTGAGGTGTGACACCTCTCCTGTATATTGGTGCACGTTACAAAATTCATTCTGCACATGGACGGTGTGTGGCAACGCTGCTGCCGGCTCCAGGCCCCAGCACAGGACCATGGTGGTGCAGCCCAGGACAGCGGCAGCACTACCAGCCCTGCTCTGCGGACTCCTGGCATCGCTCAGGGGTGGGGCACGGGCAGAAGGAGGCAGGACCTTGGGGGAAGGGGGCTGGGATAGGACCTGGGCCGCACCCCACTAGGGATGGCCCTGGTGGCAATATCAGGCCCACCCCCGTGGCAGGGCCAGGCTGGAACCAGCTAAGGCCGGAGATGGGGGGAAAAACTGCACTGGCAGGAGCCCCTCCCTGGCCACTGCCTGTGTGGTGCTAAAGATGGAGCTATGCAGCTTCAGAAATCTTTTTTTTGGGTGGGGGGGAGAGTGGGGGTGGCAAAGGGGGATTTGAATCCTGGTCTCCCACATCCTGGTCAAATACTTTAAATGCTGTAAGAGAGCCAGCAGCACTGTGACCTCTTCCTGCTCTGGTGGATTGTTTTGTACTGAATGGCCTAAGCACCTTGTGACGGAGCGATTCTGGCGGGACCCAACTGAGAGTGCCAAATCAGGACCAATTGCTTAAACAGGGCAGTCACAGCCCTAGGCTGGGGTTTTTCCACCTCTAAGGCAAACCAAATCAGCCAGACAAAAAGGACTTTGGTCTCACCCCACTGGCTAACCACAAGTCACACAAGCAATTTCCTTAGACACTCCAGTCTCCCAGTATCACCACCAGTGCACTCGTCCTGGGGATAAATGGTTATGAAAACCAACACCCCAATAAAAGAAAAAGGTTCTCTCAATCCCAAAGGACCAAGCCTCAGACCCAGGTCAATATACACATCAGATCTTACCCACAAATCACGCTGTTGCCAATCCTTTAGAATCTAAAATCTAAAGGTTTATTTACAAAGGGAAAAAGGTAGAGAAGAGAGGTAGAATTGGTTAAATGGAATCAATTACATACAGTAATGGCAAAGTTCTTAGTTCAGGCTTGCAGCAATGCTGGAGTAAACTGCAGGTTTAGATTAAGTCTCTGGAACATCCCCTGCTGGGATGGGTCAACAGTCCTTCGTGCAGAGCTTCAGTTTGTAGCAAAGTCCTTCCAGAGGTTAGAAGCAGGATTGAAGACAAGATGGAGATGAAGCATCAGCCTTATATAGGCTTTTCCAGGTGTAAGAATCTCTTTGTCTTCACTGTGGAAATTTACAGCAAGATGGAGCCTGGAGTCACATGGGCCAGTCCCTGCATACTTTGCCGAGTCACAAGGCGTGTCTGCCTTCTCTCCATGGGTCCATTGTGTCCTTAATGGTCCTTAATGGGCCATCAAACAGGCTAGGCAGAGCTAACACCAGCTTGTCTGGGAGGCTTCCCCCAGAAGCACAGCACAAACTTGAAATACAGACAGCATAGAGCCAACATTCATAACTTCAACTAAAAATGATACAGACATATAGACAGCATAATTATAATCAGCAACCCAGAACCTGGTCTTAGACACCTTATATGACCCCTTTTACTTAGGATTTGGTGCCACTACAGGACCTTGGTTGCAACCCATGTTCTATATGGTCCCCATTTATATCAATAACGTCACACCCCCAACGCAAAATTGATGCAGGAAGGGATGACAAAACATCGCAGACTGCATCCCAAGAGCCCCCTTTCCTTGGGTCTGTCTCACTACAGCTAGTGTTGGGCTAGAGGCCGTACCAGTGTATAACCGAAATGGTTTATCAAAGTCCTGTTCAATAACATGAATGGATCTCTTTACAAACTTAAGGTATAACTTGGTTAGCTTTTGCAGCATGGTTCCTGTATGTTTCAGGTGATCTTGCCAAGAGCTAAAGAAAACAGCTACTTTATCCATACCAGCTTTGGCCAATGTTTTGAACCCAATTAACATTAAACCAATGTAGATATTGATGTTGTTCATAGTACAGGACTTTTGGCATTTAGCCATGCACGTAATATGGTAGTGTGCCTCAGTTTCCCCTTTCATACAGCACATCAGGTCTGGAATGTATTTTCCCCTGTGAAAAGTTCCAACACTGTTTACAGGCATTAACTGTGAAACATCAGTATAGCAAGGCCCTTTAACATAAAGTGTGTTTTCATGTATTCCTTTCAACATGTTCAAGGGATTTTCCAAAAGATTAGGCACATTGTACATTGTTACAGTTAGCATTAGCAATAACAACAAATTGATTGCAAGTGTCCATCTACAAACATGTTTGTCATGCCACACCCTTGGCTCAATACCATTGGAGTTTGGGCCTTTTAGGGTTAACCTGTGGCTTCCCTTTGCAAAATTCAGTCTTCTCTTTCCTTCTTGTCCTGCAGGATTAAACCCTGACTTCTCTTGCTTAACAGAATTCACTGGCTGATGGGGTGGGCCCTCTGTGCTAACAGCTATTAGCAAGTCTTTCTTCTCCCTGCCAGCCAAGTAATTCGCATCAACACAGACACTAGCTTTTAACTTCTTAGCTGCTATGGATTCCACGGCTGGACTTTGTCTAACAGAGATACCACACAAATCCCAAGAGTCTGAGGGTGAGAGCTGGCTTGCTCTCCCCTGCCTCCTCAAGCATTTAGCCATAAAACTGTTCTGCTTTGAAAAACCAGTAACTGAATCTGTCCTCAGATCCTGAAGCACAGACTGCTCACTTACCGATTCAGCATGGAGACATTCCTGTCCCAACAGCATTGTCTCCCCAACAAGCTGGCTACACACAGCCAGGTGGTTATAGGGCTGCTCAACTTCCTTAACAGCTTCTACTCCACCTGAGACCTTTTCAAAGCTGCCCACACTGGATCTTTCAAAAGGAAAGTCAGTGGATCCATTCACAACAGAAAATTTCTGGCTGTTAGGAACTGAAACTTCCCTGATTAAATCACTTTTACACCCTTCAGTTGCAGTAAACTGCTTGCACAGGCTACCATGAGGATTCCTTTCCCTAGGAGCTTCTCTAAGCAGCAATTCACCCCTCACAGAAATTCTGCCCTTCCCCTCTCCACCTAGGGCTTGCTTTACAGGAACACTTCCCTGAGCAACCACAGCCGCTTTCTGGGTCTTACCTACACTTAGACTCACTTCAGGCCCCACAGGCGGATTTCTACACAATCCCCTTTTAGGCACACCTACAGACTTTCTAGATAACAGGTCAGAAGCAGTCTCCTTCCCTTGGCCATGAACAAGTTCAGGAATCTTTTCCTTCTTGCTACAAGTTGTCAAACTGTCAGTAAGTAACACCCTTAAATTACTTTCATGCTCTCCTTGTGCCTTGGCTAGGGTATCTCCCTGATCAGACAGAGTTGCTGCACCCTTTTCCAACCACACATTAGCAACTGGCAAACTACAAGCACCAGAATTGTCTGGTCTTTGGGACCTTGCTATGACACTAACTGGATGCAACCTAGTCACAGTGCCATTCTCCCCAGCCGACACAAACTCAGGACTATTCCCTTCCTGGGCTTTAGCTGTATTTACAACCAACTCCGAGACAACTGAATCACCCTCAACCATCACAGGCTGACAGGCACCTTCTGTCTGCTCCACAGACACAGAAGAGCCGGAGACACATTCTCCTTTACCAGACACACAACTTGGGATTTCACTTCCCTTGTCCCAGCACACAGGGCTGTTCACAGACAACTGCTTGGAGACTGGGGTAGCTTCCTTCATAGGCAAGTCAATACCCCTGACAGACACAGGCACATTCCCTCCACTGTCACATTTCTCCACACAGGAAACAGGTAAGGGATATGGACACTCATTTTCCACTATCCCTCCCTTCCCAAACTGCTGATTAGACAAAGCCATCAGCTCACAAGGCTGCCTAGGCTCCTCCAAACTTTCCCTACCAGGCACATTGCCTCTCCCAACAGATAAGCTGCTGCTCTTTTCACTACACTGAGCTACTTTTAGCAAATCACAGTTACCCATTTCAGGTTTACTTCTACAAGCTGCACTAGCCAACAATTCATTACCCATTACAAATTTACCCTCTCCTTCCTCAGTTAGGGCTTTAACCTGACCCTCTACTTTAATCTGCTCCTGAGAAACATTTTCCCCACCAATGGCTTTGTGGATTCTAGTGACTTTTAGCTGCCTAAAAGTTTGGTGCTGTGAGGTTCCTTTGTGGATCCAGGTCTTAGTTCTTTTACTCCGTAGCTGGGGTGGGTGAGTTTCACCCCAGCTGCCAGGAGCTGCCTCACTGCCTAGGACAGGGGTCGGCAGCCTCTCAGCAGTGGTGTGCTGAGTCTTCATGGCGACACTCGAATTCAAGGCTTCGCGTGCCGGTAATACATGTTAACGTTTTAGAAGGTCTCTCTGTAAGTCTGTAATATAGAACCAAACTACTGTTATATGTAAAGTGAACAAAGTTTTCAAAATGTTTCAGAAGCTTTATTTAAAATTAAATTAAAATGCAGCTCTTATTAGTTTAGTGTGACCCTTGCCCTTGCTTTTCCTTGCTGAGTTTTCCAATGTCTGGCACGGATTTGGATACTTGAAGCTGCGCACAGGCTTCTGAGTGATCACTTGTTAACCGGCTCTGAGGGGGACAGAGGACAGATTTCATGTGTGAAAATACCTGTTCACACAGGTACGTGGATCCAAATGCTGAAAGCATCGCAAACGCAATTTTCTTCAAACAGTTAAATTTCACAGGCAGTGACGTCCAGCAGGTCAGAATAGAGGCCCCATGATCTCTCTCGGTAGCTTCAAGTGCACTCCCCAGATCCACAAACTTTGATGTCCACAATTCTGAGCTTTTTAACTGAATGAGCTGCATTTTGAAATCTTCAGCACCCATCCACTGAAATACAGACAAATCCAAGTCGCTTTCAGATTTAATTAGAAAAGAAAGCATTGGGCCAAATCGCTTGAAATCGGTCAGAAAATTCTGATTCCAATTCTTGCATGTACTTTCCAATCACATTGACACTGACAGTGCAACGTGTCAATAGCTCTTTTATGAGTTGGAAGTAGCGGAAAGTAGAAGTTTGAATATCCTTGGAAAAAACTGCTAGTTTCACAACAAATGCTTTCCAGGCTTCATAAAGATCCAGAATTGTTTGCCCTGCACCCTGGAGACAGAGGTTGGCTTCGTTTAGGTGAGCGGTGATATCAGTTAGAAACATGAGATTACACAGCCATTTGTCATCCAGTTCGGGGTAGTTTTGTTCTTTTTCTGACAAAAAGGCCTTGATTGCATCAAAACAGTTTACACAGCCCACCAAAACCTTGCCACGACTTAGCCACCGAATGTTGCTGTGACATGGGATCTCATTATAAGCACTGTCCATCTCTTCTAGCAGTGCTTGAAATTGTCTGTGAGTCAAAGCAGATTGAGCAACAAGAAATTCACAATTCGCACCACTGTATTCGTCACATTATTAAGTTCTGAATTAGAAATTTTAGCACACAGGTTTTCTTGATGGATGATACAGTGAAATTTGACTGTCCGACGGCCAATTTGATCTTCAAGTAACTTTACAAATCCCTTCTGTTTTCCGACCATGGCAGGAGCACCATCTGTTGTCACACAGAATATTTTTCTGATGTCAACTCCTCGTTCTTTCAAAACTTTCCAGTATATCTTCCCCCTTTGTTGTGCCACACAGGGCTTTTAGGCAACAAAGTTCCTCTTGGATTTCATCGGAAGCACAACTGCCAAACGTGGAACGTCGTTTATATCCACGCTCTCATCAACTGCCACACTAAACACTGCTGTGTCTTTCAATGCAGTCGTCTGCTTTTCCTTAATGTTTTCTGCCATTTCACTTCTGCGTCTCTCAACCGTTCTGGCAGAGATGGGCTCAGCTCGCCCCCGCTCTGGGGTTTCAGCCGCCGGCTCCTGCCAGCTGGGGTCTCAGCCCCCTGCCAGCCTGAGGTTCCTTCCCCCAGGCCAGCAGCGGGTGCTGAGTGGGGCTGCGGCAGGGGCCAGCAGCGGGAATCCCAGAGTGGCGGCAAGGGGCCATCAAAAATTGGCTCATGTGCCGTAGGTTGCTGACCCCTGGCCTAGAGTCTCGCTCCAGTTCAACAAGTGCTGGGGCCAGGCTGGAAAGTGACTCTGCAGCAATGGCTCCTGCTCTGCCCCGAGTGTCTGCGCGGCGCAGAGCTGCTGCCCCAGCGCCCCCAGGCTCCCCCCCCCTGTTAGCAGTGGCTGTAGCTACTGGGGAGGAAACGCCCCCGGGAATGCAGGACAGTGAGCGGCTCCTAATGCAGGAGGGAGGGGGGGAGCCTGGAAGGGGCAGCTGGAGCAATCAGTGGCGAGGGAGGGGCCGGGCACCCAGCCTTGCCCTGCAGCCCCCACCCCCGGGGCAGACTGACTTGCCTGGCAGAGGGGAGGGGCAGGGAGAGTGTAGTGAGTGGGTGTGGCTCCCCTCCTGCCCAGCAGAGGGAGCGCCCTCGCAGGCACCCAAGTGGGCGGAGCCACCACCACCAGTCCCCGCCCCTCGGAAGTCAAGGGGCGGGACAGGAAGTAGAAAAGCCGGCCGCCAGCGCTCAGTCAGGGCCCAGCCGCTGCCGGGAGCAGACGTGCCGGCGGGAGCTCCTGACTGGGAACCCTCCAGGGCCCGAGGCAGCTGTCCGGACTGGCCGGAGCTTCACGGCGCCCGCTACAAGGAGGAGCTGCCGGAGCCTCCCCGCCCCTGCTGTTACCCGGAGGAGCCGCCCGAGCCCGCCTGGCCGGACTTCCCCAAGGAGCTGCCGGACCTGCCACCAAGCCCTGGTCCCGAGGAGCCCGTGCTGGTGGACTGGCCTGGAGGAGAGGAGCGGACAGCAGGGTGGCTGGCGGAGAGGAGCGGACAGCAGGGTGGCTGGCGGAGAGGAGCGGACAGCAGGGTGGCTGGCGGAGAGGAGCGGACAGCAGGGTGGCTGGCGGAGAGGAGCGGACAGCAGGGTGGCTGGCGGAGAGGAGCGGACAGCGGGGTGGCTGGCGGAGAGGAGCGGACAGCGGGGTGGCTGGCGGAGAGGAGCGGACAGCGGGGTGGCTGGCGGAGAGGAGCGGACAGCGGGGTGGCTGGCGGAGAGGAGCGGACAGCGGGGTGGCTGGCGGAGAGGAGCGGACAGCGGGGTGGCTGACTGAGAGGAGCGGACAGCGGGGTGGCTGACTGAGAGGAGCGGACAGCAGGGTGGCGGTCGGAGAGGAGCGGATAGCAGGGTGGCTGCCAGAGAGGAGCGGATAGCAGGGGGGCTGACGCAGAGCAGCAGATAGCAGGGCGGCTGGCGCAGAGGAGCAGATAGCATGGTTGCTGGCGGAGAGGAGCGGATAGCAGGGGGGCTGACGCAGAGCAGCGGATAGCAGGGGGGCTGGCGGACAGGAGCGGATACCAGAGTGGGTGACACAGAGGAGTGGATAGCACGGTGGCTGGCGGAGAGGAGCGCATAGCAGGGTGGCTGGCGGAGAGGTGCAGATAGCAGGGTGGCTGGCGGAGAGGTGCGGATAGCAGGGTGGCTGGCGGAGAGGTGCGGATAGCAGGGTGGCTGACGCAGAGGAGCGGATAGCAGGGTGGCTGGCGGACAGGAGCGGATAGCAGGGTGGCTGGCGGACAGGAGCGGATAGCAGGGTGGCTGGCGGACAGGAGCGGATAGCAGGGTGGCTGGCGGACAGGAGCGGATAGCAGGGTGGCTGGCGGACAGGAGCGGATAGCAGGGTGGCTGGCGGACAGGAGCGGATAGCAGGGTGGCTGGCGGACAGGAGCGGATAGCAGGGTGGCTGGCGGACAGGAGCGGATAGCAGGGTGGCTGACACAGAGGAGCGGACAGCAGGGTGGCTGGCGGAGAGGAGCGGACAGCAGGGTGGCTGGCGGAGAGGAGCGGACAGCAGGGTGGCTGGCGGAGAGGAGCGGACAGCAGGGTGGCTGGCGGAGAGGAGCGGACAGCAGGGTGGCTGGCGGAGAGGAGCGGACAGCAGGGTGGCTGGCGGAGAGGAGCGGACAGCAGGGTGGCTGGCGGAGAGGAGCGGACAGCAGGGTGGCTGGCGGAGAGGAGCGGACAGCAGGGTGGCTGGCGGAGAGGAGCGGACAGCAGGGTGGCTGGCGGAGAGGAGCGGACAGCAGGGTGGCTGGCGGAGAGGAGCGGACAGCAGGGTGGCTGGCGGAGAGGAGCGGACAGCAGGGTGGCTGGCGGAGAGGAGCGGACAGCAGGGTGGCTGGCGGAGAGGAGCGGATAGCAAGGGGGCTGACGCAGAGCAGCGGATAGCAGGGGGGCTGGCGCAGAGGAGCAGATAGCATGGTTGCTGGCGGAGAGGAGCGGATAGCATGGTTGCTGGCGGAGAGGAGCGGATAGCAGGGGGGCTGACGCAGAGCAGCGGATAGCAGGGGGGCTGACGCAGAGCAGCGGATAGCAGGGGGGCTGGCGGACAGGAGCGGATACCAGAGTGGGTGACACAGAGGAGTGGATAGCAGGGTGGCTGGCGGAGAGGAGCGCATAGCAGGGTGGCTGGCGGAGAGGTGCAGATAGCAGGGTGGCTGGCGGAGAGGAGCGGATACCAGGGTGGCTGGGGGAGAGGTGCAGATAGCAGGGTGGCTGACGCAGAGGAGCGGATAGCAGGGTGGCTGACGCAGAGGAGCGGATAGCAGGGTGGCTGGCAGAGAGGAGCGGATAGCAGGGTGGCTGGCGGAGAGGAGCGGATAGCAGGGTGGCTGGCGGAGAGGAGCGGATAGCGGGGTGGCTGGCGGAGAGGAGCGGACAGCGGGGTGGCTGGGGGAGAGGAGCGGACAGCGTGGTGGCTGGGGGAGAGGAGCGGACAGCAGGGTGGCTGGCGGAGAGGAGCGGATAGCAGGGTGGCTGGCGGAGAGGAGCGCATAGCAGGGTGGCTGGCGGAGAGGAGCGGACAGCGGGGTGGCTGGCGGAGAGGAGCGGACAGCGGGGTGGCTGGCGGAGAGGAGCGGACAGCGGGGTGGCTGGGGGAGAGGAGCGGACAGCGGGGTGGCTGGGGGAGAGGAGCGCACAGCGGGGTGGCTGGCGGAGAGGAGCGGACAGCGGGGTGGCTGGCGGAGAGGAGCGGACAGCGGGGTGGCTGGCGGAGAGGAGCGGACAGCGGGGTGGCTGGCGGAGAGGAGCGGACAGCGGGGTGGCTGGCGGAGAGGAGCGGACAGCGGGGTGGCTGGCGGAGAGGAGCGGACAGCTGGGTGGCTGGCGGAGAGGAGCGGACAGAGGGGTGGCTGGCGGAGGGGAGCGGACAGCGGGGTGGCTGGCGGAGGGGAGCGGACAGCGGGGTGGCTGGCGGAGGGGAGCGGACAGCAGGGTGGCTGGCGGAGGGGAGCGGACAGCAGGGTGGCTGGCGGAGGGGAGCGGACAGCAGGGTGGCTGGCGGAGGGGAGCGGACAGCAGGGTGGCTGGCGGAGAGGAGCGGACAGCAGGGTGGCTGGCGGAGAGGAGCGGACAGCAGGGTGGCTGGCGGAGAGGAGCGGACAGAAGGGTGGCTGGCGGAGAGGAGCGGACAGAAGGGTGGCTGGCGGAGAGGAGCGAATAGCAGGGTGGCTGGCGGAGACGAGCGAATAGCAGGGTGGCTGGCGGAGACGAGCGGATAGCAGGGTGGCTGGCGGAGAGGAGCGGATAGCAGGATGGCTGACGCAGAGGAGCGGATAGCAGGGTGGGTGACACAGAGGAGAGGATACTAGAGTGGGTGACACAGAGGAGCGGATAGCAGGCTGGCTGGCAGAGAGGAGCGGATAGCAGGCTGGCTGGCGGAGAGGAGCGGACAGCAGGGTGGCTGGCGGAGAGGAGCGGACAGCAGGGTGGCTGGCGGAGAGGAGCGGACAGCAGGGTGGCTGGCGGAGAGGACCGGACAGCAGGGTGGCTGGCGGAGGGGAGCGGACAGCAGGGTGGCTGGCGGAGAGGAGCGGACAGCAGGGTGGCTGGCGGAGAGGAGCGGACGGCAGGGTGGCTGGCGGAGAGGAGCGGACGGCAGGGTGGCTGGCGGAGAGGAGCGGACGGCAGGGTGGCTGGCGGAGAGGAGCGGACGGCAGGGTGGCTGGCGGAGAGGAGCGGACGGCAGGGTGGCTGGCGGAGAGGAGCGGATAGAAGTGTGGCTGGCGGAGAGGAGCGGATAGAATGGTGGCTGGAGGAGAGCAGCGGACAGTAGGGTGGCTGGTGGAGAGGAGCGGACAGCAGGGTGGCTGGCGGAGAGGACCGGACAGCAGGGTGGCTGGCGGAGAGGAGCGGACGGCAGGGTGGCTGGCGGAGAGGAGCGGACGGCAGGGTGGCTGGCGGAGAGGAGCGGATAGAAGTGTGGCTGGCGGAGACGAGCGGATAGAATGGTGGCTGGAGGAGAGCAGCGGACAGCAGGGTGGCTGGCGGAGAGGACCGGACAGCAGGGTGGCTGGCGGAGAGGACCGGACAGCAGGGTGGCTGGCGGAGGGGAGCGGACAGCAGGGTGGATGGCGGAGAGGAGCGGATAGCAGGGTGGCTGGCGGAGGGGAGCGGATAGTAGGGTGGCTGGCGGAGAGGAGCGGATAGCAGGGTGGCTGGCGGAGACGAGCGGAGAGCAGGGTGGCTGGCGGAGACGAGCGGAGAGCAGGGAGGCTGGCGGAGATGAGCGGATAGCAGGGTGGCTGGCGGAGACGAGCGGATAGCAGGGTGGCTGGCGGAGAGGAGCGGATTGCAGGGTGGGTGACGCAGAGGAGCAGATAGCAGGGTGGCTGGCGGAGAGGAGCGGATAGCAGAGTGGCTGACGCAGAGGAGCGGATAGCAGGGTGGCTGGCGGAGAGGTGCGGATATCAGGGTGGGTGACACAGAGGAGCGGATAGCAGGGTGGCTGGCGGAGAGGAGCGGATAGCAGGGTGGCTGGCGGAGAGGAGCGGATAGCAGGGTGGCTGGCGGAGAGGAGCGGATAGCAGGGTGGCTGGCGGAGAGGAGCGGATAGAAGTGTGGCTGGCGGAGAGGAGCGGATAGAATGGTGGCTGGAGAAGAGCAGCGGAAAGCAGAGTGGCTGGCGGAGAGGAGCGGATAGCAGGGTGGCTGGCGTAGAGGAGCGGACGGCAGGGTGGCTGGCGGAGAGGAGCGGATAGAAGTGTGGCTGGCGGAGAGGAGCGGATAGAATGGTGGCTGGAGGAGAGCAGCGGAAAGCAGAGTGGCTGGCGGAGAGGAGCGGATAGCAGGGTGGCTGACGGAGGGGAGCGGATAGCAGGGTGGATGGCAGAGAGGAGCGGATAGCAGGGTGGGTGACACAGAGGAGCAGATAGCAGGGTGGCTGACACAGAGGAGCAGATAGCAGGGTGGCTGACGCAGAAGAGCGGATAGCAGGGTGGCTGGCGGAGAGGAGCGGATAGCAGAGTGGCTGGCGGAGAGGAGCGGATAGCAGAGTGGCTGACGCAGAGGAGCGGATAGCAGGGTGGCTGGCGGAGAGGTGCGGATATCAGGGTGGGTGACACAGAGGAGCGGATAGCAGGGTGGCTGGCGGAGAGGAGCGGATAGCAGGGTGGCTGGCGGAGAGGAGCGGAAAGCAGGGTGGCTGGCGGAGAGGAGCGGATAGCAGGGTGGATGGCGGAGAGGAGCGGATAGCAGGGTGGATGGCGGAGAGGAGCGGATAGCAGGGTGGGTGACACAGAGGAGCGGATAGCAGGGTGGCTGACGCAGAGGAGCGGATAGCAGGATGGCTGACGCAGAGGAGCGGATAGCAGGATGGCTGACGCAGAAGAGCGGATAGCAGGATGGCTGACGCAGAGGAGCGGATAGCAGAGTGGCTGACGCAGAGGAGCGGATAGCAGGGTGGCTGGCGGAGAGGAGCGGATAGCAGGGTGGCTGGCGGAGAGGAGCGGATAGCAGGGTGGTTGGCGGAGAGGAGCGGATAGCAGGGTGGCTGGCGGAGACGAACGGATAGCAGGGTGGTTGGCGGAGAAGAGCGGATAGCAGGGTGGCTGGCGTAGAGGAGCGCATAGCAGGGTGGCTGGCAGAGAGGTGCGGATATCAGGGTGGGTGACACAGAGGAGCGGATAGCAGGGTGGCTGGCGGAGAGGAGCGGATAGCAGGGTGGCTGGCGGAGAGGAGCGGATAGCAGAGTGGGTGACGCAGAGGAGCGGATAGCAGGGTGGGTGACGCAGAGGAGCGGATAGCAGGGTGGGTGACGCAGAGGAGCGGACAGCAGGGTGGCTGGCGGAGGGGAGCGGACAGCAGGGTGGCTGGCGGAGGGGAGCGGACAGCAGGGTGGCTGGCGGAGGGGAGCGGACAGCAGGGTGGCTGGCGGAGGGGAGCGGACAGCAGGGTGGCTGGCGGAGGGGAGCGGACAGCAGGGTGGCTGGCGGAGGGGAGCGGACAGCAGGGTGGCTGGCGGAGAGGAGCGGATAGCAGGGTGGCTGGCGGAGAGGAGCGGATAGCAGAGTGTCTGACACAGAGGAGCGGATAGCAGGGTGGCTGGCGGAGAGGTGCGGATATCAGGGTGGGTGACACACAGGAGCGGATAGCAGGGTGGCTGGCGGAGAGGAGCGGGTAGCAGGGTGGCTGGCGGAGAGGAGCGGATAGCAGAGTGGGTGACGCAGAGGAGCGGACAGCAGGGTGGCTGGCGTAGAGGAGCGGACGGCAGGGTGGCTGGCGGAGAGGAGCGGATAGAAGTGTGGCTGGCGGAGAGGAGCGGATAGAATGGTGGCTGGAGGAGAGCAGCGGAAAGCAGAGTGGCTGGCGGAGAGGAGCGGATAGCAGGGTGGCTGACGGAGGGGAGCGGATAGCAGGGTGGATGGCGGAGAGGAGCGGATAGCAGGATGGCTGACGCAGAAGAGCGGATAGCAGAGTGGCTGACGCAGAGGAGCGGATAGCAGAGTGGCTGACGCAGAGGAGCGGATAGAATGGTGGCTGGAGGAGAGCAGCGGACAGCAGGGTGGCTGGCGGAGAGGACCGGACAGCAGGGTGGCTGGCGGAGAGGACCGGACAGCAGGGTGGCTGGCGGAGGGGAGCGGACAGCAGGGTGGATGGCGGAGAGGAGCGGATAGCAGGGTGGCTGGCGGAGGGGAGCGGATAGCAGGGTGGCTGGCGGAGAGGAGCGGATAGCAGGGTGGCTGGCGGAGACGAGCGGAGAGCAGGGTGGCTGGCGGAGACGAGCGGAGAGCAGGGTGGCTGGCGGAGACGAGCGGATAGCAGGGTGGCTGGCGGAGACGAGCGGATAGCAGGGTGGCTGGCGGAGAGGAGCGGATTGCAGGGTGGGTGACGCAGAGGAGCAGATAGCAGGGTGGCTGGCGGAGAGGTGCGGATATCAGGGTGGGTGACACAGAGGAGCGGATAGCAGGGTGGCTGGCGGAGAGGAGCGGATAGCAGGGTGGCTGGCGGAGAGGAGCGGATAGCAGGGTGGCTGGCGGAGAGGAGCGGATAGCAGGGTGGCTGGCGGAGAGGAGCGGATAGAAGTGTGGCTGGCGGAGAGGAGCGGATAGAATGGTGGCTGGAGAAGAGCAGCGGAAAGCAGAGTGGCTGGCGGAGAGGAGCGGATAGCAGGGTGGCTGGCGTAGAGGAGCGGACGGCAGGGTGGCTGGCGGAGAGGAGCGGATAGAAGTGTGGCTGGCGGAGAGGAGCGGATAGAATGGTGGCTGGAGGAGAGCAGCGGAAAGCAGAGTGGCTGGCGGAGAGGAGCGGATAGCAGGGTGGCTGACGGAGGGGAGCAGATAGCAGGGTGGATGGCGGAGAGGAGCGGATAGCAGGGTGGGTGACACAGAGGAGCAGATAGCAGGGTGGCTGACACAGAGGAGCAGATAGCAGGGTGGCTGACGCAGAAGAGCGGATAGCAGGGTGGCTGGCGGAGAGGAGCGGATAGCAGAGTGGCTGGCGGAGAGGAGCGGATAGCAGAGTGGCTGACGCAGAGGAGCGGATAGCAGGGTGGCTGGCGGAGAGGTGCGGATATCAGGGTGGGTGACACAGAGGAGCGGATAGCAGGGTGGCTGGCGGAGAGGAGCGGATAGCAGGGTGGCTGGCGGAGAGGAGCGGAAAGCAGGGTGGCTGGCGGAGAGGAGCGGATAGCAGGGTGGATGGCGGAGAGGAGCGGATAGCAGGGTGGATGGCGGAGAGGAGCGGATAGCAGGGTGGGTGACACAGAGGAGCGGATAGCAGGGTGGCTGACGCAGAGGAGCGGATAGCAGGATGGCTGACGCAGAGGAGCGGATAGCAGGATGGCTGACGCAGAAGAGCGGATAGCAGAGTGGCTGACGCAGAGGAGCGGATAGCAGAGTGGCTGACGCAGAGGAGCGGATAGCAGGGTGGCTGGCGGAGAGGAGCGGATAGCAGGGTGGCTGGCGGAGAGGAGCGGATAGCAGGGTGGTTGGCGGAGAGGAGCGGATAGCAGGGTGGCTGGCGGAGACGAACGGATAGCAGGGTGGTTGGCGGAGAAGAGCGGATAGCAGGGTGGCTGGCGTAGAGGAGCGCATAGCAGGGTGGCTGGCAGAGAGGTGCGGATATCAGGGTGGGTGACACAGAGGAGCGGATAGCAGGGTGGCTGGCGGAGAGGAGCGGATAGCAGGGTGGCTGGCGGAGAGGAGCGGATAGCAGGGTGGGTGACGCAGAGGAGCGGATAGCAGGGTGGGTGACGCAGAGGAGCGGATAGCAGGGTGGCGGGCGGAGGGGAGCGGACAGCAGGGTGGCTGGCGGAGGGGAGCGGACAGCAGGGTGGCTGGCGGAGGGGAGCGGACAGCAGGGTGGCTGGCGGAGGGGAGCGGACAGCAGGGTGGCTGGCGGAGGGGAGCGGACAGCAGGGTGGCTGGCGGAGGGGAGCGGACAGCAGGGTGGCTGGCGGAGGGGAGCGGACAGCAGGGTGGCTGGCGGAGGGGAGCGGACAGCAGGGTGGCTGGCGGAGGGGAGCGGACAGCAGGGTGGCTGGCGGAGGGGAGCGGACAGCAGGGTGGCTGGCGGAGAGGAGCGGATAGCAGGGTGGCTGGCGGAGAGGAGCGGATAGCAGAGTGTCTGACACAGAGGAGCGGATAGCAGGGTGGCTGGCGGAGAGGTGCGGATATCAGGGTGGGTGACACACAGGAGCAGATAGCAGGGTGGCTGGCGGAGAGGAGCGGGTAGCAGGGTGGCTGGCGGAGAGGAGCGGATAGCAGAGTGGGTGACGCAGAGGAGCGGACAGCAGGGTGGCTGGCGTAGAGGAGCGGACGGCAGGGTGGCTGGCGGAGAGGAGCGGATAGAAGTGTGGCTGGCGGAGAGGAGCGGATAGCAGGGTGGCTGACGGAGGGGAGCGGATAGCAGGGTGGATGGCGGAGAGGAGCGGATAGCAGGGTGGCTGACACAGAGGAGCAGATAGCAGGGTGGCTGACACAGAGGAGCAGATAGCAGGATGGCTGACGCAGAAGAGCGGATAGCAGAGTGGCTGACGCAGAGGAGCGGATAGCAGAGTGGCTGACGCAGAGGAGCGGATAGCAGGGTGGCTGGCGGAGAGGAGCGGATAGCAGAGTGGCTGGCGGAGAGGAGCGGATAGCAGAGTGGCTGGCGGAGAGGAGCGGATAGCAGAGTGGCTGGCGGAGAGGAGCGGATAGCAGGGTGGCTGGCGGAGAGGTGCGGATATCAGGGTGGGTGACACAGAGGAGCGGATAGCAGGGTGGCTGGCGGAGAGGAGCGGATAGCAGGGTGGCTGGCGGAGAGGAGCGGACAGCAGGGTGGCTGGCGGAGAGGAGCGGACAGCAGGGTGGCTGGCGGAGAGGAGCGGACAGCAGAGTGGGTGACGCAGAGGAGCGGACAGCAGGCTGGCTGGAGGAGAGGAGCGGACAGCAGGGTGGCTGGCGGAGAGGAGCGGACAGCAGGGTGGCTGGCGGAGAGGAGCGGACAGCAGGGTGGCTGGCGGAGAGGAGCGGACAGCAGGGTGGCTGGCGGAGAGGAGCGGACAGCAGGGTGGCTGGCGGAGAGGAGCGGACAGCAGGGTGGCTGGCGGAGAGGAGCGGACGGCAGGGTGGCTGGCGGAGAGGAGCGGACGGCAGGGTGGCTGGCGGAGAGGAGCGGATAGAAGTGTGGCTGGCGGAGAGGAGCGGATAGAATGGTGGCTGGAGGAGAGCAACGGAAAGCAGAGTGGCTGGCGGAGAGGAGCGGATAGCAGGGTGGCTGACGGAGGGGAGCGGATAGCAGGGTGGATGGCGGAGAGGAGCGGATAGCAGGGTGGGTGACACAGAGGAGCGGATAGCAGGATGGCTGACGCAGAAGAGCGGATAGCAGAGTGGCTGACGCAGAGGAGCGGATAGCAGAGTGGCTGACGCAGAGGAGCGGATAGCAGAGTGGCTGACGCAGAGGAGCGGATAGCAGAGTGGCTGACGCAGAGGAGCGGATAGCAGGGTGGCTGGCGGAGAGGAGCGGATAGCAGGGTGGCTGGCGGAGAGGAGCGGATAGCAGGGTGGCTGGCGGAGAGGAGCGGATAGCAGGGTGGCTGGCGGAGACGAACGGATAGCAGGGTGGTTGGCGGAGAAGAGCGGATAGCAGGGTGGCTGGCGTAGAGGAGCGGATAGCAGGGTGGCTGGCGGAGAGGAGCGCATAGCAGGGTGGCTGGCAGAGAGGTGCGGATATCAGGGTGGGTGACACAGAGGAGCGGATAGCAGGGTGGCTGGCGGAGAGGAGCAGATAGCAGGGTGGCTGGCGGAGAGGAGCGGATAGCAGAGTGGGTGACGCAGAGGAGCGGATAGCAGGGTGGGTGACGGAGAGGAGCGGACAGCAGGGTGGCTGGCGGAGGGGAGCGGACAGCAGGGTGGCTGGCGGAGGGGAGCGGACAGCAGGGTGGCTGGCGGAGGGGAGCGGACAGCAGGGTGGCTGGCGGAGAGGAGCGGATAGCAGGGTGGCTGGCGGAGAGGAGCGGATAGCAGAGTGTCTGACGCAGAGGAGCGGATAGCAGGGTGGCTGGCGGAGAGGTGCGGATATCAGGGTGGGTGACACACAGGAGCGGACAGCAGGGTGGCTGGCGGAGAGGAGCGGACAGCAGGGTGGCTGGCGGAGGGGAGGGGACAGCAGGGTGGCTGGCGGAGAGGAGCGGATAGCAGGGTGGCTGGCGGAGACGAGCGGATAGCAGGGTGGCTGGCGGAGACGAGCGGATAGCAGGGTGGCTGGCGGAGACGAGCGGATAGCAGGGTGGCTGGCGGAGAGGAGCGGATAGCAGGGTGGCTGGCGGAGAGGAGCGGATAGCAGGGTGGCTGGCGGAGAGGAGCGGATAGCAGGGTGGATGGCGGAGAGGAGCGGATAGCAGGGTGGGTGACGCAGAGGAGCGGACAGCAGGGTGGCTGGAGGAGAGGAGCGGACAGCAGGGTGGCTGGAGGAGAGGAGCGGACAGCAGGGTGGCTGGCGGAGAGGAGCGGACAGCAGGGTGGCTGGCGGAGAGGAGCGGACGGCAGGGTGGCTGGCGGAGAGGAGCGGACGGCAGGGTGGCTGGCGGAGAGGAGCGGACGGCAGGGTGGCTGGTGGAGAGGAGCGGATAGAAGTGTGGCTGGCGGAGAGCAGCGGAAAGCAGAGTGGCTGGCGGAGAGGACCGGACAGCAGGATGGCTGACGCAGAGGAGCGGACAGCAGGATGGCTGACGCAGAGGAGCGGATAGCAGAATGGCTGACGCAGAGGAGCGGATAGCAGAGTGGGTGACGCAGAAGAGCGGATAGCAGGGTGGTGGGCGGAGAGGAGCGGACAGCAGGGTGGCGGGCGGAGAGGAGCGGACAGCAGGGTGGCGGGCGGAGAGGAGCGGACAGCAGGGTGGCTGGCGGAGGGGAGCGGACAGCAGGGTGGCTGGCGGAGGGGAGCGGACAGCAGGGTGGCTGGCGGAGGGGAGCGGACAGCAGGGTGGCTGGCGGAGGGGAGCGGACAGCAGGGTGGCTGGCGGAGAGGAGCGGACAGCAGGGTGGCTGGCGGAGAGGAGCGGATAGCAGAGTGGCTGGCGGAGAGGTGCGGATATCAGGGTGGGTGACACACAGGAGCGGATAGCAGGGTGGCTGGCGGAGAGGAGCGGATAGCAGGGTGGCTGGCGGAGAGGAGCGGATAGCAGAGTGGGTGACGCAGAGGAGCGGACAGCAGGGTGGCTGGCGGAGAGGAGCGGACAGCAGGGTGGCTGGCGGAGAGGAGCGGACAGCAGGGTGGCTGGCGGAGAGGAGCGGACAGCAGGGTGGCTGGCGGAGAGGAGCGGACAGCAGGGTGGCTGGCGGAGAGGAGCGGACAGCAGGGTGGCTGGCGGAGAGGAGCGGACAGCAGGGTGGCTGGCGGATGGGAGGGGACAGCAGGGTGGCTGGCGGAGAGGAGCGGATAGCAGGGTGGCTGGCGGAGAGGAGCGGATAGCAGGGTGGCTGGCGGAGAGGAGCGGATAGCAGAGTGGGTGACGCAGAGGAGCGGACAGCAGGGTGGCTGGAGGAGAGGAGCGGACAGCAGGGTGGCTGGAGGAGAGGAGCGGACAGCAGGGTGGCTGGAGGAGAGGAGCGGACAGCAGGGTGGCTGGAGGAGAGGAGCGGACAGCAGGGTGGCTGGAGGAGAGGAGCGGACAGCAGGGTGGCTGGCGGAGAGGAGCGGACGGCAGGGTGGCTGGCGGAGAGGAGCGGATAGAAGTGTGGCTGGCGGAGAGGAGCGGATAGAATGGTGGCTGGAGGAGAGCAGCGGAAAGCAGAGTGGCTGGCGGAGAGGACCGGACAGCAGGGTGGCTGGCGGAGGGGAGCGGATAGCAGGGTGGATGGCGGAGAGGAGCGGACAGCAGGGTGGGTGACGCAGAGGAGCGGACAGCAGGGTGGCTGGCGGAGAGGAGCGGACAGCAGGGTGGCTGGCGGAGAGGAGCGGACAGCAGGGTGGCTGGCGGAGAGGAGCGGACAGCAGGGTGGCTGGCGGAGAGGAGCGGACAGCAGGGTGGCTGGCGGAGAGGAGCGGACAGCAGGGTGGCTGGCGGATGGGAGGGGACAGCAGGGTGGCTGGCGGAGAGGAGCGGATAGCAGGGTGGCTGGCGGAGAGGAGCGGATAGCAGGGTGGCTGGCGGAGAGGAGCGGATAGCAGGGTGGCTGGCGGAGACGAGCGGATAGCAGGGTGGCTGACTGAGAGGAGCGGATAGCAGAGTGGCTGACTCAGAGGAGCGGATAGCAGGGTGGCTGGAGGAGAGGAGCGGACAGCAGGGTGGCTGGAGGAGAGGAGCGGACAGCAGGGTGGCTGGAGGAGAGGAGCGGACAGCAGGGTGGCTGGCGGAGAGGAGCGGACAGCAGGGTGGCTGGCGGAGAGGAGCGGACAGCAGGGTGGCTGGCGGAGAGGAGCGGACAGCAGGGTGGCTGGCGGAGAGGAGCGGACGGCAGGGTGGCTGGTGGAGAGGAGCGGATAGAAGTGTGGCTGGCCGAGAGGAGCGGATAGAATGGTGGCTGGAGGAGAGCAGCGGAAAGCAGAGTGGCTGGCGGAGAGGACCGGACAGCAGGGTGGCTGGCGGAGGGGAGCGGATAGCAGGGTGGATGGCGGAGAGGAGCGGATAGCAGGGTGGGTGACGCAGAGGAGCGGATAGCAGGGTGGGTGACGCAGAGGAGCGGATAGCAGGATGGCTGACGCAGAGGAGCGGATAGCAGAATGGCTGACGCAGAGGAGCGGATAGCAGAGTGGCTGACGCAGAGGAGAGCATAGCAGGGTGGCTGGCGGAGAGGAGCGCATAGCAGGGTGGCTGGCGGAGAGGAGCGCATAGCAGGGTGGCTGGCGGAGAGGAGCGGATAGCAGGGTGGCTTTCGGAGAGGAGCGGATAGGAGTGTGGCTGGCGGAGAGGAGCGCATAGCAGGGTGGCTGGCGGAGAGGAGCGGATAGCAGGGTGGCTTTCGGAGAGGAGCGGATAGGAGTGTGGCTGGCGGAGAGGAGCGGATAGGAGGGTGGCTGGCGGAGAGGAGCGGATAGAAGGGTGGCTGACGGAGAGGAGCTTATAGCAGGGTGGCTGGCGGAGAGGAGCGGATAGGAGGGTGGCTGGCGGAGAGGAGCGGATAGGAGGGTGGCTGGCGGAGAGGAGCGGATAGGAGGGTGGCTGGCGGAGAGGAGCGGATAGGAGGGTGGCTGGCGGAGAGGAGCGGATAGAATGGTGGCTGACGGAGAGGAGCTTATAGCAGGGTGGCTGGCGGAAAGGAGCGGACAGCAGGGTGGCTGGCGGAGAGGAGCGGACAGAAGGGTGGCTGGCGGAGAGGAGCGGACAGCAGGGTGGCTGGCGGAGAGGAGCGGACATCAGGGTGGCTGGCGGAGAGGAGTGCATAGCAGGGTGGCTGACTGAAAGGAGGCGATCACAGGGTGGCTGACGGAGAGGAGCGGATCGCAGGGTGGCTGGCGTAGTGGAGAGGATAGCAGGGTGGTTGGCGCAGAGGAGCGGATAGAGCGTGGCTGACTGAGAGGAGCGGATAGCAGGGTGGCTGCCGGAGTGGAGCGCATAGCAGGGTGGCTGGCGGAGAGGAGCGCATAGCAGGGTGGCTGGCGGAGAGGAGCGCATAGCAGGGTGGCTGGCGGAGAGGAGCGCATAGCAGGGTGGCTGGCGGAGAGGAGCCGATCGCAGGGTGGCTGGCGGAGAGGAGCCGATCGCAGGGTGGCTGGCGGAGAGGAGCGCATAGCAGGGGGGCTGGCGGAGAGGAGCGGATAGCAGGGGGGCTGGCGGAGAGGAGCGGATAGCAGGGGGGCTGGCGGAGAGGAGCGGATAGCAGGGTGGCTGGCGGAGAGGAGCGGACAGCAGGGTGGCTGGCGGAGAGGAGCGTGGGTGGCGGAGAGGAGCTGACAGCAGGGTGGCTGGCGGAGAGGAGCGGACAGCAGGGTGGCTTGCGGAGAGGAGCGGACAGCAGGGGGGCTGGCGGAGAGGAGCGGATAGCAGGGTGGCTGGCGGAGAGGAGCGGATAGCAGGGTGGCTGGCGGAGAGGAGCGGATAGCAGGGTGGCTGGCGGAGAGGAGCGGATAGCAGGGTGGCTGGCGGAGAGGAGCGGATAGCAGGGTGGCTGGCGGAGAGGAGCGGACAGCAGATTGGTTGACACAGAGGAGCGGATAGCAGGGTGGCTGACACAGAGGAGCGGATAGCAGGGTGGCTGGCGGAGAGGAGCGGACAGCAGAGTGGCTGGCGGAGAGGAGCGGACAGAAGAGTGGGTGACATAGAGGAGCGGATAGCAGGGTGGCTGGCGGAGGAGAGCGGATAGCAGGGTGGCTGGCGGAGGGGAGCGGATAGCAGGGTGGCTGGCGGAGGGGAGCGGATAGCAGGGTGGCTGGCGGAGAGGAGCGGATAGCAGGGTGGCTGGCGGAGAGGAGCGGACAGCAGGGTGGCTGACGCAGAGGAGCGGACCGCAGGGTGGCTGGCGGAGACGAGCGGACCGCAGGGTGGCTGGCGGAGACGAGCGGACCGCAGGGTGGCTGGCGGAGAGGAGCGGACCGCAGGGTGGCTGGCGGAGAGGAGCGGACCGCAGGGTGGCTGGCGGAGAGGAGCGGACAGCAGGGTGGCTGGCGGAGAGGAGCCGATCGCAGGGTGGCTGGCGTAGTGGAGAGGATAGCAGGGTGGCTGGCGTAGAGGAGCGGATAGAGGGTGGCTGACTTAGAGGAGCGGACAGCAGGGTGCCTGGCGGATAGGAGCGGACAGCAGGGTGCCTGGCGGAGAGGAGCGGACAGCAGGGTGCCTGGCGGAGAGGAGCGGACAGCAGGGTGCCTGGCGGAGAGGAGCGGACAGCACGGTGGCTGACGCAGAGGAGCGGACAGCAGGGTGGCTGACGCAGAGGAGCGGACAGCAGGGTGGCTGGCGGAGAGGAGCCGATCGCAGGGTGGCTGGCGTAGTGGAGAGGATAGCAGGGTGGCTGGCGTAGAGGAGCGGATAGAGGGTGGCTGACTTAGAGGAGCGGACAGCAGGGTGCCTGGCGGATAGGAGCGGACAGCAGGGTGGCTGACGCAGAGGAGCGGACAGCAGGGTGGCTGACGCAGAGGAGCGGACCGCAGGGTGGGCGACGCAGAGGAGCGGACCGCAGGGTGGGCGACGCAGAGGAGCGGACCGCAGGGTGGGCGACGCAGAGGAGCGGACCGCAGGGTGGGCGACGCAGAGGAGCGCATAGCAGAGTGGCTGGCGGAGAGGAGCGGACAGCAGAGTGGCTGGCGGAGAGGAGCGGACAGCAGAGTGGCTGGCGGAGAGGAGCGGACAGCAGGGTGGCTGGCGGAGAGGAGCGGACAGCAGGGTGGCTGGCGGAGAGGAGCGGATAGCATGGTTGCTGGCGGAGAGGAGCGGATAGCATGGTTGCTGGCGGAGAGGAGTGCCTAGCAGAGTGTCTGACTGAAAGGAGGCGATCAAAGGGTGGCTGACGGAGAGGAGCGGATCGCAGGGTGGCTGGCGTAGTGCAGAGGATAGCAGGGTAGCTGACGGAGAGGAGCGGATAGCAGGGTGGCTGACGCAGAGGAGCGGACAGCAGGGTGGCTGGCGGAGAGGAGCGCATAGCAGGGTGGCTGGCGGAGAGGAGCGGACAGCAGAGTGGCTGGCGGAGAGGAGCGGACAGCAGAGTGGCTGGCGGAGAGGAGCGGACAGCAGGGTGGCTGGCGGAGAGGAGCGGACATTAGAGTGGCTGGCGGAGAGGAGCGGACAGCAGGGTGGCTGGCGGAGAGGAGCGGACAGCAGGGTGGCTGGCGGAGAGGAGCGGACAGCAGGGTGGCTGGCGGAGAGGAGCGGACAGCAGGGTGGCTGGCGGAGAGGAGCGGACAGCAGGGTGGCTGGCGGAGAGGAGCGGACAGCAGGGTGGCTGGCGGAGAGGAGCGGACAGCAGGGTGGCTGGCGGAGAGGAGCGGACAGCAGGGTGGCTGGCGGAGAAGAGCGGACAGCAGGGTGGATGGCGGAGAAGAGCGGATAGCAGGGTGGATGGCGGAGAGGAGCGGATAGCCGAGTGGCTGGCGGAGAGGAGAGGACAGCATGGTGGGTGACGGAGAGGAGAGGACAGCAGGATCGGTGACGCAGAGGAGCGGACAGCAGGGTGTCTGGCGGAGAGGAGCGGACAGCAGAGTGGGTGACGGAGAGGAGCGGACAGCAGGGTGGCTGGCGGAGAGGAGCGGACAGCAGGGTGCCTGGCGGAGAGGAGCGGACAGCAGGGTGCCTGGCGGAGAGGAGCGGACAGCAGAGTGGCTGGCGGAGAGGAGCGGACAGCAGGGTGGCTGGCGGAGAGGAGCGGAGAGCAGGGTGGCTGATGCAGAGGAGCGGATAGCAGGGTGGCTTTCGGAGAGGAGCGGATAGCAGGGTGGGTGGCGGAGAGAAGCGGATAGCAGGGTGGGTGGCGGAGAGGAGCGGATAGCAGGGTGGCTGGCAGAGTGAAACGGAGCAGGGTGGCTGGCGGAGAAAAGCGGAGAGCAGGGTGGCAGGCGGAGAATAGCGGAGAGCAGGGTGGCTGGCGGAGAGGAGCAGATAGCAGGGTGAGTGACACACAGGAGCGGATTGCAGGGTCGCTGGCGGAGAGAAGCGGAGAGCAGGGTGGCTGGCGGAGAGAAGTGGAGAGCAGCGTGGGTGGCGGAGAGGAGCGGATAACAGCGTGGGTGGCGGAGAGGAGCGGATAGCAGAGTCGGTGACACCAAGTAGCAGATAGCAGGGTGGCTGACGGAGAGGAGCGGATAGAAGAGTGGCTGGCGGAGAGGAGCGGACAGCAGAGTGGCTGGCGGAGAGGAGCGGACAGAAGAGTGGGTGACACAGAGGAGCGGATAGCAGGGTGGCTGGCGGAGGAGAGCGGATAGCAGGGTGGCTGGCGGAGGGGAGCGGATAACAGCGTGGGTGGCGGAGGGGAGCGGATAGCAGAGTCGGTGACACCGAGGACCGGATAGCAGGGTGGCTGACGGAGAGGAGCGGATAGCCGAGTGGCTGATGGAGAGGAGCGGACAGAAGAGTGGCTGGCGGAGAGGAGCGGACAGCAGAGTGGCTGGCGGAGAGGAGCGGACAGCAGAGTGGATGGCGGAGAGGAGCGGATAGCAGAGTGGATGGCGGAGAGGAGCGGATAGCCGAGTGGCTGGCGAAGAGGAGAGGACAGCAGAGTGGCTGGCGGAGAGGAGCTGACAGCAGGGTGGCTGGCGGAGAGGAGCGGATAGCAGGGTGGCTGGCGGAGTGGAGCGGAGAGCAGGGTGGCTGGCGGAGTGGAGCGGACAGCAGGGTGGCTTTCGGAGAGGAGCGGATAGCAGGGTGGGTGGCGGAGAGAAGCGGATAGCAGGGTGGGTGGCGGAGAGGAGCGGATAGCAGGGTGGCTGGCAGAGTGAAACGGAGCAGGGTGGCTGGCGGAGAAAAGCGGAGAGCAGGGTGGCTGGCGGAGAGGAGCGGAGAGCAGGGTGGCTGGCGGAGAGGAGCGGAGAGCAGGGTGGCTGGCGGAGAGGAGCGGAGAGCAGGGTGGCTGGCGGAGAGGAGCGGAGAGCAGGGTGGCTGGCGGAGAGAAGCGGAGAGCAGGGTGGCTGGCGGAGAGGAGCGGAGAGCAGGGTGGCTGGCGGAGAGGAGCGGAGAGCAGGGTGGCTGGCGGAGGGGAGCGGAGAGCAGGGTGGCTGGCGGAGGGGAGCGGATAGCAGGGTGGCTGGCGGAGGGGAGCGGATAGCAGGGTGGGTGACACAGAGGAGCGGATAGCAGAGTGAGTGACGGAGAGGAGCGGATTGCAGGGTGGCTGGCGGAGAGGAGCGGATAGCATAGTGGGTGACACAGAGGAGCACATAGCAGATTGGGTGACACAGAGGAGCGGATAGCAGGGTGGTTGGCGGAGAGGAGCGGACAGCAGAGTGGCTGACGGAGAGAAGCGGACAGCAGAGTGGCTGGCGGAGAGGAGCGGAGAGCAGGGTGGCTGGCGGAGAGGAGCGGACAGCAGGGTGGCTGGCGGAGAGGAGCGGACAGCAGGGTGGCTGGCGGAGAGGAGCGGACAGCAGGGTGGCTGGCGGAGAGGAGCGGACAGCATGGTGGCTGGCGGAGAGGAGCGGAGAGCAGGGTGGCTGGCGGAGAGGAGCGGACAGCAGAGTGGCTGGCGGAGAGGAGAGGACAGCAGGGTGGGTGACGGAGAGGAGAGGACAGCAGGATCGGTGACGCAGAGGAGCGGACAGCAGGGTGTCTGGCGGAGAGGAGCGGAGAGCAGAGTGGGTGACGGAGAGGAGCGGACAGCAGGGTGGCTGGCGGAGAGGAGCGGACAGCAGGGTGGCTGGCGGAGAGAAGCGGAGAGCAGGGTGGCTGGCGGAGAGGAGCGGACAGAAGAGTGGGTGACACAGAGGAGCGGATAGCAGGGTGGCTGGCGGAGAGGAGCGGATAGCAGGGTGGCTGGCGGAGAGGAGCTGACAGCAGGGTGGCTGGCGGAGAGGAGCTGACAGCAGGGTGGCTGGCGGAGAGGAGCTGACAGCAGGGTGGCTGGCGGAGAGGAGCTGACAGCAGGGTGGCTGACGCAGAGGACCTGATAGCAGGATGGCTGACGCAGAGGACCTGATAGCAGGGTGGCTGGCGGAGAGGAGCGGATAGCAGGGTGGCTGGCGGAGAGGACCTGATAGCAGGGTGGCTGGCGGAGAGGACCTGATAGCAGGGTGGCTGGCGGAGAGGACCTGATAGCAGGGTGGCTGGCGGAGAGGACCTGATAGCAGGGTGGCTGGCGGAGAGGAGCGGACAAGAGGGTGGCTGGCGGAGAGGAGCGGACAGCAGGGTGGCTGACGCAGAGGAGCGGACAGCAGGGTGGCTGGCGGAGAGGAGCGGACAGCAGGGTGGCTGGCGGAGAGGAGCGGACAGCAGGGTGGCTGGCGGAGAGGAGCGGACAAGAGGGTGGCTGGCGGAGAGGAGCGGACAAGAGGGTGGCTGGCGGAGAGGAGCGGACAAGAGGGTGGCTGGCGGAGAGGAGCTGACAGCAGGGTGGCTGGCGGAGAGGAGCGGATAGCAGGGTGGCTGGCGGAGAGGACCTGATAGCAGGGTGGCTGGCGGAGAGGACCTGATAGCAGGGTGGCTGGCGGAGAGGACCTGATAGCAGGGTGGCTGGCGGAGAGGAGCGGACAAGAGGGTGGCTGGCGGAGAGGAGCGGACAGCAGGGTGGCTGGCGGATGGGAGGGGACAGCAGGGTGGCTGGCGGAGAGGAGCGGATAGCAGGGTGGCTGGCGGAGAGGAGCGGATAGCAGGGTGGCTGGCGGAGAGGAGCGGATAGCAGGGTGGCTGGCGGAGACGAGCGGATAGCAGGGTGGCTGACTGAGAGGAGCGGATAGCAGAGTGGCTGACTCAGAGGAGCGGATAGCAGGGTGGCTGGAGGAGAGGAGCGGACAGCAGGGTGGCTGGAGGAGAGGAGCGGACAGCAGGGTGGCTGGAGGAGAGGAGCGGACAGCAGGGTGGCTGGCGGAGAGGAGCGGACAGCAGGGTGGCTGGCGGAGAGGAGCGGACAGCAGGGTGGCTGGCGGAGAGGAGCGGACAGCAGGGTGGCTGGCGGAGAGGAGCGGACGGCAGGGTGGCTGGTGGAGAGGAGCGGATAGAAGTGTGGCTGGCCGAGAGGAGCGGATAGAATGGTGGCTGGAGGAGAGCAGCGGAAAGCAGAGTGGCTGGCGGAGAGGACCGGACAGCAGGGTGGCTGGCGGAGGGGAGCGGATAGCAGGGTGGATGGCGGAGAGGAGCGGATAGCAGGGTGGGTGACGCAGAGGAGCGGATAGCAGGGTGGGTGACACAGAGGAGCAGATAGCAGGATGGCTGACGCAGAGGAGCGGATAGCAGAATGGCTGACGCAGAGGAGCGGATAGCAGAGTGGCTGACGCAGAGGAGAGCATAGCAGGGTGGCTGGCGGAGAGGAGCGCATAGCAGGGTGGCTGGCGGAGAGGAGCGCATAGCAGGGTGGCTGGCGGAGAGGAGCGGATAGCAGGGTGGCTTTCGGAGAGGAGCGGATAGGAGTGTGGCTGGCGGAGAGGAGCGCATAGCAGGGTGGCTGGCGGAGAGGAGCGGATAGCAGGGTGGCTTTCGGAGAGGAGCGGATAGGAGTGTGGCTGGCGGAGAGGAGCGGATAGGAGGGTGGCTGGCGGAGAGGAGCGGATAGAAGGGTGGCTGACGGAGAGGAGCTTATAGCAGGGTGGCTGGCGGAGAGGAGCGGATAGGAGGGTGGCTGGCGGAGAGGAGCGGATAGGAGGGTGGCTGGCGGAGAGGAGCGGATAGGAGGGTGGCTGGCGGAGAGGAGCGGATAGGAGGGTGGCTGGCGGAGAGGAGCGGATAGAATGGTGGCTGACGGAGAGGAGCTTATAGCAGGGTGGCTGGCGGAAAGGAGCGGACAGCAGGGTGGCTGGCGGAGAGGAGCGGACAGAAGGGTGGCTGGCGGAGAGGAGCGGACAGCAGGGTGGCTGGCGGAGAGGAGCGGACATCAGGGTGGCTGGCGGAGAGGAGTGCATAGCAGGGTGGCTGACTGAAAGGAGGCGATCACAGGGTGGCTGACGGAGAGGAGCGGATCGCAGGGTGGCTGGCGTAGTGGAGAGGATAGCAGGGTGGTTGGCGCAGAGGAGCGGATAGAGCGTGGCTGACTGAGAGGAGCGGATAGCAGGGTGGCTGCCGGAGTGGAGCGCATAGCAGGGTGGCTGGCGGAGAGGAGCGCATAGCAGGGTGGCTGGCGGAGAGGAGCGCATAGCAGGGTGGCTGGCGGAGAGGAGCGCATAGCAGGGTGGCTGGCGGAGAGGAGCCGATCGCAGGGTGGCTGGCGGAGAGGAGCCGATCGCAGGGTGGCTGGCGGAGAGGAGCGCATAGCAGGGGGGCTGGCGGAGAGGAGCGGATAGCAGGGGGGCTGGCGGAGAGGAGCGGAGAGCAGGGGGGCTGGCGGAGAGGAGCGGATAGCAGGGGGGCTGGCGGAGAGGAGCGGATAGCAGGGTGGCTGGCGGAGAGGAGCGGATAGCAGGGTGGCTGGCGGAGAGGAGCGTGGGTGGCGGAGAGGAGCTGACAGCAGGGTGGCTGGCGGAGAGGAGCGGACAGCAGGGTGGCTTGCGGAGAGGAGCGGACAGCAGGGGGGCTGGCGGAGAGGAGCGGACAGCAGGGTGGCTGGCGGAGAGGAGCGGATAGCAGGGTGGCTGGCGGAGAGGAGCGGATAGCAGGGTGGCTGGCGGAGAGGAGCGGATAGCAGGGTGGCTGGCGGAGAGGAGCGGATAGCAGGGTGGCTGGCGGAGAGGAGCGGATAGCAGGGTGGCTGGCGGAGAGGAGCGGACAGCAGATTGGTTGACACAGAGGAGCGGATAGCAGGGTGGCTGACACAGAGGAGCGGATAGCAGGGTGGCTGGCGGAGAGGAGCGGACAGCAGAGTGGCTGGCGGAGAGGAGCGGACAGAAGAGTGGGTGACATAGAGGAGCGGATAGCAGGGTGGCTGGCGGAGGAGAGCGGATAGCAGGGTGGCTGGCGGAGGGGAGCGGATAGCAGGGTGGCTGGCGGAGGGGAGCGGATAGCAGGGTGCCTGGCGGAGAGGAGCGGATAGCAGGGTGGCTGGCGGAGAGGAGCGGACAGCAGGGTGGCTGACGCAGAGGAGCGGACCGCAGGGTGGCTGACGCAGAGGAGCGGACCGCAGGGTGGCTGGCGGAGACGAGCGGACCGCAGGGTGGCTGGCGGAGACGAGCGGACCGCAGGGTGGCTGGCGGAGACGAGCGGACCGCAGGGTGGCTGGCGGAGAGGAGCGGACAGCAGGGTGCCTGGCGGAGAGGAGCCGATCGCAGGGTGGCTGGCGTAGAGGAGCGGATAGAGGGTGGCTGACTTAGAGGAGCGGACAGCAGGGTGCCTGGCGGATAGGAGCGGACAGCAGGGTGCCTGGCGGAGAGGAGCGGACAGCAGGGTGCCTGGCGGAGAGGAGCGGACAGCAGGGTGCCTGGCGGAGAGGAGCGGACAGCAGGGTGCCTGGCGGAGAGGAGCGGACAGCACGGTGGCTGACGCAGAGGAGCGGACAGCAGGGTGGCTGACGCAGAGGAGCGGACAGCAGGGTGGCTGGCGGAGAGGAGCCGATCGCAGGGTGGCTGGCGTAGTGGAGAGGATAGCAGGGTGGCTGGCGTAGAGGAGCGGATAGAGGGTGGCTGACTTAGAGGAGCGGACAGCAGGGTGCCTGGCGGATAGGAGCGGACAGCAGGGTGGCTGACGCAGAGGAGCGGACAGCAGGGTGGCTGACGCAGAGGAGCGGACCGCAGGGTGGGCGACGCAGAGGAGCGGACCGCAGGGTGGGCGACGCAGAGGAGCGGACCGCAGGGTGGGCGACGCAGAGGAGCGGACCGCAGGGTGGGCGACGCAGAGGAGCGCATAGCAGAGTGGCTGGCGGAGAGGAGCGGACAGCAGAGTGGCTGGCGGAGAGGAGCGGACAGCAGAGTGGCTGGCGGAGAGGAGCGGACAGCAGGGTGGCTGGCGGAGAGGAGCGGACAGCAGGGTGGCTGGCGGAGAGGAGCGGATAGCATGGTTGCTGGCGGAGAGGAGCGGATAGCATGGTTGCTGGCGGAGAGGAGTGCCTAGCAGAGTGTCTGACTGAAAGGAGGCGATCAAAGGGTGGCTGACGGAGAGGAGCGGATCGCAGGGTGGCTGGCGTAGTGCAGAGGATAGCAGGGTAGCTGACGGAGAGGAGCGGATAGCAGGGTGGCTGACGCAGAGGAGCGGACAGCAGGGTGGCTGGCGGAGAGGAGCGCATAGCAGGGTGGCTGGCGGAGAGGAGCGGACAGCAGAGTGGCTGGCGGAGAGGAGCGGACAGCAGAGTGGCTGGCGGAGAGGAGCGGACAGCAGGGTGGCTGGCGGAGAGGAGCGGACATTAGAGTGGCTGGCGGAGAGGAGCGGACAGCAGGGTGGCTGGCGGAGAGGAGCGGACAGCAGGGTGGCTGGCGGAGAGGAGCGGACAGCAGGGTGGCTGGCGGAGAGGAGCGGACAGCAGGGTGGCTGGCGGAGAGGAGCGGACAGCAGGGTGGCTGGCGGAGAGGAGCGGACAGCAGGGTGGCTGGCGGAGAGGAGCGGACAGCAGGGTGGCTGGCGGAGAAGAGCGGACAGCAGGGTGGATGGCGGAGAAGAGCGGATAGCAGGGTGGATGGCGGAGAGGAGCGGATAGCCGAGTGGCTGGCGGAGAGGAGAGGACAGCATGGTGGGTGACGGAGAGGAGAGGACAGCAGGATCGGTGACGCAGAGGAGCGGACAGCAGGGTGTCTGGCGGAGAGGAGCGGACAGCAGAGTGGGTGACGGAGAGGAGCGGACAGCAGGGTGGCTGGCGGAGAGGAGCGGACAGCAGGGTGCCTGGCGGAGAGGAGCGGACAGCAGGGTGCCTGGCGGAGAGGAGCGGACAGCAGGGTGCCTGGCGGAGAGGAGCGGACAGCAGAGTGGCTGGCGGAGAGGAGCGGACAGCAGGGTGGCTGGCGGAGAGGAGCGGAGAGCAGGGTGGCTGATGCAGAGGAGCGGATAGCAGGGTGGCTTTCGGAGAGGAGCGGATAGCAGGGTGGGTGGCGGAGAGAAGCGGATAGCAGGGTGGGTGGCGGAGAGGAGCGGATAGCAGGGTGGCTGGCAGAGTGAAACGGAGCAGGGTGGCTGGCGGAGAAAAGCGGAGAGCAGGGTGGCAGGCGGAGAATAGCGGAGAGCAGGGTGGCTGGCGGAGAGGAGCAGATAGCAGGGTGAGTGACACACAGGAGCGGATTGCAGGGTCGCTGGCGGAGAGAAGCGGAGAGCAGGGTGGCTGGCGGAGAGAAGTGGAGAGCAGCGTGGGTGGCGGAGAGGAGCGGATAACAGCGTGGGTGGCGGAGAGGAGCGGATAGCAGAGTCGGTGACACCGAGTAGCAGATAGCAGGGTGGCTGACGGAGAGGAGCGGATAGAAGAGTGGCTGGCGGAGAGGAGCGGACAGCAGAGTGGCTGGCGGAGAGGAGCGGACAGAAGAGTGGGTGACACAGAGGAGCGGATAGCAGGGTGGCTGGCGGAGGAGAGCGGATAGCAGGGTGGCTGGCGGAGGGGAGCGGATAACAGCGTGGGTGGCGGAGGGGAGCGGATAGCAGAGTCGGTGACACCGAGGAGCTGATAGCAGGGTGGCTGACGGAGAGGAGCGGATAGCCGAGTGGCTGATGGAGAGGAGCGGACAGAAGAGTGGCTGGCGGAGAGGAGCGGACAGCAGAGTGGCTGGCGGAGAGGAGCGGACAGCAGAGTGGATGGCGGAGAGGAGCGGATAGCAGAGTGGATGGCGGAGAGGAGCGGATAGCCGAGTGGCTGGCGAAGAGGAGAGGACAGCAGAGTGGCTGGCGGAGAGGAGCTGACAGCAGGGTGGCTGGCGGAGAGGAGCGGATAGCAGGGTGGCTGGCGGAGTGGAGCGGAGAGCAGGGTGGCTGGCGGAGTGGAGCGGACAGCAGGGTGGCTTTCGGAGAGGAGCGGATAGCAGGGTGGGTGGCGGAGAGAAGCGGATAGCAGGGTGGGTGGCGGAGAGGAGCGGATAGCAGGGTGGCTGGCAGAGTGAAACGGAGCAGGGTGGCTGGCGGAGAAAAGCGGAGAGCAGGGTGGCTGGCGGAGAGGAGCGGAGAGCAGGGTGGCTGGCGGAGAGGAGCGGAGAGCAGGGTGGCTGGCGGAGAGGAGCGGAGAGCAGGGTGGCTGGCGGAGAGGAGCGGAGAGCAGGGTGGCTGGCGGAGAGAAGCGGAGAGCAGGGTGGCTGGCGGAGAGGAGCGGAGAGCAGGGTGGCTGGCGGAGAGGAGCGGAGAGCAGGGTGGCTGGCGGAGGGGAGCGGAGAGCAGGGTGGCTGGCGGAGGGGAGCGGATAGCAGGGTGGCTGGCGGAGGGGAGCGGATAGCAGGGTGGGTGACACAGAGGAGCGGATAGCAGAGTGAGTGACGGAGAGGAGCGGATTGCAGGGTGGCTGGCGGAGAGGAGCGGATAGCATAGTGGGTGACACAGAGGAGCACATAGCAGATTGGGTGACACAGAGGAGCGGATAGCAGGGTGGTTGGCGGAGAGGAGCGGACAGCAGAGTGGCTGACGGAGAGAAGCGGACAGCAGAGTGGCTGGCGGAGAGGAGCGGAGAGCAGGGTGGCTGGCGGAGAGGAGCGGACAGCAGGGTGGCTGGCGGAGAGGAGCGGACAGCAGGGTGGCTGGCGGAGAGGAGCGGACAGCAGGGTGGCTGGCGGAGAGGAGCGGACAGCAGGGTGGCTGGCGGAGAGGAGCGGACAGCATGGTGGCTGGCGGAGAGGAGCGGAGAGCAGGGTGGCTGGCGGAGAGGAGAGGACAGCAGGGTGGGTGACGGAGAGGAGAGGACAGCAGGATCGGTGACGCAGAGGAGCGGACAGCAGGGTGTCTGGCGGAGAGGAGCGGAGAGCAGAGTGGGTGACGGAGAGGAGCGGACAGCAGGGTGGCTGGCGGAGAGGAGCGGACAGCAGGGTGGCTGGCGGAGAGAAGCGGAGAGCAGGGTGGCTGGCGGAGAGGAGCGGACAGAAGAGTGGGTGACACAGAGGAGCGGATAGCAGGGTGGCTGGCGGAGAGGAGCGGATAGCAGGGTGGCTGGCGGAGAGGAGCTGATAGCAGGGTGGCTGGCGGAGAGGAGCTGACAGCAGGGTGGCTGGCGGAGAGGAGCTGACAGCAGGGTGGCTGGCGGAGAGGAGCTGACAGCAGGGTGGCTGGCGGAGAGGAGCTGACAGCAGGGTGGCTGGCGGAGAGGAGCTGATAGCAGGATGGCTGACGCAGAGGACCTGATAGCAGGATGGCTGACGCAGAGGACCTGATAGCAGGGTGGCTGGCGGAGAGGAGCGGATAGCAGGGTGGCTGGCGGAGAGGACCTGATAGCAGGGTGGCTGGCGGAGAGGACCTGATAGCAGGGTGGCTGGCGGAGAGGACCTGATAGCAGGGTGGCTGGCGGAGAGGAGCGGACAAGAGGGTGGCTGGCGGAGAGGAGCGGACAGCAGGGTGGCTGACGCAGAGGAGCGGACAGCAGGGTGGCTGGCGGAGAGGAGCGGACAGCAGGGTGGCTGGCGGAGAGGAGCGGACAGCAGGGTGGCTGGCGGAGAGAGGAGCGGACAAGAGGGTGGCTGGCGGAGAGGAGCGGACAAGAGGGTGGCTGGCGGAGAGGAGCGGACAAGAGGGTGGCTGGCGGAGAGGAGCTGACAGCAGGGTGGCTGGCGGAGAGGAGCGGATAGCAGGGTGGCTGGCGGAGAGGACCTGATAGCAGGGTGGCTGGCGGAGAGGACCTGATAGCAGGGTGGCTGGCGGAGAGGACCTGATAGCAGGGTGGCTGGCGGAGAGGAGCGGACAAGAGGGTGGCTGGCGGAGAGGAGCGGACAAGAGGGTGGCTGGCGGAGAGGAGCGGACAGCAGGGTGGCTGACGCAGAGGAGCGGACAGCAGGGTGGCTGGCGGAGAGGAGCGGACAGCAGGGTGGCTGGCGGAGAGGAGCGGACAGCAGGGTGGCTGGCGGAGAGGAGCGGACAGCAGGGTGGCTGGCGGAGAGGAGCGGACAAGAGGGTGGCTGGCGGAGAGGAGCGGACAAGAGGGTGGCTGGCGGAGAGGAGCGGACAAGAGGGTGGCTGGCGGAGAGGAGCTGATAGCAGGATGGCTGACGCAGAGGAGCTGATAGCAGGGTGGCTGGCGGAGAGGACCTGATAGCAGGGTGGCTGGCGGAGAGGAGCGGATAGCAGGGTGGCTGGCGGAGAGGAGCGGACGGCAGGGTGGCTGGCGGAGAGGAGCGGACGGCAGGGTGGCTGGCGGAGAGGAGCGGACGGCAGGGTGGCTGACGGAGAGGACCTGATAGCAGGGTGGCGGGCGGAGAGGAGCGGATAGCAGGGTGGCTGGCGGAGAGGAGCTGACAGCAGGGTGGCTGACGGAGAGGAGCGGACAGGAGGGTGGCTGGCGGAGAGGAGCGGACAGGAGGGTGGCTGGCGGAGAGGAGCGGACAGCAGGGTGGCTGGCGGAGAGGAGCGGACAGCAGGGTGGCTGACGCAGAGGAGCGGACAGCAGGGTGGCTGGCGGAGAGGAGCTGACAGCAGGGTGGCTGGCGGAGAGGAGCGGATAGCAGGGTGGCTGGCGGAGTGGAGCGGAGAGCAGGGTGGCTGGCGGAGTGGAGCGGACAGCAGGGTGGCTTTCGGAGAGGAGCGGATAGCAGGGTGGGTGGCGGAGAGAAGCGGATAGCAGGGTGGGTGGCGGAGAGGAGCGGATAGCAGGGTGGCTGGCAGAGTGAAACGGAGCAGGGTGGCTGGCGGAGAAAAGCGGAGAGCAGGGTGGCTGGCGGAGAGGAGCGGAGAGCAGGGTGGCTGGCGGAGAGGAGCGGAGAGCAGGGTGGCTGGCGGAGAGGAGCGGAGAGCAGGGTGGCTGGCGGAGAGGAGCGGAGAGCAGGGTGGCTGGCGGAGAGAAGCGGAGAGCAGGGTGGCTGGCGGAGAGAAGCGGAGAGCAGGGTGGCTGGCGGAGAGGAGCGGAGAGCAGGGTGGCTGGCGGAGGGGAGCGGAGAGCAGGGTGGCTGGCGGAGGGGAGCGGATAGCAGGGTGGCTGGCGGAGGGGAGCGGATAGCAGGGTGGGTGACACAGAGGAGCGGATAGCAGAGTGAGTGACGGAGAGGAGCGGATTGCAGGGTGGCTGGCGGAGAGGAGCGGATAGCATAGTGGGTGACACAGAGGAGCACATAGCAGATTGGGTGACACAGAGGAGCGGATAGCAGGGTGGTTGGCGGAGAGGAGCGGACAGCAGAGTGGCTGACGGAGAGAAGCGGACAGCAGAGTGGCTGGCGGAGAGGAGCGGAGAGCAGGGTGGCTGGCGGAGAGGAGCGGACAGCAGGGTGGCTGGCGGAGAGGAGCGGACAGCAGGGTGGCTGGCGGAGAGGAGCGGACAGCAGGGTGGCTGGCGGAGAGGAGCGGACAGCATGGTGGCTGGCGGAGAGGAGCGGAGAGCAGGGTGGCTGGCGGAGAGGAGCGGACAGCAGAGTGGCTGGCGGAGAGGAGAGGACAGCAGGGTGGGTGACGGAGAGGAGAGGACAGCAGGATCGGTGACGCAGAGGAGCGGACAGCAGGGTGTCTGGCGGAGAGGAGCGGAGAGCAGAGTGGGTGACGGAGAGGAGCGGACAGCAGGGTGGCTGGCGGAGAGGAGCGGACAGCAGGGTGGCTGGCGGAGAGAAGCGGAGAGCAGGGTGGCTGGCGGAGAGGAGCGGACAGAAGAGTGGGTGACACAGAGGAGCGGATAGCAGGGTGGCTGGCGGAGAGGAGCGGATAGCAGGGTGGCTGGCGGAGAGGAGCGGATAGCAGGGTGGCTGGCGGAGAGGAGCTGACAGCAGGGTGGCTGGCGGAGAGGAGCTGACAGCAGGGTGGCTGGCGGAGAGGAGCTGACAGCAGGGTGGCTGGCGGAGAGGAGCTGACAGCAGGGTGGCTGGCGGAGAGGAGCTGATAGCAGGATGGCTGACGCAGAGGACCTGATAGCAGGATGGCTGACGCAGAGGACCTGATAGCAGGGTGGCTGGCGGAGAGGAGCGGATAGCAGGGTGGCTGGCGGAGAGGACCTGATAGCAGGGTGGCTGGCGGAGAGGACCTGATAGCAGGGTGGCTGGCGGAGAGGACCTGATAGCAGGGTGGCTGGCGGAGAGGAGCGGACAAGAGGGTGGCTGGCGGAGAGGAGCGGACAGCAGGGTGGCTGACGCAGAGGAGCGGACAGCAGGGTGGCTGGCGGAGAGGAGCGGACAGCAGGGTGGCTGGCGGAGAGGAGCGGACAGCAGGGTGGCTGGCGGAGAGGAGCGGACAAGAGGGTGGCTGGCGGAGAGGAGCGGACAAGAGGGTGGCTGGCGGAGAGGAGCGGACAAGAGGGTGGCTGGCGGAGAGGAGCTGACAGCAGGGTGGCTGGCGGAGAGGAGCGGATAGCAGGGTGGCTGGCGGAGAGGACCTGATAGCAGGGTGGCTGGCGGAGAGGACCTGATAGCAGGGTGGCTGGCGGAGAGGACCTGATAGCAGGGTGGCTGGCGGAGAGGAGCGGACAAGAGGGTGGCTGGCGGAGAGGAGCGGACAAGAGGGTGGCTGGCGGAGAGGAGCGGACAGCAGGGTGGCTGACGCAGAGGAGCGGACAGCAGGGTGGCTGGCGGAGAGGAGCGGACAGCAGGGTGGCTGGCGGAGAGGAGCGGACAGCAGGGTGGCTGGCGGAGAGGAGCGGACAGCAGGGTGGCTGGCGGAGAGGAGCGGACAAGAGGGTGGCTGGCGGAGAGGAGCGGACAAGAGGGTGGCTGGCGGAGAGGAGCGGACAAGAGGGTGGCTGGCGGAGAGGAGCTGATAGCAGGATGGCTGACGCAGAGGAGCTGATAGCAGGGTGGCTGGCGGAGAGGACCTGATAGCAGGGTGGCTGGCGGAGAGGAGCGGATAGCAGGGTGGCTGGCGGAGAGGAGCGGACGGCAGGGTGGCTGGCGGAGAGGAGCGGACGGCAGGGTGGCTGGCGGAGAGGAGCGGACGGCAGGGTGGCTGACGGAGAGGACCTGATGGCAGGGTGGCTGGCGGAGAGGAGCGGATAGCAGGGTGGCTGGCGGAGAGGAGCTGACAGCAGGGTGGCTGACGGAGAGGAGCGGACAGGAGGGTGGCTGGCGGAGAGGAGCGGACAGGAGGGTGGCTGGCGGAGAGGAGCGGACAGCAGGGTGGCTGGCGGAGAGGAGCGGACAGCAGGGTGGCTGACGCAGAGGAGCGGACAGCAGGGTGGCTGGCGGAGAGGAGCGGACAGCAGGGTGGCTGGCGGAGAGGTGCGGACAGCAGGGTGGCTGGCGGAGAGGTGCGGACAGCAGGGTGGCTGGCGGAGAGGAGCGGACAGCAGGGTGGCTGGCGGAGAGGAGCGGACAAGAGGGTGGCTGGCGGAGAGGAGCGGACAAGAGGGTGGCTGGCGGAGAGGAGCGGACAGCAGGGTGGCTGGCGGAGAGGAGCGGACAGCAGGGTGGCTGGCGGAGAGGAGCTGACAGCAGGGTGGCTGGCGGAGAGGAGCTGACAGCAGGGTGGCTGGCGGAGAGGAGCTGACAGCAGGGTGGCTGGCGGAGAGGACCTGATAGCAGGGTGGCTGGCGGAGAGGTGCAGAAAGCAGGGTGGCTGGCGGAGAGGAGCGGATAGGAGGGTGGCTGGCGGAGAGGAGCGGATAGGAGGGTGGCTGGCGGAGAGGAGCGGATAGCAGGGTGGCTGGCGGAGAGGAGCGGACAGCAGGGTGGCTGGCGGAGAGGAGCGGACAGCAGGGTGGCTGGCGGAGAGGACCTGATAGCAGGGTGGCTGGCGGAGAGGACCTGATAGCAGGGTGGCTGGCGGAGAGGAGCGGATAGGAGGGTGGCTGGCCGAGAGGAGCGGATAGGAGGCTGGCTGACGCAGAGGATCTGAAAGCAGGGTGGCTGGCGGAGAGGAGCGGACAGCAGGGTGGCTGGCGGAGAGGAGCGGACAGCAGGATGGCTGGCGGAGAGGAGCGGACAGCAGGGTGGCTGGCGGAGAGGAGCGGATAGCAGGGTGGCTGGCGGAGAGGAGCGGATAGCAGGGTGGCTGGCGGAGAGGAGCTGACAGCAGGGTGGCTGGCGGAGAGGAGCTGACAGCAGGGTGGCTGGCGGAGAGGAGCTGACAGCAGGGTGGCTGGCGGAGAGGAGCGGATAGCAGGGTGGCTGGCGGAGAGGAGCGGATAGCAGGGTGGTTGGCGGAGAGGTGCAGAAAGCAGAGTGGCTGGCGGAGAGGAGCGGATAGGAGGGTGGCTGGCGGAGAGGATCTGATAGCAGGGTGGCTGGCGGAGAGGAGCGGATAGCAGGGTGGCTGGCGGAGAGGACCGGACAGAAGGGTGGCTGGCGGAGAGGACCGGACAGCAGGGTGGCTGGCGGAGAGGACCTGATAGCAGGGTGGCTGGCGGAGAGGACCTGATAGCAGGGTGGCTGGCGGAGAGGAGCGGATAGGAGGGTGGCTGGCTGAGAGGAGCGGATAGGAGGCTGGCTGACGCAGAGGATCTGATAGCAGGGTGGCTGGCGGAGAGGAGCGGACAGCAGGGTGGCTGGCGGAGAGGAGCGGACAGCAGGGTGGCTGGCGGAGAGGACCGGACAGCAGGGTGGCTGGCGGAGAGGACCGGACAGCAGGGTGGCTGGCGGAGAGGACCGGACAGCAGGGTGGCTGGCGGAGAGGACCTGATAGCAGGGTGGCTGGCGGAGAGGTGCAGAAAGCAGGGTGGCTGGCGGAGAGGAGCGGATAGGAGGGTGGCTGGCGGAGAGGAGCGGATAGGAGGCTGGCTGACGCAGAGCATCTGATAGCAGGGTGGCTGGCGGAGAGGAGCGGACAGCAGGGTGGCTGGCGGAGAGGAGCTGACAGCAGGGTGGCTGGCGGAGAGGAGCGGACAGCAGGGTGGCTGGCGGAGAGGAGCGGACAGCAGGGTGGCTGGCGGAGAGGAGCGGACAGCAGGGTGGCTGGCGGAGAGGAGCGGACAGCAGGGTGGCTGGCGGAGAGGAGCGGATAGCAGGGAGGCTGACGCAGAGGAGCGGATAGCACGGTGGCTGGCGGAGAGGAGCGGACAGCAGGGTGGCTGCCGGAGAGGAGCTGATAGCAGGGTGGCTGACGCAGAGGAGCGGATAGCACGGTGGCTGGCGGAGAGGAGCGGACAAGAGGGTGGCTGGCGGAGAGGAGCGTACAGGAGCGTGGCTGGCGGAGAGGACCGGACAGAAGGGTGGCTGGCGGAGAGGAGCGGACAGCAGGGTGGCTGCCGGAGAGGACCTGATAGCAGGGTGGCTGGCGGAGAGGACCTGATAGCAGGGTGGCTGGCGGAGAGGAGCGGATAGGAGGGTGGCTGGCTGAGAGGAGCGGATAGGAGGCTGGCTGACGCAGAGGATCTGATAGCAGGGTGGCTGGCGGAGAGGAGCGGACAGCAGGGTGGCTGGCGGAGAGGAGCGGACAGCAGGGTGGCTGGCGGAGAGGAGCGGACAGCAGGGTGGCTGGCGGAGAGGACCGGACAGCAGGGTGGCTGGCGGAGAGGACCGGACAGCAGGGTGGCTGGCGGAGAGGACCTGATAGCAGGGTGGCTGGCGGAGAGGTGCAGAAAGCAGGGTGGCTGGCGGAGAGGAGCGGATAGGAGGGTGGCTGGCGGAGAGGAGCGGATAGGAGGCTGGCTGACGCAGAGCATCTGATAGCAGGGTGGCTGGCGGAGAGGAGCGGACAGCAGGGTGGCTGGCGGAGAGGAGCTGACAGCAGGGTGGCTGGCGGAGAGGAGCGGACAGCAGGGTGGCTGGCGGAGAGGAGCGGACAAGAGGGTGGCTGGCGGAGAGGAGCGGATAGCAGGGAGGCTGACGCAGAGGAGCGGATAGCACGGTGGCTGGCGGAGAGGAGCGGACAGCAGGGTGGCTGCCGGAGAGGAGCTGATAGCAGGGTGGCTGACGCAGAGGAGCGGATAGCACGGTGGCTGGCGGAGAGGAGCGGACAAGAGGGTGGCTGGCGGAGAGGAGCGTACAGGAGCGTGGCTGGCGGAGAGGAGCGGACAGGAGGGTGGCTGGCGGAGAGGAGCGGATAGCAGGGAGGCTGACGCAGAGGAGCGGATAGCAGGGTGGCTGGCGGAGAGGAGCGGATAGCAGGGTGGCTGGCGGAGAGGAGCGGATAGCAGGGTGGCTGGCGGAGAGGAGCGGATAGCAAGGTGGCTGGCGGAGAGGAGCGGATAGCAAGGTGGCTGGCGGAGAGGAGCGGATAGGAGGGTGGCTGGCGGAGAGGAGCGGATAGGAGGGTGGCTGGCGGAGAGGAGCTGATAGCAGGGTGGCTGGCGGAGAGGAGCTGATAGCAGGGTGGCTGGCGGAGAGGAGCGGATAGCAGGATGGCTGGCGGAGAGGAGCGGATAGCAGGGTGGCTGGCGGAGAGGAGCGGATAGCAGGGTGGCTGGCGGAGAGGAGCGGATAGCAGGGTGGCTGGCGGAGAGGAGCTGATAGCAGGGTGGCTGGCGGAGAGGAGCTGATAGCAGGATGGCTGACGCACAGGAGCTGATAGCAGGATGGCTGACGCACAGGAGCTGATAGCAGGATGGCTGACGCACAGGAGCTGATAGCAGGGTGGCTGACGCAGAGGAGCGGATAGCACGGTGGCTGGCGGAGAGGTGCGGATAGCAGGGTGGCTGGCGGAGAGGAGCGGACAGCAGGGTGGCTGGCGGAGAGGTGCAGAAAGCAGGGTGGCTGGCGGAGAGGAGCGTACAGGAGCGTGGCTGGCGGAGAGGATCTGATAGCAGGGTGGCTGGCGGAGAGGAGCGGATAGCAGGGTGGCTGGCGGAGAGGAGCGTACAGGAGCGTGGCTGGCGGAGAGGAGCGGACAGGAGGGTGGCTGGCGGAGAGGAGCGGATAGCAGGGTGGCTGACGCAGAGGAGCGGATAGCACGGTGGCTGGCGGAGAGGTGCGGATAGCAGGGTGGCTGGCGGAGAGGAGCGGACAGCAGGGTGGCTGGCGGAGAGGAGCGGACAGCAGGGTGGCTGGCGGAGAGGAGCGTACAGGAGGGTGGCTGACGCAGAGGAACTGATAGCAGGGTGGCTGGCGGAGAGGAGCGGATAGCAGGGTGGCTGGCGGAGAGGAGCGTACAGGAGCATGGCTGGCGGAGAGGAGCGGACAGGAAGGTGGCTGGCGGAGAGGAGCGGATAGCAGGGTGGCTGGCGGAGAGGAGCGTACAGGAGCGTGGCTGGCGGAGAGGAGCGGACAGGAGGGTGGCTGGCGGAGAGGAGCGGATAGCAGGGTGGCTGACGCAGAGGAGCGGATAGCAGGGTGGCTGGCGGAGAGGTGCGGATAGCAGGGTGGCTGGCGGAGAGGAGCGGATAGCAGGGTGGCTGGCGGAGAGGAGCGGATAGCAGGGTGGCTGGCGGAGAGGAGCGGATAGCAGGGTGGCTGGCGGAGAGGAGCGGATAGCAGGGTGGCTGGCGGAGAGGAGCGGATGGAAGGGTGGCTGTCGGAGAGGAGCGGATGGAAGGGTGGCTGGCGGAGAGGAGCGGATAGCAGGGTGGCTGACGCAGAGGAGCGGATAGCAGGGTGGCTGACGCAGAGGAGCGGATAGCAGGGTGGCTGAGGCAGAGGAGCGGATAGCAAGGTGGCTGGCGGAGAGGAGCGGATAGGAGGGTGGCTGACGCAGAGGATCTGATAGCAGGGTGGCTGGCGGAGAGGAGCGGACAGCAGGGTGGCTGGCGGAGAGGAGTGGACAGCAGGGTGGCTGGCGGAGAGGAGCGGACAGCAGGGTGGCTGGCGGAGAGGAGCGGACAAGAGGGTGGCTGGCGGAGAGGAGCGGACAGGAGGGTGGCTGGCGGAGAGGAGCGGACAGGAGGGTGGCTGGCGGAGAGGAGCGGACAGGAGGGTGGCTGGCGGAGAGGAGCGGACAGGAGGGTGGCTGGCGGAGAGGAGCGGACAGGAGGGTGGCTGACGCAGAGGAGCGGACAGCAGGGTGGCTGGCGGAGAGGAGCGGATAGCAGGGTGGCTGGCGGAGAGGTGCGGATAGCAGGGTGGCTGGCGGAGAGGAGCGGATAGCAGTGTGGCTGGCGGAGAGGAGCGGATAGCAGGGTGGCTGACGCAGAGGAGCGGATAGCAAGGTGGCTGGCGGAGAGGAGCGGATAGGAGGGTGGCTGGCGGAGAGGAGCGGATAGGAGGGTGGCTGGCGGAGAGGAGCGGATAGGAGGGTGGCTGACGCAGAGGATCTATTAGCAGGGTGACTGGCGGAGAGGAGCGGATAGCAGGATGGCTGGCGGAGAGGAGCGGATAGCAGGGTGGCTGGCGGAGAGGAGCGGATAGCAGGGTGGCTGGCGGAGAGGAGCTGATAGCAGGGTGGCTGGCGGAGAGGAGCTGATAGCAGGATGGCTGACGCAGAGGAGCTGATAGCAGGATGGCTGGCGGAGAGGACCTGATAGCAGGGTGGCTGACGCAGAGGAGCGGATAGCACGGTGGCTGGCGGAGAGGTGCGGACAGGAGGGTGGCTGGCGGAGAGGAGCGGACAAGAAGGTGGCTGGCGGAGAGGAGCGGATAGCAGGGTGGGTGACGCAGAGGAGCGGATAGCACGGTGGCTGGCGCAGAGCAGCGGAAACCAGGGTGGCTGGCGGAGACGAGCCGAAAGCAGGGTGGCTGGCGGAGAGGAGCCGAAAGCAGGGTGGCAGGCGGAGAGGAGCGGATACCAGGGTGGCTGGCGGAGAGCAGCGGATACCAGGGTGGCTGGCGGAGAGCAGCGGATAGCAAGGGGGCTGGCAGAGAGCAGCGGAGCAAGGGGGCTGGCAGAGAGCAGCGGATAGCAGGGTGGCTGGCGGAGAGGAGCGGATAGCAGGGTGGCTGGCGGAGAGGAGCGGATAGCAGGGTGGCTGGCGGAGAGGAGCGGATAGCAGGGTGGCTGGCGGAGAGGAGCGGATAGCAGGGTGGCTGGCGGAGAGGAGCGGATGGAAGGGTGGCTGGCGGAGAGGAGCGGATGGAAGGGTGGCTGGCGGAGAGGAGCGGATAGCAGGGTGGCTGACGCAGAGGAGCGGATAGCAGGGTGGCTGACGCAGAGGAGCGGATAGCAGGGTGGCTGAGGCAGAGGAGCGGATAGCAAGGTGGCTGGCGGAGAGGAGCGGATAGGAGGGTGGCTGACGCAGAGGATCTGATAGCAGGGTGGCTGGCGGAGAGGAGCGGACAGCAGGGTGGCTGGCGGAGAGGAGCGGACAGCAGGGTGGCTGGCGGAGAGGAGCGGACAGCAGGGTGGCTGGCGGAGAGGAGCGGACAAGAGGGTGGCTGGCGGAGAGGAGCGGACAGGAGGGTGGCTGGCGGAGAGGAGCGGACAGGAGGGTGGCTGGCGGAGAGGAGCGGACAGGAGGGTGGCTGGCGGAGAGGAGCGGACAGGAGGGTGGCTGGCGGAGAGGAGCGGACAGGAGGGTGGCTGGCGGAGAGGAGCGGACAGCAGGGTGGCTGGCGGAGAGGAGCGGACAGCAGGGTGGCTGGCGGAGAGGTGCGGATAGCAGGGTGGCTGGCGGAGAGGAGCGGATAGCAGGGTGGCTGGCGGAGAGGAGCGGATAGCAGGGTGGCTGACGCAGAGGAGCGGATAGGAGGGTGGCTGGCGGAGAGGAGCGGATAGGAGGGTGGCTGGCGGAGAGGAGCGGATAGGAGGGTGGCTGACGCAGAGGATCTATTAGCAGGGTGGCTGGCGGAGAGGAGCGGATAGCAGGATGGCTGGCGGAGAGGAGCGGATAGCAGGGTGGCTGGCGGAGAGGAGCTGATAGCAGGGTGGCTGGCGGAGAGGAGCTGATAGCAGGGTGGCTGGCGGAGAGGAGCTAATAGCAGGGTGGCTGGCGGAGAGGAGCTGATAGCAGGATGGCTGACGCAGAGGAGCTGATAGCAGGATGGCTGGCGGAGAGGACCTGATAGCAGGGTGGCTGACGCAGAGGAGCGGATAGCACGGTGGCTGGCGGAGAGGTGCGGACAGGAGGGTGGCTGGCGGAGAGGAGCGGACAAGAAGGTGGCTGGCGGAGAGGAGCGGATAGCAGGGTGGGTGACGCAGAGGAGCGGATAGCACGGTGGCTGGCGCAGAGCAGCGGAAACCAGGGTGGCTGGCGGAGACGAGCCGAAAGCAGGGTGGCTGGCGGAGAGGAGCCGAAAGCAGGGTGGCAGGCGGAGAGGAGCGGATACCAGGGTGGCTGGCGGAGAGCAGCGGATACCAGGGTGGCTGGCGGAGAGCAGCGGATACCAGGGTGGCTGGCGGAGAGCAGCGGATACCAGGGTGGCTGGCGGAGAGCAGCGGATAGCAAGGGGGCTGGCAGAGAGCAGCGGATAGCAAGGGGGCTGGCAGAGAGCAGCGGATAGCAAGGGGGCTGGCGGAGAGGAGCCGAAAGCAGGGTGGCTGACGCAGAGCAGCGGATAGCAGGGTGGCTGGCGGAGAGCAGCGGATACCAGGGTGGCTGGCGGAGAGCAGCGGATACCAGGGTGGCTGGCGGAGAGGAGCCGAAAGCAGGGTGGCTGGCGGAGAGGAGCCGATACCAGGGTGGCTGGCGGAGAGGAGCGGATACCAGGGTGGCTGGCGGAGAGCAGCGGATACCAAGGGGGCTGGCGGAGAGCAGCGGATAGCAAGGGGGCTGGCGGAGAGCAGCGGATAGCAAGGGGGCTGGCGGAGAGCAGCGGATAGCAAGGGGGCTGGCGGAGAGCAGCGGATAGCAAGGGGGCTGGCGGAGAGCAGCGGATAGCAAGGGGGCTGGCGGAGAGCAGCGGATAGCAAGGGGGCTGGCGGAGAGCAGCGGATAGCAAGGGGGCTGGCGGAGACGAGACGATAGCAGGGTGGCTGGCGGAGACGAGCCGATAGCAGGGTGGCTGACGCAGAGCAGCGGATAGCAGGGTGGCTGGCGGAGAGGAGCGGATAGCAGGGTGGCTGGCGGAGAGGAGCGGATAGCAAGGGGGCTGGCGGAGAGGTGCGGATAGCAGGGGGCTGGCGGAGAGGTGCGGACAGCAGGGTGGCTGGCGGAGAGGTGCGGATAGCAGGGTGGCTGGCGGAGAGGTGCGGATAGCAGGGTGGCTGACGCAGAGCAGCGGATAGCAGGGTGGCTGACGCAGAGCAGCGGATAGCAGGGTGGCTGACGCAGAGCAGCGGACAGCAGGGTGGCTGACGCAGAGCAGCGGACAGCAGGGTGGCTGACGGAGAGGAGCGGACAGCAGGGCGGCTGACGCAGAGGAGCGGACAGCAGGGCGGCTGACGCAGAGGAGCGGACAGCAGGGCGGCTGGCGGAGAGGAGCCGAAAGCAGGGCGGCTGACGCAGAGCAGCGGATACCAGGGTGGCTGGCGGAGAGCAGCGGATACCAGGGTGGCTGGCGGAGACGAGCCGAAAGCAGGGTGGCTGGCGGAGACGAGCCGAAAGCAGGGTGGCTGGCGGAGAGGAGCCGATAGCAGGGTGGCTGGCGGAGAGGAGCCGATAGCAGGGTGGCTGGCGGAGAGCAGCGGATACCAGGGTGGCTGGCGGAGAGCAGCGGATAGCAAGGGGGCTGGCGGAGAGCAGCGGATAGCAAGGGGGCTGGCGGAGAGCAGCGGATAGCAAGGGGGCTGGCGGAGAGCAGCGGATAGCAAGGGGGCTGGCGGAGAGCAGCGGATAGCAAGGGGGCTGGCGGAGAGCAGCGGATAGCAAGGGGGCTGGCGGAGAGCAGCGGATAGCAAGGGGGCTGGCGGAGAGGAGCCGAAAGCAGGGTGGCTGGCGGAGACGAGCCGATAGCAGGGTGGCTGGCGGAGAGCAGCGGATACCAGGGTGGCTGGCGCAGAGCAGCGGATACCAGGGTGGCTGGCGGAGACGAGCCGAAAGCAGGGTGGCTGGCGGAGAGGAGCCGATACCAGGGTGGCTGGCGGAGAGGAGCGGATACCAGGGTGGCTGGCGGAGAGCAGCGGATAGCAAGGGGGCTGGCGGAGAGCAGCGGATAGCAAGGGGGCTGGCGGAGAGCAGCGGATAGCAAGGGGGCTGGCGGAGAGCAGCGGATAGCAAGGGGGCTGGCGGAGAGCAGCGGATAGCAAGGGGGCTGGCGGAGAGCAGCGGATAGCAAGGGGGCTGGCGGAGAGCAGCGGATAGCAAGGGGGCTGGCGGAGACGAGCCGATAGCAGGGTGGCTGGCGGAGACGAGCCGATAGCAGGGTGGCTGACGCAGAGGAGCGGATAGCAAGGTGGCTGGCGGAGAGGAGTGGATAGCAGGGTGGCTGGCGGAGAGGAGCGGATAGCAAGGGGGCTGGCGGAGAGGAGCGGATAGCAAGGGGGCTGGCGGAGAGCAGCGGATAGCAAGGGGGCTGGCGGAGAGGTGCGGATAGCAGGGTGGCTGGCGGAGAGGTGCGGATAGCAGGGTGGCTGACGCAGAGCAGCGGATAGCAGGGTGGCTGACGCAGAGCAGCGGATAGCAGGGTGGCTGACGCAGAGCAGCGGATACCAGGGTGGCTGGCGGAGAGCAGCGGATACCAGGGTGGCTGGCGGAGACGAGCCGAAAGCAGGGTGGCTGGCGGAGACGAGCCGAAAGCAGGGTGGCTGGCGGAGAGGAGCCGATAGCAGGGTGGCTGGCGGAGAGGAGCCGATAGCAGGGTGGCTGGCGGAGAGCAGCGGATACCAGGGGGGCTGGCGGAGAGCAGCGGATAGCAAGGGGGCTGGCGGAGAGCAGCGGATAGCAAGGGGGCTGGCGGAGAGCAGCGGATAGCAAGGGGGCTGGCGGAGAGCAGCGGATAGCAAGGGGGCTGGCGGAGAGCAGCGGATAGCAAGGGGGCTGGCGGAGAGCAGCGGATAGCAAGGGGGCTGGCGGAGAGCAGCGGATAGCAAGGGGGCTGGCGGAGAGCAGCGGATAGCAAGGGGGCTGGCGGAGAGCAGCGGATAGCAAGGGGGCTGGCGGAGAGCAGCGGATAGCAAGGGGGCTGGCGGAGAGGAGCCGAAAGCAGGGTGGCTGGCGGAGACGAGCCGATAGCAGGGTGGCTGGCGGAGAGCAGCGGATACCAGGGTGGCTGGCGCAGAGCAGCGGATACCAGGGTGGCTGGCGGAGACGAGCCGAAAGCAGGGTGGCTGGCGGAGAGGAGCCGATACCAGGGTGGCTGGCGGAGAGGAGCGGATACCAGGGTGGCTGGCGGAGAGCAGCGGATACCAGGATGGCTGGCGGAGAGCAGCGGATAGCAAGGGGGCTGGCGGAGAGCAGCGGATAGCAAGGGGGCTGGCGGAGAGCAGCGGATAGCAAGGGGGCTGGCGGAGAGGAGCGGACAGCAGGGCGGCTGACGCAGAGGAGCGGACAGCAGGGCGGCTGGCGGAGAGGAGCCGAAAGCAGGGCGGCTGACGCAGAGCAGCGGATACCAGGGTGGCTGGCGGAGAGCAGCGGATACCAGGGTGGCTGGCGGAGACGAGCCGAAAGCAGGGTGGCTGGCGGAGACGAGCCGAAAGCAGGGTGGCTGGCGGAGAGGAGCCGATAGCAGGGTGGCTGGCGGAGAGGAGCCGATAGCAGGGTGGCTGGCGGAGAGCAGCGGATACCAGGGTGGCTGGCGGAGAGCAGCGGATAGCAAGGGGGCTGGCGGAGAGCAGCGGATAGCAAGGGGGCTGGCGGAGAGCAGCGGATAGCAAGGGGGCTGGCGGAGAGCAGCGGATAGCAAGGGGGCTGGCGGAGAGCAGCGGATAGCAAGGGGGCTGGCGGAGAGCAGCGGATAGCAAGGGGGCTGGCGGAGAGGAGCCGAAAGCAGGGTGGCTGGCGGAGACGAGCCGATAGCAGGGTGGCTGGCGGAGAGCAGCGGATACCAGGGTGGCTGGCGCAGAGCAGCGGATACCAGGGTGGCTGGCGGAGACGAGCCGAAAGCAGGGTGGCTGGCGGAGAGGAGCCGATACCAGGGTGGCTGGCGGAGAGGAGCGGATACCAGGGTGGCTGGCGGAGAGCAGCGGATAGCAAGGGGGCTGGCGGAGAGCAGCGGATAGCAAGGGGGCTGGCGGAGAGCAGCGGATAGCAAGGGGGCTGGCGGAGAGCAGCGGATAGCAAGGGGGCTGGCGGAGAGCAGCGGATAGCAAGGGGGCTGGCGGAGAGCAGCGGATAGCAAGGGGGCTGGCGGAGAGCAGCGGATAGCAAGGGGGCTGGCGGAGAGCAGCGGATAGCAAGGGGGCTGGCGGAGAGCAGCGGATAGCAAGGGGGCTGGCGGAGACGAGCCGATAGCAGGGTGGCTGGCGGAGACGAGCCGATAGCAGGGTGGCTGACGCAGAGGAGCGGATAGCAAGGTGGCTGGCGGAGAGGAGTGGATAGCAGGGTGGCTGGCGGAGAGGAGCGGATAGCAAGGGGGCTGGCGGAGAGGAGCGGATAGCAAGGGGGCTGGCGGAGAGCAGCGGATAGCAAGGGGGCTGGCGGAGAGGTGCGGATAGCAGGGTGGCTGGCGGAGAGGTGCGGATAGCAGGGTGGCTGACGCAGAGCAGCGGATAGCAGGGTGGCTGACGCAGAGCAGCGGATAGCAGGGTGGCTGACGCAGAGCAGCGGATAGCAGGGTGGCTGGCGGAGAGCAGCGGATACCAGGGTGGCTGGCGGAGACGAGCCGAAAGCAGGGTGGCTGGCGGAGACGAGCCGAAAGCAGGGTGGCTGGCGGAGAGGAGCCGATAGCAGGGTGGCTGGCGGAGAGGAGCCGATAGCAGGGTGGCTGGCGGAGAGCAGCGGATACCAGGGGGGCTGGCGGAGAGCAGCGGATAGCAAGGGGGCTGGCGGAGAGCAGCGGATAGCAAGGGGGCTGGCGGAGAGCAGCGGATAGCAAGGGGGCTGGCGGAGAGCAGCGGATAGCAAGGGGGCTGGCGGAGAGCAGCGGATAGCAAGGGGGCTGGCGGAGAGCAGCGGATAGCAAGGGGGCTGGCGGAGAGCAGCGGATAGCAAGGGGGCTGGCGGAGAGCAGCGGATAGCAAGGGGGCTGGCGGAGAGCAGCGGATAGCAAGGGGGCTGGCGGAGAGCAGCGGATAGCAAGGGGGCTGGCGGAGAGGAGCCGAAAGCAGGGTGGCTGGCGGAGACGAGCCGATAGCAGGGTGGCTGGCGGAGAGCAGCGGATACCAGGGTGGCTGGCGCAGAGCAGCGGATACCAGGGTGGCTGGCGGAGACGAGCCGAAAGCAGGGTGGCTGGCGGAGAGGAGCCGATACCAGGGTGGCTGGCGGAGAGGAGCGGATACCAGGGTGGCTGGCGGAGAGCAGCGGATACCAGGATGGCTGGCGGAGAGCAGCGGATAGCAAGGGGGCTGGCGGAGAGCAGCGGATAGCAAGGGGGCTGGCGGAGAGCAGCGGATAGCAAGGGGGCTGGCGGAGAGCAGCGGATAGCAAGGGGGCTGGCGGAGAGCAGCGGATAGCAAGGGGGCTGGCGGAGAGCAGCGGATAGCAAGGGGGCTGGCGGAGAGCAGCGGATAGCAAGGGGGCTGGCGGAGAGCAGCGGATAGCAAGGGGGCTGGCGGAGACGAGCCGATAGCAGGGTGGCTGGTGGAGACGAGCCGATAGCAGGGTGGCTGACGCAGAGGAGCGGATAGCAAGGTGGCTGGCGGAGAGGAGCGGATAGCAGGGTGGCTGGCGGAGAGGAGCGGATAGCAAGGGGGCTGGCGGAGAGCAGCGGATAGCAAGGGGGCTGGCGGAGAGGTGCGGATAGCAGGGTGGCTGACGCAGAGCAGCGGATAGCAGGGTGGCTGACGCAGAGCAGCGGATAGCAGGGTGGCTGACGCAGAGCAGCGGATACCAAGGGGGCTGGCGGAGAGCAGCGGATAGCAAGGGGGCTGGCGGAGAGCAGCGGATAGCAAGGGGGCTGGCGGAGAGCAGCGGATAGCAAGGGGGCTGGCGGAGAGCAGCGGATAGCAACGGGGCTGGCGGAGAGCAGCGGATAGCAAGGGGGCTGGCGGAGAGCAGCGGATAGCAAGGGGGCTGGCGGAGAGCAGCGGATAGCAAGGGGGCTGGCGGAGAGCAGCGGATAGCAAGGGGGCTGGCGGAGAGCAGCGGATAGCAAGGGGGCTGGCGGAGACGAGCCGATAGCAGGGTGGCTGGCGGAGACGAGCCGATAGCAGGGTGGCTGGCGGAGACGAGCCGATAGCAGGGTGGCTGGCGGAGACGAGCCGATAGCAGGGTGGCTGGCGCAGAGCAGCGGATAGCAGGGTGGCTGGCGCAGAGCAGCGGATAGCAGGGTGGCTGGCGCAGAGCAGCGGATAGCAGGGTGGCTGGCGCAGAGCAGCGGATAGCAGGGTGGCTGGCGCAGAGCAGCGGATAGCAGGGTGGCTTGCGGAGAGGAGCGGATAGCAAGGGGGCTGGCGGAGAGGTGCGGATAGCAGGGGGGCTGGCGGAGAGGTGCGGATAGCAGGGTGGCTGGCGGAGAGGTGCGGATAGCAGGGTGGCTGAGGCAGAGCAGCGGATAGCAGGGTGGCTGAGGCAGAGCAGCGGATAGCAGGGTGGCTGGCGGAGAGGAGCGGATAGCAGGGTGGCTGGCGGAGAGGAGCGGATAGCAGGGTGGCTGGCGGAGAGGAGCGGATAGCAGTGTGGGTGACGCAGAGGAGCGGATAGCAGGGTGGCTGGCGGAGAGATGCGGATAGCAGGGTGGCTGACGCAAAGGAGCGGATAGCAGGGTGGCTGGCAGAGAGGAGCGGAGAGCAGAGTGGCTGGCAGAGAGGAGCGGAGAGCAGGGTGGGTGACAAAGAGGAGCGGATAGCAGAGTGGCTGGAGGACAGGGACGGAGAGCAGGGTGCCTGGCGGAGAGGAGCGGACAGCAGGGTGGCTGGCGCAGAGCAGCGGACAGCAGGGTGGCTGGCGCAGAGCAGCGGACAGCAGGGTGGCTGGCGCAGAGCAGCGGACGGCAGGGTGGCTGGCGGAGAGGAGCGGACGGCAGGGTGGCTGGCGGAGAGGAGCGGACGGCAGGGTGGCTGGCGCAGAGGAGCGGACGGCAGGGTGGCTGGCGCAGAGGAGCGGACGGCAGGGTGGCTGGCGGAGAGGGACGGACGGCAGAGTGGCTGGCGGAGAGGGACGGACGGCAGGGTGGCTGGCGGAGAGCAGCGGATGCCAGGGTGGCTGGCGGAGAGGAGCTGATAGCAAGGGGGCTGGCGGAGAGCAGCGGATAGCAAGGGGGCTGGCGGAGAGCAGCGGATAGCAAGGGGGCTGGCGGAGAGCAGCGGATAGCAAGGGGGCTGGCGGAGAGCAGCGGATAGCAAGGGGGCTGGCGGAGAGCAGCGGATAGCAAGGGGGCTGGCGGAGAGCAGCGGATAGCAAGGGGGCTGGCGGAGAGGAGCCGATAGCAGGGTGGCTGGCGGAGACGAGCCGATAGCAGGGTGGCTGGCGGAGACGAGCCGATAGCAGGGTGGCTGGCGGAGACGAGCCGATAGCAGGGTGGCTGGCGGAGACGAGCCGATAGCAGGGTGGCTGGCGGAGACGAGCCGATAGCAGGGTGGCTGGCGGAGACGAGCCGATAGCAGGGTGGCTGGCGCAGAGCAGCGGATAGCAGGGTGGCTGGCGGAGAGGAGCGGATAGCAGGGTGGCTGGCGGAGAGGTGCGGATAGCAGGGTGGCTGAGGCAGAGCAGCGGATAGCAGGGTGGCTGAGGCAGAGCAGCGGATAGCAGGGTGGCTGAGGCAGAGCAGCGGATAGCAGGGTGGCTGAGGCAGAGCAGCGGATAACAGGGTGGCTGAGGCAGAGCAGCGGATAGCAGGGTGGCTGAGGCAGAGCAGCGGATAGCAGGGTGGCTGGCGGAGAGGAGCGGATAGCAGGGTGGCTGGCGGAGAGGAGCGGATAGCAGGGTGGCTGGCGGAGAGGAGCGGATAGCAGGGTGGCTGGCGGAGAGGAGCGGATAGCAGTGTGGGTGACGCAGAGGAGCGGATAGCAGGGTGGCTGGCGGAGAGATGCGGATAGCAGGGTGGCTGACGCAAAGGAGCGGAGAGCAGGGTGGCTGGCAGAGAGGAGCGGAGAGCAGAGTGGCTGGCAGAGAGGAGCGGAGAGCAGGGTGGGTGACAAAGAGGAGCGGAGAGCAGAGTGGCTGGAGGACAGGGACGGAGAGCAGGGTGCCTGGCGGAGAGGAGCGGATAGCAGGGTGGCTGGCGCAGAGCAGCGGACGGCAGGGTGGCTGGCGGAGAGGAGCGGACGGCAGGGTGGCTGACGCAGAGGAGCGGACGGCAGGGTGGCTGGCGGAGAGGGACGGACGGCAGAGTGGCTGGCGGAGAGGGACGGACGGCAGAGTGGCTGGCGGAGAGGGACGGACGGCAGGGTGGCTGGCGGAGAGGAGCGGACAGCAGGGCGGCTGACGCAGAGGAGCGGACAGCAGGGCGGCTGGCGGAGAGGAGCCGAAAGCAGGGCGGCTGACGCAGAGCAGCGGATATCAGGGTGGCTGGCGGAGAGCAGCGGATACCAGGGTGGCTGGCGGAGAGCAGCGGATACCAGGGTGGCTGGCGGAGAGGAGCCGAAAGCAGGGTGGCTGGCGGAGAGCAGCGGATAGCAAGGGGGCTGGCGGAGAGCAGCGGATAGCAAGGGGGCTGGCGGAGAGCAGCGGATAGCAAGGGGGCTGGCGGAGAGCAGCGGATAGCAAGGGGGCTGGCGGAGAGCAGCGGATAGCAAGGGGGCTGGCGGAGAGCAGCGGATAGCAAGGGGGCTGGCGGAGAGCAGCGGATAGCAAGGGGGCTGGCGGAGAGCAGCGGATAGCAAGGGGGCTGGCGGAGAGCAGCGGATAGCAAGGGGGCTGGCGGAGACGAGCCGATAGCAGGGTGGCTGGCGGAGACGAGCCGATAGCAGGGTGGCTGGCGGAGACGAGCCGATAGCAGGGTGGCTGGCGCAGAGCAGCGGATAGCAGGGTGGCTGGCGGAGAGGAGCGGATAGCAGGGTGGCTGGCGGAGAGGAGCGGATAGCAAGGGGGCTGGCGGAGAGGAGCGGATAGCAAGGGGGCTGGCGGAGAGGAGCGGATAGCAAGGGGGCTGGCGGAGAGGAGCGGACAGCAGGGTGGCTGGCGGAGAGGTGCGGACGGCAGGGTGGCTGGCGGAGAGGTGCGGACGGCAGGGTGGCTGGCGGAGAGGAGCGGACGGCAGGGTGGCTGACGCAGAGGAGCGGACGGCAGGGTGGCTGACGCAGAGGAGCGGACGGCAGGGTGGCTGACGCAGAGGAGCGGACGGCAGGGTGGCTGACGCAGAGGAGCGGACGGCAGGGTGGCTGGCGCAGAGGAGCGGACGGCAGGGTGGCTGGCGCAGAGGAGCGGACGGCAGGGTGGCTGGCGCAGAGGAGCGGACGGCAGGGTGGCTGGCGCAGAGGAGCGGACGGCAGGGTGGCTGGCGCAGAGGAGCGGACGGCAGGGTGGCTGGCGGAGAGGAGCGGACGGCAGGGTGGCTGGCGGAGAGGAGCGGACGGCAGGGTGGCTGGCGGAGAGGAGCGGACGGCAGGGTGGCTGGCGGAGAGGAGCGGACAGCAGGGTGGCTGGCGGAGAGGCGCAGAAAGCAGGGTGGCTGGCAGAGAGGCGCAGAAAGCAGGGTGGCTGGCAGAGAGGCGCTGATAGCAGGCTGGCTGGCAGAGAGGCGCTGATAGCAGGGTGTCTGGCAGAGAGGCGCTGATAGCAGGGTGTCTGGCAGAGAGGCGCTGATAGCAGGGTGTCTGGCAGAGAGGCGCTGATAGCAGGGTGTCTGGCGGAGAGGAGCGGACAGCAGGGTGTCTGGCGGAGAGGAGCGGACGGCAGGGTGTCTGGCGGAGAGGAGCGGACGGCAGCGTGGCTGGCGGAGAGGAGCGGAGAGCAGGGTGGCTGTCGCAGAGGAGCGGAGAGCAGGGTGGCTGTCGCAGAGGAGCGGAGAGCAGGGTGGCTGTCGCAGAGGAGCGGAGAGCAGGGTGGCTGTCGCAGAGGAGCGGAGAGCAGGGTGGCTGTCGCAGAGGAGCGGAGAGCAGGGTGGCTGTCGCAGAGGAGCGGAGAGCAGGGTGGCTGTCGCAGAGGAGCGGAGAGCAGGGTGGCTGTCGCAGAGGCGCGGAGAGCAGGGTGGCTGTCGCAGAGGAGCGGAGAGCAGGGTGGCTGTCGCAGAGGAGCGGAGAGCAGGGTGGCTGTCGCAGAGGAGAGGAAAGCAGGGTGGCTGTCGCAGAGGAGAGGAAAGCAGGGTGGCTGGCGCAGAGGCGTAGAAAGCAGGGTGGCTGGCGCAGAGGAGCGGGTAGCAGGGTGGCTGGCGCAGAGGAGCGGGTAGCAGGGTGGCTGGCCGAGAGGAGCGGGTAGCAGGGTGGATAGCAGAGAGGAGCGGATAGAAAAGTGGCTGGCGGAGAGATGCGGACAGCAGGGTGGCTGACGCAAAGGAGCGGACAGCAGGGTGGCTGAAGCAGAGGAGCGGACAGCAGGGTGGCTGAAGCAGAGGAGCGGACAGCAGGGTGGCTGAAGCAGAGGAGCGGACAGCAGGGTGGCTGATGCAGAGGAGCGGACAGCAGGGTGGCTGATGCAGAGGAGCGGACAGCAGGGTGGCTGGCAGAGAGGAGCGGACAGCAGGGTGGCTGACGCAGAGGAGCGGACAGCAGGGTGGCTGACGCAGAGGAGCGGACAGCAGGGTGGCTGGCGGAGAGGAGCCGAAAGCAGGGTGGCTGGCGGAGAGGAGCGGATACCAGGGTGGCTGACGCAGAGCAGCGGATACCAGGGTGGCTGGCGGAGAGGAGCCGAAAGCAGGGTGGCTGGCGGAGAGGAGCCGAAAGCAGGGTGGCTGGCGGAGAGGAGCCGAAAGCAGGGTGGCTGGCGGAGAGGAGCCGAAAGCAGGGTGGCTGGCGGAGAGGAGCCGAAAGCAGGGTGGCTGGCGGAGAGGAGCCGAAAGCAGGGTGGCTGGCGGAGAGGAGCCGAAAGCAGGGTGGCTGGCGGAGAGGAGCCGAAAGCAGGGTGGCTGGCGGAGAGGAGCCGAAAGCAGGGTGGCTGACGCAGAGCAGCGGATAGCAGGGTGGCTGGCGGAGAGGAGCGGATACCAGGGTGGCTGGCGGAGAGCAGCGGATAGCAAGGGGGCTGGCGGAGAGCAGCGGATAGCAAGGGGGCTGGCGGAGAGGTGCGGATAGCAGGGTGGCTGGCGAAGACGAGCCGATAGCAGGGTGGCTGGCGGAGACGAGCCGATAGCAGGGTCGCTGGCGGAGACGAGCCGATAGCAGGGTCGCTGGCGGAGACGAGCCGATAGCAGGGTGGCTGGCGGAGACGAGCCGATAGCAGGGTGGCTGACGCAGAGGAGCGGAGAGCAGGGTGGCTGGAGGAGAGGAGCGGATAGCAGGTGGCTGGCGGAGAGGAGCGGATACCAGGGTGGCTGGCGGAGAGGAGCGGATACCAGGGTGGCTGGCGGAGAGGAGCGGATACCAGGGTGGCTGGCGGAGAGCAGCGGATAGCAAGGGGGCTGGCGGAGAGCAGCGGATAGCAAGGGGGCTGGCGGAGAGGTGCGGATAGCAGGGTGGCTGGCGAAGACGAGCCGATAGCAGGGTGGCTGGCGGAGACGAGCCGATAGCAGGGTGGCTGGCGGAGACGAGCCGATAGCAGGGTGGCTGGCGGAGACGAGCCGATAGCAGGGTGGCTGGCGGAGACGAGCCGATAGCAGGGTGGCTGACGCAGAGGAGCGGAGAGCAGGGTGGCTGGAGGAGAGGAGCGGATAGCAGGTGGCTGGCGGAGAGGAGCGGATAGCAGGTTGGCTGGCGGAGAGGAGCGGATAGCAGGGTGGCTGGCGCAGAGCAGCGGATAGCAGGGTGGCTGGCGCAGAGCAGCGGATAGCAGGGTGGCTGGCGGAGAGCAGCGGATACCAGGGTGGCTGACGCAGACGAGCCGAAAGCAGGGTGGCTGGCGGAGAGGAGCCGAAAGCAGGGTGGCTGGCGGAGAGGAGCCGAAAGCAGGGTGGCTGGCGGAGAGGAGCCGAAAGCAGGGTGGCTGGCGGAGAGGAGCCGAAAGCAGGGTGGCTGGCGGAGAGGAGCCGAAAGCAGGGTGGCTGGCGGAGAGGAGCCGAAAGCAGGGTGGCTGGCGGAGAGGTGCCGAAAGCAGGGTGGCTGGCGGAGAGGAGCCGAAAGCAGGGTGGCTGACGCAGAGCAGCGGATAGCAGGGTGGCTGGCGGAGAGGAGCGGATACCAGGGTGGCTGGCGGAGAGGAGCGGATACCAGGGTGGCTGGCGGAGAGCAGCGGATAGCAAGGGGGCTGGCGGAGAGCAGCGGATAGCAAGGGGGCTGGCGGAGAGCAGCGGATAGCAAGGGGGCTGGCGGAGAGGTGCGGATAGCAGGGTGGCTGGCGAAGACGAGCCGATAGCAGGGTGGCTGGCGGAGACGAGCCGATAGCAGGATGGCTGGCGGAGACGAGCCGATAGCAGGGTGGCTGGCGGAGACGAGCCGATAGCAGGGTGGCTGACGCAGAGGAGCGGAGAGCAGGGTGCCTGGAGGAGAGGAGCGGATAGCAGGTGGCTGGCGGAGAGGAGCGGATAGCAGGTTGGCTGGCCGAGAGGAGCGGATAGCAGGGTGGCTGGCCGAGAGGAGCGGATGGCAGGGTGGCTGACGGAGAGGAGCAGATAGAAAAGTGGCTGGCGGAGAGGAGCGGATAACAGGGTGGCTGGCGGAGAGGAGCGGATAGCAGGGTGCCTGGCGGAGAGGAGCGGATGGCAGGGTGGCTGACGGAGAGGAGCAGATAGAAAAGTGGCTGGCGGAGAGGAGCGGATAACAGGGTGGCTGGCGGAGAGGAGCGGATAGCAGGGTGCCTGGCCGAGAGGAGCGGATAGCAGGGTGCCTGGCCGAGAGGAGCGGATAGCAGGGTGCCTGGCCGAGAGGAGCGGATAGCAGGGTGCCTGGCCGAGAGGAGCGGATAGCAGGGTGCCTGGCCGAGAGGAGCGGATAGCAGGGTGCCTGGCCGAGAGGAGCGGATAGCAGGGTGGCTGGCCGAGAGGAGCGGATAGCAGGGTGGCTGGCCGAGAGGAGCGGATAGCAGGGTGGCTGGCCGAGAGGAGCGGATAGCAGGGTGGATAGCAGAGAGGAGCGGATAGAAAAGTGGCTGGCGGAGAGAAGCGGACAGCATGATGTCTGACGGAGAGGAGCGGACAGCAGGGTGGCTGGCCGAGAGGAGCGGACAGCAGGGTGGATAGCGGAGAGAAGCGGACAGCAGGGTGGCTGGCCGAGAGGTGCGGACAGCAGGGTGGCTAGCCGAGAGGAGCGGATAGCAGGGTGGCTGGCCGAGAGGAGCGGATAGCAGGGTGGCTGACGGAGAGGAGCGGATAGCAGGGTGGCTGGCGGAGAGGAGCGGATGGCAGAGTGGCTGACGGAGAGGAGCGGATGGCAGAGTGGCTGACGGAGAGGAGCGGATGGCAGAGTGGCTGATGGAGAGGAGGAGATAGAAAAGTGGCTGGCGGAGAGGAGCGGATAACAGGGTGGCTGGCAGAGAGGAGCGGATAGCAGAGTGGCTGGCGGAGAGGAGCGGATAGCAGGGTGGCTGGCGGAGAGGAGCGGATAGCAGAGTGGCTGACGGAGAGGAGCGGATGGCAGAGTGGCTGACGGAGAGGAGCGGATGGCAGAGTGGCTGACGGAGAGGAGCGGATGGCAGAGTGGCTGATGGAGAGGAGGAGATAGAAAAGTGGCTGGCGGAGAGGAGCGGATAACAGGGTGGCTGGCAGAGAGGAGCGGATAGCAGGGTGGCTGGCGGAGAGGAGCGGATAGCAGAGTGGCTGGCGGAGAGGAGCGGATAGCAGGGTGGCTGGCGGAGAGGAGCGGATAGCAGGGTGGCTGGCGGAGAGGAGCGGATAGCAGGGTGGCTGGCGGAGAGGAGCGGATAGCAGGGTGGCTGGCGGAGAGGAGCGGATAGCAGGGTGGCTGGCGGAGAGGAGCGGATAGCAGGGTGGCTGACGGAGAGGAGCGGATAGCAGAGTGGCTGACGGAGAGGAGCGGATGGCAGAGTGGCTGACGGAGAGGAGCGGATGGCAGAGTGGCTGGCCGAGAGGAGCGGATAGCAGGGTGGCTGGCCGAGAGGAGCGGGTAGCAGGGTGGATAGCAGAGAGGAGCGGGTAGCAGGGTGGATAGCGGAGAGGAGCGGACAGCAGGGTGGCTGGCCGAGAGGAGCTGACAGCAGGGTGGCTGGCCGAGAGGAGCGGACAGCAGGGTGGCTGGCCGAGAGGAGCGGACAGCAGGGTGGCTGGCCGAGAGGAGCGGACAGCAGGGTGGCTGGCCGAGAGGAGCGGACAGCAGGGTGGCTGGCCGAGAGGAGCGGACAGCAGGGTGGCTGACGGAGAGGAGCGGATAGCAGGGTGGCTGGCGGAGAGGAGCGGATAGCACGGTGGCTGGCGGAGAGGAGCGGATAGCAGAGTGGCTGGCGGAGAGGAGCGGATAGCAGGGTGGCTGGCGGAGAGGAGCGGATAGCAGAGTGGCTGGCGGAGAGGAGCGGATAGCAGAGTGGCTGACGGAGAGGAGCGGATGGCAGAGTGGCTGATGGAGAGGAGGAGATAGAAAAGTGGCTGGCGGAGAGGAGCGGATAACAGGGTGGCTGGCAGAGAGGAGCGGATAGCACGGTGGCTGGCGGAGAGGAGCGGATAGCAGAGTGGCTGGCGGAGAGGAGCGGATAGCAGGGTGGCTGGCGGAGAGGAGCGGATAGCAGGGTGGCTGACGGAGAGGAGCGGATGGCAGAGTGGCTGACGGAGAGGAGCGGATGGCAGAGTGGCTGACGGAGAGGAGCGGATGGCAGAGTGGCTGGCCGAGAGGAGCGGATAGCAGGGTGGCTGGCCGAGAGGAGCGGGTAGCAGGGTGGATAGCAGAGAGGAGCGGGTAGCAGGGTGGATAGCGGAGAGAAGCGGACAGCATGATGTCTGACGGAGAGGAGCGGACAGCAGGGTGGCTGGCCGAGAGGAGCGGACAGCAGGGTGGCTGGCCGAGAGGAGCGGACAGCAGGGTGGCTGGCGGAGAGGAGCGGATAGCAGGGTGGCTGGCGGAGAGGAGCGGATAGCAGAGTGGCTGACGGAGAGGAGCGGATGGCAGAGTGGCTGACGGAGAGGAGCGGATGGCAGAGTGGCTGATGGAGAGGAGGAGATAGAAAAGTGGCTGGCGGAGAGGAGCGGATAACAGGGTGGCTGGCAGAGAGGAGCGGATAGCACGGTGGCTGGCGGAGAGGAGCGGATAGCAGAGTGGCTGGCGGAGAGGAGCGGATAGCAGGGTGGCTGGCGGAGAGGAGCGGATAGCAGGGTGGCTGGCGGAGAGGAGCGGATGGCAGAGTGGCTGACGGAGAGGAGCGGATGGCAGAGTGGCTGACGGAGAGGAGCGGATGGCAGAGTGGCTGACGGAGAGGAGCGGATGGCAGAGTGGCTGGCCGAGAGGAGCGGATAGCAGGGTGGCTGGCCGAGAGGAGCGGGTAGCAGGGTGGATAGCAGAGAGGAGCGGGTAGCAGGGTGGATAGCGGAGAGAAGCGGACAGCATGATGTCTGACGGAGAGGAGCGGACAGCAGGGTGGCTGGCCGAGAGGAGCGGACAGCAGGGTGGCTGGCCGAGAGGAGCGGACAGCAGGGTGGCTGGCCGAGAGGAGCGGACAGCAGGGTGGCTGGCCGAGAGGAGCGGACAGCAGGGTGGCTGGCCGAGAGGAGCGGACAGCAGGGTGGCTGGCGGAGAGGAGCGGATAGCAGGGTGGCAGGCGGAGAGGAGCGGATAGCAGGGTGGCAGGCGGAGAGGAGCGGAGAGCAGGGTGGCTGACTGAGAGGAGCGGAGAGCAGGGTGGCTGGCGGAGAGGAGCGGAGAGCAGGGTGGCAGGCGGAGAGGAGCGGAGAGCAGGGTGGCAGGCGGAGAGGAGCGGAGAGCAGGGTGGCAGGCGGAGAGGAGCGGAGAGCAGGGTGGCTGGCGGAGAGGAGCGGAGAGCAGGGTGGCTGGCGGAGCGGAGCCGATAGCAGGGTGGCTGGCGGAGAGGCGCAGCTGGTGGTGAAGATTGCAGGAGAACCCCCTGGAGAGGCATGACAATCAGGTGTCAACCTGAGCAGTGGAGCATGTAAGATGCACAACCCCACCCCCACATACCTTTCCCTGCTTCCACCCAGGCTGGGATGTAAACTCTGCAGAGGAACTTCTGAACTCTGGAGGCTGCACTGACCAAGGACAGAAACTGCGGGTGGGGGGAGACTGTTGGGTTGCTGGACTTTTAGGCCCTGACGGGGAAAGGACACTGCCAAACTTACTTGGGGGTGGGTCTTTTGCTCATGGTTTGTGTTATGAATCCTGTTTGTGGTGTTTTCTCAACATGATGCCACATTGTTTCCCTCCTTTATGAAAAGGATTTTGCTCCACTCAGACTCTGTGCTTGTGAGAGGGGAAGTCTTGCCCCTTAGGGGGGTGATACGTAATTGTCCCAGGTCACTGGGTGGGGGTCGAGCCGGTTTTACATTGTGTTATTGAAATGGAACCCCTACATACTGAACCCGGCCCTTGTTGCTGCCAACTCAGACAGGCAGAAGAGTTTCATTAGGAAGAACAACATACAATCTGGAGCCACCCCCAGGGCCTGTGCCTCACACACAGTGCTGTGCGCTGTTCAGCCAGCTCCCCTCCGGGCACTGTGAATCCTTCGCACCCTGGAGACTGAACCTTGGCTGTGTGTTCTAGAGTCGCTGGGCTGGCCCGTGGAGCACACGGCAGGCTGTGGGCAGAGGGGGGCTGTGGGCAGGGGGGGGCTCCGGCAGGGGCTGTGGGCAGGGGGGGGCTCCGGCAGGGGGGGGCTGTGGGCAGGGGGTGTGGCAGGGGCTGGGGCAGGCTGTGGCAAAGGGGGGCTGTCGCAGAGGGGGGCTGTGGCAGAGGGGGGCTGCAGGTGGCAGTGGCAGGGGCTGTGGCAGGGGGTGGCTGTGGCAGGGGCTGTGGGCAGAGGGTGGCTGTGGCAGGGGCTGGGGCAGGGGCAGAGGCTGGGGCTGTGGGCAGGAGGTGGCTGTGGCGTGGGGGGCTGCGGGCAGGGGGTGGCTGCGGGTGGCTGTGGCAGGGGCTGTGGGCAGAGGGTGGCTGTGGCAGGGGCTGCGGCAGGGGCGGGCGGGCTGTGGCAGGGGGGGCTGTGGCAGGGGGTGGCTGTGGCAGGGGCTGTGGCAGGGGCTGCGGCAGGGGCGGGCTGTGGCAGGGGGGGCTGTGGGCAGGGGGTGGCTGTGGCAGGGGCTGTGGGCAGGGGCTGTCGGCGGGGGTGGCTGTGGCAGGGGCTGTGGCAGGGGGTGGCTGTGGCAGGGGCTGTGGGCGGGGGGGGGGCTGTGGGCGGGGCTCTGGGGGGCGGGAGACACAGACACTCACACACACGGGGGGGGGGGCTGGGAGCAGCCCCTCCCCCCCCGGGGACTCACCAGGCAGCAGCAGGAGCCCCACAGCCAGAGGTCCGAGGAGCAGCAGCAGCAACCGGGTCAGGAGGCAGCCCACATGGCTCCCGCATCCCAGCACAGCGCCCCCCGGCAGCCGGGAGGAGGAATTACACCATTCTCAGCCAGAGCCTTTCAAAGCTTCCCTCGCAGGGAAGCCACTTAACAAGCGGTTCTAAAACCGCTTCTAAATTTAACAACCGGTTCATGCGAACCGGTGCGAACCTGCTCCAGCTCACCCCTGCTTCCAGGTGATGCCATGGTATCCTCTCTCACTGCAAGAGGGAATCACAGTTATTAGGAAGAGACAGGTAATCGTAATGGGGATTCGATCATTAGAAATATAGATAGCTGGGGTTGTGATGACCGGGAGAACCACATGGTGAATTGCCTGCTGAGTGCAAAGGTTGTGGATCTCTCAAGACATCTAGATAGACTTATCTGCAGTGCTGGGCAGGATCTGGTGGTCATGGTACATGACATAGGAAAAGGTAGGAGACAGGTCCTGGAGGCCAAATGTAAGCTTCTAGATAAGACATTAAAGTCCAGGACCTCCATGGTAGCATTATCTGATACGCTTCCAGTTTCATGCACAGGGCCAGTTAGAACAGGGCCTCAATGCATGGATGAGACAATGGTGCAGGGAAGAGGGGTTTAGGTTTATTAGGAACTAGGGAACTTTTCTAGAAAGGAGGGCCCTATACAGGAAGGATGGGCTCCACCTAAACAAATACAGAACGAGATTGCTGGCATGTAAAATTAAAAAGGTTGTAGAAGAGTTTTTAAACTAAGAGCTGGGGAAAAACTGACACGTGTGTAGGAGAACATAGTTCGGACAGAGACATCACGTAGGGGAGGAGCTATTAATGGGGATTCTCTATATCCTAGTAAAGAGGAGAAGTTGATAAAGTACAGGTAGAATTGAAGAGATACCATCAAATGAAAGAGTCCCATTCAATTACATCACATGAAGGCAGACAATTAAAACTTGACAAATGTTATAAGCACTTGTATACAAATACTAGAAATCTAAATAGTACGATGAGTGAACTTAACTGCCTGGTATTAAATAAAGATATTGATATAAAGGCATCACAGAAACATGATGGAATGATGACAATCAATGGGACACTGTAATACCAGGGTACAAAATATACAGGAATGACAGAACAGGTCATGCTGGTCAGGGAGTGGCACTATATATGAAAGAAAGCATAGAGTCAAAATCTTACATGAATCAAACAGTACCATGGAATCTCAATGGATAGAAATTCTATGCTTGAATAATAAGAGTATAGTAGTAGGAATATACTACTGACCCCTGACCAGGATGGTGATGGTGATTGTGAAATGCTCGGGGAGATTAGAGAGGCTATAAAAAAACTGAACAATAATGGGGAATTTCAACTATTCCCATATTGACTCAGGGTGGGATTCAGAAAATAAAGTTTCTAGGCACCATTAATGACTGGTTCTTGGAGCAGCTAGTCCTGGAACCCACAAGGGGAGAGGCAATTCTTGATTTGATCCTAAGTGGAGCACAGGATCAGGTCCAAGAGGAGAATATAGCTGAACTGCTTGGTAATAGTGACCATAATATAATTAAATTTAACATCATTGTGGGAGGCGGGAGGGAAATACCAGAGAAGCCCACCACAGTAGCATTTAACTTCAGAAAGGGGAACTACACAAAAATGAGGAAGCTAGTTAGAAGAAAATTAAAAGGAACAGTCACAAAAGTGAAATGCCTGCAGACAACATAGAAACTTTTTTAAAACACCACAATAAAGGATCAAATTAAATGTATACCCCAAATTAAAAAGAACAATAGAAGAACCAAAAAAATGCCACCGTGCCGAACAGCAGAGTAAAAGAAGTGGTTAAAGGCAAATATGCACCCCTTACAAATTGGAAGTCAAATCCTAGTGAGGAAAATTGAAAGGAGCATAAACCCTGAGACATCAAGTATGAAAGTATAAGAAGGCAGGCCAAGAACAAATTCGAAGAAAAAAATTACCTAAGAACACAACAACTAGCAGCAAATTTATTGTAAGTACATCAGAAGCAGGAACAATCAGTGGGGTCACTGGACAATCAAGGTGCTAAAGGAGCACTCAAGGAAGACAAGGCCATTGCAGAGAAGCTAAATGAATTCTTTGCATTGGTCTTCACTGCAGAGAATATGAGGGAGATTCCCACACCTGAGGTGACAAATATGAGGAACTGTCCCAGGCTGAGGTGTCAATAGAGAAGATGCACAACTGGATGCACACCCAGTTAAGCACAACTGGAAATGGGCCAGTGTTCCTAAAGTGCTATATAAGTACCACTGAGTTTGAGTTCCACCAGATAGTGACAGAAGTGGGCATACAACTCTGATCCTCCTGACTCCCAGCCTAGTGCCTAATCTACACAAAAGGAAGTTTTATTTAGTAGAACCTCATCCTCCTCCACCAGCTGTTTCAAAGTTCAGAAATGTGAATTTCCTAGAGAAAATGGCTTTGAGATTTTTCACATTCTTCCAGAGAGTGACACGTGTGTTTCTCTCGATGTTGTCACCATTCATAGTACTTAGTGCCAGAATGGACCATCATGATCATCTACTCTGGCCTCCTGTCTAACATGGGCCACAGAATTTCCCCTAATTACTCCTACATCTAACCTAAAAATTCTGGCTGAGCTAAAATGTATCTTTCAGAAAGAAATATCCAGTCTTGTTTTAAAGACTCCAAGTGATGGGGAATCCACCACATCCTGTGGTAAATTGTTCCAATGGTTAACTACCCTCACTGTTTAAAAAAAATGCCTTATATCTATCCTGAAGTTATGTAGCTTCAGCTTTCAACTATTGCATCTTCTTATTCCTCTGTCTGCTAAATTAAAGAGCCCTCATATATCAGAAATCTTCTCCCCATAAAGACCTTGTAGACCATGATCACATCACCTCTGAGTCTTTTCTTTGATAATCTAAATAGATTGAGCTTCCTAAATCTTTCACTGTAAAGACAGGTTTTCCAGACTTCAAATCATTCCTGTAGCTCTTTTCTGAACCCTTTCTAATTTTTCAACTTCTTTTTTGAAATGCAAACACAACAACTAGACACAATAGTCTAGGAATGGTTTTACTTGTGCTTTTTACAGCAGTAATACCACCGCACTGCTCTTACTCAATATTTTCCTGTTTATACTTTCAATGATCACAGTAGCTTTCTTAGCCACCATATCACACTGGGAGTTCATATTCAATCAGTTATCCTCCTGACCACTAAATCCTTTCCAGAGTCATTCCTTTCCAGGATATAATTCCAACCAGATCATTTGACCAAGATGCATTTTAATACAACCAAGTGCAAGGCCATACATCTAGAAACTGTAGGTCACATTTACATACTTCAACATTTTGTAAATTTGCTCCCTTTACACAGAAGTTTTCTGATCTCTAACACAGGCAGATTCAATCAGGAAAAAAACTTTTTGCAAGAAATATCATGTCCACTAATGTGGCACAGCCTTTCTGGAGCAGGCTGTTTTTATAGTGGCGTAAGCTTTTTGCTAGTGTCAGTTGTGAGTCCACATTACCCTGTGTAATTATGTTTGTGCTCACGGTTTAATCAGTTTATTTGTGTCTTGCTCCATTATTTATGTTTATTCAAAGCTAACTAAAAAGAAATATTAAGAGGCAGCTATTTCCCAACAACACCTATCAGGGCTGCCGATGTCGTTTGAAAAAGGGACAGGATCTCCTTTTTGGGTCTCTTCAGCATTGTACAACCAAACCCACTGACACCTTCATGAGAGACAGGGATGTCTTCTGGGCATTTGCTCCACTTGGGCTCACCGGGTTCCCAATAATAAATTGTTTTATAACATTGGGTTAAATTTTCCCCACCCAAGACGTAGATCCTCTTTTCCCAACGGACCACTGCAGCATTAGCAATCCCCTTTGGCAGTTTTGGAACAATCACCGCCTCATTCATGCTGCCATCACCAGAGATAAAGAAACACTTTCTAGTGCAGTGACGGTTTTCTGGTATGAGACCACCCTCAACCCACTCTCTGGTTCTCTTTTCAGCATACCCACCTATAACGTATATCCCATTATTCATGGCAACCGCACCCGCTGAAAAGAACCCATTGTTCAGAGACACCTGAGTCCACGTGTCCGTGCTAACTTCATAGATCAGAAGCCCTCTATGAAATTGCCAAGAGCCAGTCAGGCCTGTTGCTCCCCCTAGTAAGTATAGTTTCTTCTTGAGCACTACGGAGGCAGAACGGCTCAGAGCAAAAGGCATCCTAGATATGGGAGTCCATATCTGCTCTGCTATGTCAAAGCATTCTGCAGAATTGAGGAACTCATGAAACCCACGCCAGCCTCCCATAGCATACAGCCTCTGGTTACAGATTAGGAATCCATGTGTAGCACGGGGCACGGACTGTGACGGAGCGATTCTGGCGGGACCCAACTGAGAGTGCCAAATCAGGACCAATTGCTTAAACAGGGCAGTTACAGCCCTAGGCTGGGGTTTTTCCACCTCTAAGGCAAACCAAACCAGCCAGACAAAAAGGACTTTGGTCTCACCCCACTGGCTAACCACAAGTCACACAAGCAATTTCCTTAGACACTCCAGTCTCCCAGTATCACCACCAGTGCACTCGTCCTGGGGATGAATGGTTATGAAAACCAACACCCCAATAAAAGAAAAAGGTTCTCTCGATCCCAAAGGACCAAGCCCCAGACCCAGGTCAATATACACATCAGATCTTACCCACAAATCACGCTGTTGCCAATCCTTTAGAATCTAAAATCTAAAGGTTTATTTACAAAGGGAAAAAGGTAGAGATGAGAGGTAGAATTGGTTAAATGGAATCAATTACATACAGTAATGGCAAAGTTCTTAGTTCAGGCTTGCAGCAGTGCTGGAGTAAACTGCAGGTTCAGATTAAGTCTCTGGAATACATCCCCCACTGGGATGGGTCGTTCAGTCCCTTGTGTAAAGCTTCAGTTTGTAGCAAAGTCCCTCCAGAGATCAGAAGCAGGATTGAAGACAAGATGGAGATGAGGCATTAGCCTTATATAGACTTTTCCAGGTGTAAGAATCCCTTTGTCTTCACTGTGGAAATTTACAGCAAAATGGAGCCTGGAGTCACATGGGCCAGTCCCTGCATACTTTGCTGAGTCACAAGGCGTGTCTGCCTTCTCTCCATGGGTCAATTGTGTAGCCGATGGCCCTTTAATGGGCCATCAAGCCAGCTATGCCGGGCTAACATCAGCTTTGTCTGGGACACTTCCCAGAGGCAGAGCATAATACAGAATACAGACATTACAGAGCCAATACTTATAACTTCAACTACAAAATGATACGCAGACATACAGACAGCATAATCATAACCAGCAACCCAGAACCTGGTCTTAGACACCTTAGATGACCCCCTTTACCCAAGGTTTGGTGCCACTACAGGACCTTAGTTGCAACCCATGTTCTATATGGTCCCCATTTATATCAATAACGTCACACCCCCAACGCAAAATTGATGCAGGAAGGGATGACAAAACATCGCTGACTGCATCCCAAGAGCCCCCTTTCCTTGGGTCTGTCTCACTACAGCTAGTGTTGGGCTAGAGGCCGTACCAGTGTATAACCGAAATGGTTTATCAAAGTCATGTTCAATAACATGAATGGATCTCTTTACAAACTTAAGGTATAACTTGGTTAGCTTTTGCAGCATGGTTCCTGTATGTTTCAGGTGATCTTGCCAAGAGCTAAAGAAAACAGCTACTTTATCCATACCAGCTTTGGCCAATGTTTTGAACCCAATTAACATTAAACCAATGTAGATATTGATGTTGTTCATAGTACAGGACTTTTGGCATTTAGCCATGAAAGCAATATGGTAGTGTGCCTCAGTTTCCCCTTTCATACAGCACATCAGGTCTGGAATGTATTTTCCCCTGTGAAAAGTTCCAACACTGTTTACAGGCATTAACTGTGAGACATCAGTATAGCAAGGCCCTTTAACATAAAGTGTGTTTTCATGTATTCCTTTCAACATGTTCAAGGGATTTTCCAAAAGATTAGGCACATTATACATTGTTACAGTTAGCATTAGCAATAACAACAAATTGATTGCAAGTGTCCATCTAGAAACATGTTTGTCATGCCACACCCTTGGCTCAATACCATTGGAGTTTGGGCCTTTTAGGGTTAACCTGTGGGTTCCCTTTGCAAAATTCAGTCTTCTCTTTCCTTCTTGTCCTTCAGAATTAAACCGGGATTTCTCTTGCTTAACAGAGATCACTGGCTGATGGGGTGGGCCCTCTGTGCTAACAGCTATTAGCAAGTCTTTCTTCTCCCTGCCAGCCAAGTAATTCGCATCAACACAGACACTAGCTTTTAACTTCTTAGCTGCTATGGATTCCACGGCTGGACTTTGTCTAACAGAGATACCACACAAATCCAAAGAGTCTGAGGGTGAGAGCTGGCTTGCTCTCCCCTGCCTCCTCAAGCATTCAGCCATAAAACTGTTCTGCTTTGAAAAACCAGTAACTGAATCTGTCCTCAGATCCTGAAGCACAGACTGCTCACTTACCGATTCAGCATGGAGACATTCCTGTCCCAACAGCATTGTCTCCCCAACAAGCTGGCTACACACAGCCAGGTGGTTATAGGGCTGCTCAACTTCCTTAACAGCTTCTACTCCACCTGAGACCTTTTCAAAGCTGCCCACACTGGATCTTTCAAAAGGAAAGTCAGTGGATCCATTCACAACAGAAAATTTCTGGCTGTTAGGAACTGAAACTTCCCTGATTAAATCACTTTTACACCCTTCAGTTGCAGTAAACTGCTTGCACAGGCTACCATGAGGATTCCTTTCCCTAGGAGCTTCTCTAAGCAGCAATTCACCCCTCACAGAAATTCTGCCCTTCCCCTCTCCACCTAGGGCTTGCTTTACAGGAACACTTCCCTGAGCAACCACAGCCGCTTTCTGGGTCTCACCTACACTTAGACTCACTTCAGGCCCCACAGGCGGATTTCTACACAATCCCCTTTTAGGCACACCTACAGACTTTCTAGATAACAGGTCAGAAGCAGTCTCCTTCCCTTGGCCATGAACAAGTTCAGGAATCTTTTCCTTCTTGCTACAAGTCGTCAAACTGTCAGTAAGTAACACACTTAAATCACTTTCATGCTCTCCTTGTGCCTTGGCTAGGGTATCTCCCTGATCAGACAGAGTTGCTGCACCCTTTTCCAACCACACATTAGCAACTGGCAAACTACAAGCACCAGAATTGTCTGTTCTCTGGGATTTTGCTATGACACTAACTGGATGCAACCTAGTCACAGTGCCATTCTCCCCAGCAGATACAAACTCAGGACTATTCCCTTCCTGGGCTTTAGCTGTATTTACAACCAACTCCGAGACAACTGAATCACCCTCAACCATCACAGGCTGAAAGGCCCCTTCTGTTTGCTCCACAGACACAGAAGAGCCGGAGACACATTCTCCTTCACCAGACACACAGCTTGGGATTTCACTTCCCTTGTCCCAGCACACAGGGCTGTTCACAGACAACTGCTTGGAGACTGGGGTAGCTTCCTTCATAGGCAAGTCAATACTCCTGACAGAGACAGGCACATTCCCTCCACTGTCACATTTCTCCACACAGGAAACAGGTAAGGGATATGGACACTCATTTTCCACTATCCCTCCCTTCCCAAACTGCTGATTAGACAAAGCCATCAGCTCACAAGGCTGCCTAGGCTCCTCCAAACTTTCCCTACCAGGCACATTGCCTCTCCCAACAGATAAGCTGCTGCTCTTTTCACTACACTGAGCTACTTTTAGCAAATCACAGTTACCCATTTCAGGTTTACTTCTACAAGCTGCACTAGCCACCAATCCATTACCCATTACAAATTTACCCACTCCTTCCTCAGTTAGGGATTTAACCTGAGATACATTTTCCTCCCCAATGAGATCTTTCTGCTCTTGATCTAACTCCAGATTTACTTCTGAAACATTAGACAGACATTCAGAAACTTCATTTACAGACACACTGCTTTCTTGCACAGACAAACAGATATTTCTCCCCAGGTTAGAACTCCCATCTCCCCAGCCATAGCAAAACTGGTTAAACATAGAAAACTGCCCAGAGTAACCCCATATATCAACACAGTTATAAACTGGATTTTCAAGAGGATACAGTTTCTGCCGTTCTTCCCTTGCTTTTTTTACTTGGAGCTGGAGTCTAGCAGTTTCTTGTTGTATTTTGTGAGTCTCCTCCTCAGCAGCCAGCACCTCCAGACGTCCCTTACGAGCTTTTTCTTCTCTCTTAGCAGCCTCTCTCTTTCTCTCGGCCGCCTCTCTCTTTCTCTCGGCCGCCTCTCTCTCCAGCTGGGCCAAGACTTGCTTCTCTTCCATTCGAATTTTTGCCAGTTCTTGCTCATAATCAAACTGCAGGCTGTCTCTCAAGGCTTGCAGTTTCCTTGCTTTTCCTGATGCTTTCTGTCTCATGGTCACTGACCTTTAACCAACCAAACTCTCAATCCCAAAGTTAAAATTTGGATAGCGTGGGGTTCTGACCCAAAGCTTAATTGACCTGGTTCTGTGGATCCAAGCACGACTACGCCACTGTGACGGAGCGATTCTGGCGGGACCCAACTGAGAGTGCCAAATCAGGACCAATTGCTTAAACAGGGCAGTTACAGCCCTAGGCTGGGGTTTTTCCACCTCTAAGGCAAACCAAACCAGCCAGACAAAAAGGACTTTGGTCTCACCCCACTGGCTAACCACAAGTCACACAAGCAATTTCCTTAGACACTCCAGTCTCCCAGTATCACCACCAGTGCACTCGTCCTGGGGATGAATGGTTATGAAAACCAACACCCCAATAAAAGAAAAAGGTTCTCTCGATCCCAAAGGACCAAGCCCCAGACCCAGGTCAATATACACATCAGATCTTACCCACAAATCACGCTGTTGCCAATCCTTTAGAATCTAAAATCTAAAGGTTTATTTACAAAGGGAAAAAGGTAGAGATGAGAGGTAGAATTGGTTAAATGGAATCAATTACATACAGTAATGGCAAAGTTCTTAGTTCAGGCTTGCAGCAGTGCTGGAGTAAACTGCAGGTTCAGATTAAGTCTCTGGAATACATCCCCCACTGGGATGGGTCGTTCAGTCCCTTGTGTAAAGCTTCAGTTTGTAGCAAAGTCCCTCCAGAGATCAGAAGCAGGATTGAAGACAAGATGGAGATGAGGCATTAGCCTTATATAGACTTTTCCAGGTGTAAGAATCCCTTTGTCTTCACTGTGGAAATTTACAGCAAAATGGAGCCTGGAGTCACATGGGCCAGTCCCTGCATACTTTGCTGAGTCACAAGGCGTGTCTGCCTTCTCTCCATGGGTCAATTGTGTAGCCGATGGCCCTTTAATGGGCCATCAAGCCAGCTATGCCGGGCTAACATCAGCTTTGTCTGGGACACTTCCCAGAGGCAGAGCATAATGCAGAATACAGACATTACAGAGCCAATACTTATAACTTCAACTACAAAATGATACGCAGACATACAGACAGCATAATCATAACCAGCAACCCAGAACCTGGTCTTAGACACCTTAGATGACCCCCTTTACCCAAGGTTTGGTGCCACTACAGGACCTTGGTTGCAACCCATGTTCTATATGGTCCCCATTTATATCAATAACGTCACACGGACATTGAAGGGAGCTGTGTCCACTGGCCTTTAAAAGAGTTGAACTCATACAAAGCATCTGAATAAGAATTCCTGCAGATGCCTCCAGATACATAGAGCTTGTCTCCAAGCGCCACACAGGCTGGATGTGTCAAAGATTTCAAGCCTGGAAGCTTTTCCCACTTTTCTGCATGAGGATCGTAAGAGCCCATCAGAAAATCTTCATTCTCCAGCTCTTGGTCCTCCCACATCTGTGAATCTACACACACTATCAGTTCATCAGACATGCCCTGTCTGAATCCCCTGCTCTCGAGCAACCTCTCTTCACTGTCCAACTGCTTCCAGTGAAGCTGAACATCCCCATACCGTTCTGAATCCAGCTGCACCTCCACAAGCTCTCTATCTGTCAGGAGGGGCAGCCGGACACACCTCATCAGCTCATTGAGAAGGGAGCGGCCTGTGGTGGGTTGAAACTGTATCCAGCGACGCACAGCCTGGTACACTTCTAACTCAGAAGCAACTGCAAGGCCATCTGAAGACAGGATGGTGATTAAACTGCTGACGTCCAGACTCAAGAAGTCGTCATCCTCACAGAACCTTCCAAAGTTTAGGGTGATGAGCTGCGTGGTAGCATAAAGGAGAGCTTGGTGGTTGTAAGCCTGAGCCAGTCTGTACAGCCCAATGCAGTTCTGTATGGAAATGGTCTTCAAAAGAAACCTGGGAGGAACAAAGGAAATAATCACTGGGAATGCATCAGCGATTGTTATCACCCCAGGACAGGTTGTCAGCAGGGTTTGAACCCAGAGACCTCAGCACCAAAGAACAGACTTCTCCTACTTGAGTTTAAAGAGGAGGACCTCCATTAGCTCATAGACTTTAAGGTCAGAAGGACCATCATGGTCATCTAATCTGACCTCTTGCACATTGCAGGCCACAGAACCTCGCCCACCCACTCCTCTAATAGACCCCTAACCTCTGGCTGAGTTGCTCAAATCATGGTTTAAAGACGTCAAGTTAGAGAGAATTCACCATTCGCACTAGTTTAAACCTGCAAGGGACCCGTACCCCATGCTAAAGAGGAAGGTGAAAAAACCCCCAGGGTCTCTCCCAACCTGACCTGGGGGGAAATTCCTTCCCAACCCCAAATAGGGTGACCACTTAGACCCTGAGCATGACAATATTAGTAATAGGTGTTACCCTCTATGTAGACTAGCCACTTGAGGGGGCCACAAGACACAATTTACAAGCAAACTACATGCGAAAACCTTCTCCTGAGTTTGACACCCCAACATGAGGGTGGCAACCTTGCTTTTATGGCTATTCAGCTGTAACTGAGTTCGTGAATTTCTTTCAGGCGAAAGGCTCCAGAATGGCAGCTCAAAAGCACAAGTACACAAAGACCCCATGCTGGCCCCCACACAAACTCCTCTCACCACAACCTCTTGCACACTTAGACCACATTTGGGGGGTGACAGGGATGTCTTCATGGCCTGTTAGAACCTCGCCTACTTAGATTGCATCGATTTTTAAGGCCAGAAAGGGCCAGTGTGATCAAGTACTCCTGTGTGTCCCAAAATGGGGGGCACCCGTGGAGGACTAGCTAGGGATGGGAACAAGCCTCTCACTCACTCTCCAGTGTCAACTTCACTTTTTTTTTAAAAAAAGTTGATGTTATGGTTATGAAGACAACTTTCAAAACATGACCCAGGCATGTGTAACTGATACCTGAGTTATAATGTCCTCTGCAGGCGTGAGCCACCACTTCCATTTCACTGGCAGTTAATTCATGTGCCAACGATGATACTTTAATGTCAACATTGTTAACTAGTTCATTGCTCATCAAAGCATCTGAGAAAGGTGAAGAAGAATCAGATTGTGAAGCTCTGCACAATCTGTGGGACTGCTCAGTGTTGTGTCAGGGAGCAGGAACAGGGCAATAACATTTGAGACATTTTAAAATACAATTTCATTTCGTTTAATTAAAATTCGGTTGACCTACCTGTAACACGATAGGTCAGAGTTGCAGAGAGGCATGATGGTTTCATTTTCCCAAAGGGAGCAGGGGGAGGACTCAGCTTACCAACAGTTTGAGAAACTCTGGTTTAGTCTGACCTCCTGCATAGTACAGGTCATAGAATTTCACCCAGTGATTCCGGCATCAAGCCTCTAACTGCTGGTTGGAATAGAGTGGGTCTTTTTGAAAGATGTCCAATCTCCATTTAAAGTCTCTGGGAAAGTCACCAAATCCCTTGCTAAATTCTGCCAATGCTTAATTACTCTCACTGTTAAACATTTGCATAGTATTTCCTGTTTCAACTTTGCTGACTTCAACTTTCAGGCACTAGATTTGCCACATTAAAGAGCCTTCAATTATCTGATATTTTGTTGTGTGGAAGCAGCAAAGAATCCTGTGGCACCTTATAGACTAACAGACGTTTTGCAGCATGAGCTTTCGTGGGTGAATACCCACTTCTTCAGATGTGTGGGTACTTCTAGACTGGAATCAAGTCACCTCTCAATCCGCTTCTGGATAAACTAGATTGAGGTCTAGATCTACAAAGGTACTTAGGTACTCTGGGGTTTAGGTACCTAAGCTCTGGTTCACTCTACAGACCCATATTATTATATTATTGAAAAATCCACACCCTGAGTGACATAGTTATACCAACCATAGGCACCGACTTATGAGTGCTCCAGCCCTGGAGCACCCACGGGGAAAAATTGGTGGGTGCTCTGCACCCACTGGCAGTCAAGTGCCCCGCCCCAGCTCACTTCTTCTCTGCCGCCTCCCCTGAGCGCGCCACAACCCCACTTCTCCCAGCGCTTGCCGCTGTGAAACAGCTGTTTTGCGGCATAACAAGCTGTGGGAGGGAGGGGGGGAGAAGCAGGAATGCGGTGCGCTCCTGGGAAGAGACGGGGCTGGGGTGGGGATTTGGGGAAGGAGTCCAGTAGGGGCAGGGAGGGGGAGGAGTTGGGGCAGGGACTTTGGAGAAGGGGTTGGAATCAGGGTGGGGCAGGGGAGGAGTTGGGGCAGAGGGGTGCCAGGAGAAGTTGGTGCCTATGATACCAACTCACCCCCTCCCTCGATTTTGCATGGGACCCCAGCCTCTGAGCATGCCTGCCAGATCAGCAGAGCTTCTCCCATCAACATAGCTACCACCTCTAGCAGAGGTGGATTAACCATGCTGATGGGAGAGCTCTCGCCCATCGGTATAGAGCGTCTTCATTAAAGCACTACAGCCGTGCATCTACATCAGTGCAGCTGTGCCAATGCAGAGATTTAAGTGTAGACTTGTCCAGTTTTAGGCTCCACTGATGTCCTCAAAACCCTGACTTGGCTGCTGCCTAAGCCCATAGGCACCTAAACTCTCTTGATCCCTAAATTTTTGCTGTAAAAGTTCCCATGACACCGAAGTTTCTGCCTCTGGACATGTGCACTGCTGTCTCACTCTCAGTGTCCGGAAGCCAATCTCCCTGCTAAGCCACAGGGTGATCCACAAACCGGGGACTGGCAAGCAGAGGAGCAGCGATAGTGCTTGCAGGGCCTGATCTGGCAGGCATGCTCAGAGGCTGGGGTCCCAGGCAAAATCTGGCTGGAGGAGCAGGTAGTGCCCAACTTATAACCCGGTGGTCAGAGCACTCACTTAGGCCAGGGTTCAGTCCCCCCTCTGTCTGAGGGGAGAAAGGGTTTGAACCAGGTCTTCCAAAGATCTCAGGCAAGTGCTAATGTGAGACGCCCTCAATCTCTTTTGTTGAAGCTGTTCCACTTTGGATTAAATCATGAAAGATTCATTGGGCCAGAGAGCGACGTTAGGTGAGACTGACTCTACAGCTTGGTGACTTGCAAAGGATAGAAGTCAGGCTAACTGGTCTATAGGTATCCAAGTCTGCTGAGACTGCTAACTTTGAGATCGCCTGATGAAAGGCTGTATATAAGAGGAAAGTATTATCATTATGGTGATTTCATCATCTTTCCCTTGAAAATCAGGCTGACGCCCACAGCTCATTTTATTCAGAATCGCTATTTACATGGTTATGACATTTCATCACAATTGCCCAGGGCTGAATTTGAACAGGCATTTTACCCTGTGAAAGTTTCTTTGATCATGTTACAAATAGTCTAAACCACCCCGAGTGTGATGAGCTGAGTTTTAAATTAATTGTATTGATGCTTGCTTTTACCTGCGTCTTAATATACAATTAACACACACATTTATTTCATTCTAATGCACACTCCTAAGACCACAGGTCCTTTCATGTTACCTGCAGCAGATCTCCACTAGGGGGAGGATCTGTAGCTTGCTGGCTGCTGCAAACAGATCTGGGGCTGTCTCTAGACTAAGTGATAGCTCTTCTGTGTAGATATATTTTAATATGCTTTGGAGGATGGAAGGAGCCATATCCTGCAGCACAACTTCTCCACCCTGGGATTCTTTGCAGGAGCTTGTGAAAATATCCTTAAAGTAAGGACTGACAGCTGCTAGCAGTACTCTGCAGGAAGAGAGGAAACAAAAGTTCCAAACAATAAAACCTGTGTTTACGGGTGTTTCTCACTGTGTACATTAAATAACTCCTTTTTAAAACAAAAACTGGAAAAACATCTATTATGTGTAATCATAAAGTTGGGAATATTCAGCAAGCAAGATTTGAACCCAGGATCTTTAAATCCCAAGCACAGAGCTCTACCACTTAAGCTAAAATGTGAACTATTAGCTAAGATGTAGACCAGCTGCTGAGGGTAGGTCAGAACATACATTTTGACAAGGAGCTAAAAAACTATTTTCTAGACACCAGTAGAATACTGGGTATCAGAGTCCCTACATTATTTCCCTGACTTTAGGAGCAAAGTATTGTCTAGTGATTAAAGTAGTGGTTACAGACAGGTACATAGAATTGGCATCTTCATAGTCAGAGGGTCTGTTACAGTAGAGACCTGGGATCTATTCTTAATTCTGCCAGAACCATGGAGAGAATAACCTTGCCTCTCTACTAGGATTGATGGGTATGGGGCCATGATCAAAAGTAAGTCCACAAAAATATAAACAACAGTGAGTGGAAAAAGTAAGATTAGACCCTATGATTTCCAGCCCAAAACACCATTCCATACACACTCCCTGATCAAAGAGTCAGTCTCTTTCCTACTTGTGAAATATTACCTTTCTTGGCAGCACTGTACAACAAGGGAGGTCAATTCACATGAAACGCAGAACATCCTGCAAAATCAAATGCACTGGAAATGTCCAAAAGGAACAACCTAGGAGTTGCAGGAAATTGTGTTGGTGATTCTCTGCGGTCTGATCTTCCTTTAGAACATAAGAATGTCCATACTGAGCCAGATCAATGGTTCACTTAGCCCAGTATACTGTCACTGAGAGTGGCTAGTGCCAGATGCTTCTGGCAGTTGGGGGTATAGGGACACCTGGAGCATGGAGTTGTGTCCCTGACAGTCTTGGCTAATTAATGTCCATTGATCATAGAATCATAGAATATCAGGACTGGAAGGGACCTCAGGAGGTCATCTAGTCCAAACCCCTGCTCAGAGCAGGACCAGTTCCCAACTAAATCATCCCAGCCAGGGCTTTGTCAAGACTGACCTTAAAAATCTCTAAGGAAGGAGATTCCACCGCCTCCCCAGGTAACCCATTCCAGTTCTTCACCACCCTACTAGTGAAAAAGTTTTCCCTAATATCCAGCCTAAACCTCCCCCACTGCAACTTGAGACCATTACTCCTTGTTCTGCCATCTGGTACCACTGAGAACAGTCTAGATCCATCCTCTTTGGAACCTTCTTTCAGGTAGTTGAAAGCAGCTATCAAATCCCCCCTCGTTCTTTTCTTCTACAGACTAAACAATCACAGTTCCCTCAGCCTCTCCTCATAAGTCATGTGCTCCAGCCCCCTAATCATTTTTGTTGCCCTCCGCTGGACTCTTTACAATTTTTCCACATCCTTCTTGTAGTGTGAGGCCCAAAACTGGACACAGTACTCCAAATGAGGCCTCACCAGTGCTGAATAGAGGGGAATGATCATGTCCCTCGATCTGCTGGCAATGCTGGCAACTACTTATACAGCCCAAAATGCCGTTAGCCTTCTTGGCAACAAAGGCACACTGTTGACTCATATCCAGCTTCTCACTGTAACCCCTAGGTACTTTTCTGCAGAACTGCTTCCTAGCCATTCGGTCCCTAGTCTGTAACAGTGCATGGGATTCTTCCGTCCTAAGTGCAGGACTCTGCACTTGTCCTTGTTGATCTGCACTTGTCCTTGTTGATGGATCTATCTCCTCCACAAAGTTCAATTTCATGAAGTTCAATATCAATTTTGAACCAAATTATACTTTTGGCCTTCATAACATCCCATGGCAACAAGTTTCTGATAGACCATGTGTTTTGTGAAGAAGTATTTCCTTTTGTTTGTTTAAACACGCTGTCTATTAATTTTATCACGTGACCCCAAGTTCTTCTGTTATTTAAAGGGATAAATAAAACTTCCTTATTCACATTCTCCACACCATTCATGATTTTTTAGACTTCTATCAAGTCATCTCTTTTCTAAACTAAACAGTCCAAGTCTTTTTAATCTCACATCTTATGGAAGCTGTTCCATCCCCCTTCTCTGTGTCTTTTCCAATTCTAATATATCTTTTTTTCAGATTGGGTGACCAGAAATGCACCAGTATTCAAGGTTTGGGCGCACCAAGGATTTATGTAGTGACATTATGGTATTTTCTGTTTTATTACCTATCCCTTTCCTAATGATTCCTAACATTCTGGTTAGCTTTTTTGATTGCCACTGCACATTGAGTAGGTGTATTCAGAGAACTATCCACAATGACTCCAAGATCTCTTTCTTGACAAGTAACAGATAAGCAGGAGCAGGAGAGCAGATAATTCAGTCCATATCATTTTGTATGTATAGCTGGGCTGATGTTTTCCAACGTGCATTACTGTGCGTTTATCAACATTGAATTTCATCTGCCATTTTGTCACCCAGTCCCTTTGTAATTCTTTACAGTCAGCTTTGGACTTATCTTTAGTAATTTTGCATCATCTGCAAAATTTGCCACCTCACTGGTCATCCCTTTTCCAGATCATAGAATCCTAGGAATGGAAGGGAACTCGAGAGGTCATCTAGTCCAGTCCCCTGCACTCATGGCAGGACTAAGTATTATCTAGACCATCCCTGACAGGTGTTTGTCTAACCTGTTCTTAAAGATTACACAACCTCCCTAGGCAATTTATTCCAGTTCCACACCCTAATTCCATTCTATACCATAATCATTTTTGTTGCCCTTTTCTGAACCTTTTCCAATTCCAATAAATCTTTTTGAGATGGGGCGACAACATCTGCACTCAGAATTCAAGATGTGGGCGTATCATGGATTTATATAGAGGCAATATGATATTTTCTGTCTTATCATGATGTTTTCCAATGTGCATTACTTTGCATTTATCAACAATGAATTTCATCTGCCATTTTATTGCCCACTCACCCAGTTTTGTGAGATCCTTTTGTAGCTCTTCGCAGTCTGCCTGGGACTTAGCTATCTTGAGTAGTTTTGTATCATCTGCAAATATTGCCACCTCACTGTTTACCCTTTTTTCCAGATCGTTTATGGATATGTTGAATAGCACTGGTCCCAGTATAGACACCTGGGGGATACCACTATTTATACAAAAGGATGGATGCTGAACACTGTGGCTAGACCTACAGGAGTGCTGGGCAGAGTTACAGTTCAGCAGTAAATCTTAGTGCTTCTGGTCATCTTCAGTGCCAGTAAATTTTCCCCAACAAACCCCTCTGATGCCCATCTTCTGCCGCTCTCTGCAAACCCACTGACTATGACAACCTCCCCACTCCGTCCTTATTCCCAGTGCAAGGTCATAAGCCCAAGTATTCACAGCCCCATACGGCTCTGGGAAACAGTGATACTGAGTCAGGTCCGGTTTGTCCTTTTCAGATGATTCCTTCCTGGCATGGTGCTCCTCCGGGCTCCTGTCCTGGGACATTCCTGGCTGGATGCTCTGTCCCTCCACACTACGGATGGCTCTCGCTGCATTGTTATGTGTGGGCCTCCTCATCTGGAGCTACAAGCACACACACCAGCACTTCCTCTCAGGGCAAGGTTTTAAAGGAGCCATGCTCTCTAAACTCCAAGCAGTAATGCCTGTTATGCCACAAAGAAAAGATCCCATATGTTTGACTGTTAAGGACAAGTAGGCACAGAAAGGGACTCTTCAGCCCACGGGTAATCTTATGCCCTCTTTCTTTGCAAGGGAGATCACACTACCGTTCATCACTGCAGCACAATATAGAGCTTTTAATTTTCTTTCTTTATTAAATTTTCTATTCTCTTGGATATGAAATCAGTACGCTGAGGATTTCAAAGAATGACTGAGCACTGGAAATAATAGCCCTATAGACGAACTCCTTACTTTAATGCAGCTAAATCAGTAGTTGTGATGTCACTTGTAGTAGTGTGCACACTGGACATTGCCTGGGGCAGAAACCTGGTGCTCAGGGTTTGCAAGGTAACTGCAACTTTTCAGAGCAGAAAACTACAGCAGATTGAGTTTCACAGGCTGCAAATGTGGAAATATCATTTATCATATGGATATGGGTACTTAGTATCTGATAATACACATTAATGTTCCATAGTACCTTTCATAGCTAAATCCCTAGCTGAATAGATATAGAAATAACAACAGAGGGAGAGAGAGAAATCAATTGACCAAGGGGGGGCTTTCAGTAGAATTTGGAAAGAGGATGGAAAGCTGATGAAGCAATTCTTATAGACACCTCCTGTGGAATTTTACAGAGGATGTTCAGCTTCCTATAGCAGCTCTGAACTATTCTAAAGAATTTAATAGATAATTGTATGCCTGCTACATTGTGTAGGATGGTTCCAAAAATGTACAGGCAAGGGCTAATTTTCTATTAAATCCTAGCAATTTTTAGAGTAATTTGTAGAGAATCCTATTCGGTGACAGATCCTCAGTCAGTATAAATTATCATAACTCCACCTCTCAGTGGTGCCAATTTACGACAGATTAGGACGCGTCCCATAGCTTTAATCCTGTTGGCTACAGTCCTATTACATTCTGTAGAGACATAGAAGGAAGCTGTTCTAGACTGCAGAGGAGAAGGGTCTCACAGCAGTGACAAGACTTGTAATAGGAGAGTGGAGGCCAGTGATCAGAAGAAGCAGGAAGATGAGGGGCCCTATTTTCTACTATGCTATGATGCTTTACCCTGCTCTGGAAGCGTAAAGGGGCAATAAAGCTAGTGTATCTAGCAAAGGGCAATATCCCTGCATAGGAGATTCTCCTGGTTGAAGACCTTGAAGTTACTTATGTTCTTCCCCAGGGTGCTGGTCTCCTCCCTGTGAGGGGCAGCCTTAGCTCTGTCTATTCAAGCTGCCCATATTGTCCAGGTGCCTATCACCATGGTATGAGCAAGGCTCATTCATAAGAGGCCGGTCACACTTCCTCCAAGCATCTCCGTGTTGGCAATGGGAGGATCCCAACAGCTGTGATGGGGAAGATGGAGCAGCCTGTATCATTGCTGTGATCAGTGCTGATATGCTAACCCAGGGGTCAGCAACTTTTCAGAAGTGGTGTGCCGAGTCTTCATTTATTCACTCTAATTTAAGGTTTTGTGTGCCAGTCATACATTTTAACGTTTTTAGAAGGTCTCTTTCTATAAGTCTATAATATATAACTAAACTATTGTTGTATGTAAAGTAAATAAAGTTTTTAAAATGTTTAAGAACTTCATTTAAAATTAAATTAAAATGCAGAGCCCCTCAGACCAGTGGCCAGGACCCAGGCAGTGTGAGTGCCACTGAAAATCAGCTCGTGTGCCACCTTCGGCACCCATGCCTTAGGTTGCCTACCCCTGTTCTAACCCCATCTCTTAAAGTCATCTCTAACTAATATCTTCCTTTGCACAGTATTTTCCATGCAAAATTATGCAATATCAGATCTCCTGCTTATATCTTGGGAAAAGATGGTTGTAAAACTGGGTGGAAGTTTACTTGTTTGGGAGAAAAGCCAGTAATTGAAAGAGATGTATGAAGTGATGTAGGGTCTTAAGGCCAAGAGAGGGTGATACAATTTTCATTTGGTATTTCATTGCTATGTAGGATTTTCCTATGTCAGTTTGCTTTATCCTCTCATCTCAGCAGCCTTTGTTGCTCCCTTGATAACACAGAATATAGAGCTCTGCTCTCCAGCATAAGCTGAGGACAGCAGATAGATAAACAGAAACCCACCTATGGCAGGAGAATTTCCTTCCTTCACACACTAACGTGGCATCACAGAGCAACTGGTGCTGGTACAGCTGCTTTAGACCTGTATGAGTTGGGAAGACAATGCCAAGGCTGCTGTTATACACCACAAGAAAACTTCTTGAAGGAAAGAAGTGAGAGCTCATTCTAAGGAGAATATCTATCTATCTAATCTCTGGAAATCTGTATGGATGATGGGATGGCTGCAGAAGGAGAGCAAAGGATGTGATCACTTGATGACTGTTTGGTGGCTTATGTCTCTGCAATGAAGGCGAGCACCAAAAGGGTGATGGAGAGTTAACTCCCCTTTCGCCTTTAACCAGTACTAAGTTTACTTCAAAAACTAAAGTTGTTTCCATCTCTGCCATTTTCTGGACGGCAGAGACAGCCCTAGGCATTCACCTTCTCTGGAGGCTCCCACAGGCTGGCCCAGAAGATTACACATACACATGAGGATCAGCTAACCTACCTTTGCTTAGCTCCAGTGACTTTGGCAGCTCCTGTTTCTCCCCTTTTTGACTGGAACTCATGACAGGCAGAATGAAGAATGCTGTAGAGAAGGAAATCCTGACTGAAAAGAGAACTAGATTCTCAACAGAGTGTGTGCACACACACACATGACTAAATACTAGAACTCTGGTATATAAAATCATGGTAGAGGGATGGCAGAAATTTCATTTTCTGGTCCCCACACATGTTGTAGTTTGGTTATGGAGCAGCAATGGCCAACTCCCCTCCCCCCTCATTCCCCACTCAGAGATTACTGCTGTATCTGGGCTCAGTAAAGGCAGGTTAGGAATGGAGGAGAAGCTGGACTCTGAACTTCCTGGGGCATTGCAGAAATCCTGCCCCCTTTCCTTTTCCCAGATGCATATATTTATTCTCTGAGTCACCAGCCCTCCCCATGCACTGCATGGACCCTCACTCTAGCTGAGACAAGTTGGATACAGTTCCCTACGGAGTCTGTTAATGTTTCTCTTAGGCTGGTTGGAGAGGGAGGGATGTGCTCATTCCAGAGTTGTGTGAACTTCTTTATCTGCCCTTAATTTCCTATGTTTGTGGCTTTAACATCACTCCTGAAGAGAACACCCTCCTTGAGGAGCATGGGAAAGAGACTGGTAGGACACTGAACAAATACGCTTGTTTCTACCATGATTCCAGGTTTCCCCACTCCACCACAGCCACCACTTCAAACAGATCCCCTCTTCAAAGCCATTTGATTAGATGCATCCCCTTTATATTCATACCTCATAACAGCCTACGATTTTGAGGAATGTCACCCATTTCACTGACAAAGTTTGCAAGTTCCCCATGTTCCACACAAATGGTGTGTCTTCTCACTTGTATTGTGTAAAAGCAGCGAAGAGTCCTGTGGCACCTTATAGACTAACAGATGTTTTGGAGCATGAGCTTTCATGGGTGAATACCCACTTCGTTGGTTGCATCCGACGAAGTGGGTATTCACCCACGAAAGCTCATGCTGCAAAACGTCTGTTAGTCTATAAGGTGCCACAGGACTCTTCGCTGCTTTTACAGATCCAGACTAACATGGCTACCCCTCTGATACTTGACTTGTATTGTGGTAAATTCTTTACATCAGAAAGAAGGAATCGTGAGACTAGGGTTAGAGACAGAATTGTTTACATTAAGGGAAGGAACCCCAGAGCATTTTGTTTCCTGCATGAATTATTATGATGTCCCTCATTTTGGATCACAAAAAAAAGTTAACCAAGGCCTGCAGGACATCACTCTGTTGAAACTGGGACCATCTTTGGGGGTGAAATTGCAGCCGAGAGCAATAGCCCCATCACACAAACACAAAACCTTCCATTTCCCTCAGACACACCTACCTGACTTGTCTATCTTCTTGGTAGCCCATCCTACACAAGCCAACAACATGTGCCTGCGCCACATACACCATCCTGCTCCCCATATTCCATGCCACACTATATACTCATGTCACAAAATTCTAACAGTGAGGTTGGAGCAAGCTACCAAGGGAACTGATGGATTTTCCCTCTCTTGATATCTTCACATCAAGATTGGGTGTCTTTTCTAGAATCATCGAACCATAGAGTTAGAAGGGACCACAAGGGTCATCTAGTCTAACCCCCTGACAAGATGTAGGCTTTGTTGTGTCTAAAACATCCAAGATAGGTGGCTATCCAGCCTCCTTTTGAAAACCTCCAATGAAGGCACTTCCACAACCTCCTTAGGCATCTGTTCCACTGTCCTGCTGTTCTTACAGTTAGGAACAGTAGGACAATATAGGACAACAGTAGGATTTCTGCTTGAGTAAAGCATATCTTCCTAGGCAGGAATAGACTGCCTTGGAATCATAGAATATCAGGGTTGGAAGGGACCTCAGGAGGTCATCTAGTCCAACCCCCTGCTCAAAGTAGGACCAATCCCCAACTAAATCATCCCAGGCAGGGCTTTATCAAGCCTGACCTTAAAAACCTCTAAGGAAGGAGATTCCACCCCATCCCTAGGTAACACATTCCAGTGCTTCACCACCCTCCTAGTGAAGATATGCTTTACTCAAGCACAAGTTATTGGGCTCAACACAGGGGTAACTGGGTGAACTTCTGCAGCCTGTACTATACAGGAGGTCAGACTAGATCAGGGGTCGGCAACCTTTCAGAAGTGGTGTGCCGAGTCTTCATTTATTCACTCTAATTTAAGGTTTCACATGCCGGTAATACATTAACATTTTTAGAAGGTCTCGTTCTATAAGTCTATAATATATAACTAAACTATTGTTGTACGTAAAGTAAATAAGGTTTTTAAAATGTTTAAGAAGCTTCATTTAAAATTAAATTAAAATGCAGAGCCCCCTGGACTGGTGTGTGAGTGAGTGCCACTGAAAATCAGCTCGCGTGCTGCCTTTGGCATGCGTGCCATAGGTTGCCTACCCCAGGACTAGATGATCTAACAGTCCCTTCTGGCTGTAAAATCTACAAATCTATGAATCATGCTAGTTCATACCCAGCTTGGACACTACTCAGGGCCATGAGGAGCTGCTCTCCCTCCTCCTGCATCAGTCACTTGTCCATTAATCTTTAAAAAATGTTATGAAAATGTAAACTGATTTATAAAATGTTTAGCATTATGAGATCACCATCTTCAGCCTCATTTGCATACTATGCACAGATTGGTCAGGTTGGGAGGAGTCTATGTCTGTTTTGCATATATTAGACTGGGAGTGTGTCCGCACTAGGGGAAGGTTGAAGAGAATGCAGATACACTGGAGGTGGGCCCATCAGAGGGGAGGAGACTGAAGAAGCTGCTATAGTGGGCCAGGAAGTGGAGAAATAAGTACTGCAGTTCATGGGACAGAGAGGGTGTTCCTGATCAGAAGGGAAGCAACACCCACTGAGATGTACTGGGGAGTCAGTCATTGTGAAGGTGGCTTCCTGGGAGGCAGGCTGGATGAGAACAAAGGGGGGAAATTCCATGGGGATGGAAGGAGAAGTTCGAGACTGAAAAGGGTGAAGAGTGTATATGTCCTGGGTGAGGTATGACCAGTAGCTCCTCTCAGACTTTGCAGGACATCAGGTACCTGACAGCTGTTTGCCAGGATGAACATCTGCGCAGATATCAGGAAAGTTATTTGCGTGAGGAGAAAGCCCCTAGATACTGTGTGGAATCAGCACCAGCTCTGAATATTGAAGTTCTCTAGCATAGGTACAGTCCACCTCACTGCCTCCAGCACTGTGTGTGGTACTGGGAATGTACCTTTAAGTGGTTCCACTTCCCAGACAGGAATTCTGTAGATGTTCTGCAGAAGCCCATGTTATGTGAAGCAGAGGCAGTTGGAACTGTGTCACTGAATAAAGAGGATCTCTTCCAAGCACCTTAGGCACTGAATGATCACTGAACACCAGATGGTACCAAGAGTAATAGTTATTTAAAAAAATAACCGGAGAGGAAAAATGGAGCATCTGGTAGCTCCACTAGAGCTGCAACTCTCTGGAAATATGGAAAGCTGGAAGAGATTTAAACAGAGCTTCACCCTACTCTAGCAACACCATCAGAGGACCCAACCATATCAGCTACACCACAGGGGCTCATTCACCTGCACATCTACCAATGTGATATATGCCATCATGTGCCAGCAATGCCCCTCTGCCATGTACATTGGCCAAACCGAACAGTCTCAACGTAAAAGAATAAATGGACACAAATCAGACATCAGGAATGGTAACATACATTGTGGATACACAATAAACCCTTCTGTTTTTACGCTGGCTGAGAGTCACTGCAGTCTAGAGATCGGGGTTGCATTGCTCCCTCTGGGTGTGGAGACCCCAGAGGTCCAGAGTGGGTGGACTCCTGGAGGGGCTAACAGAGAGAGAGGCATGCTGAAGGCTGAGATGCAGTCCCAGAAGGCAATAGAGCCAGAGGGCCTAACCCCAGAGACTGAGTGCAACCCTGGAGGAGGGCTGTCACTGGTTACTCCCAGGTAGGGTGACCAGATGTCCCAATTTTATAGGGACAGTCCCGATTTTGGGGTCTTTTTCTTATATAGGCTCCTATTACCCCCCACCCTCTGTCCCGATTTTTCACATTTGCTGTCTGGTCACCCTACTCCCAGGGTCTGTACAGAGCCAAGGGAGCACGGGTCCTGTGAGTCAGTGACAATCCCTATTCATTATTTTGTCAAACCAGCTTATCTTGTACTAGAGAGGGATGTATCTGTCCTTGCTGGAATATATTTATGTAAATATCTAGTGCCTAGTACACTAGCAACAACTTTGCCAAGTTCACATACTGGACGGTGAACTTGTGAGCAGCTGCTTTAATACATGGCCTGACTTTGGTTTACAGCCTCTCGTTCAGGCCTCAGATCTTGCACCAGGCCCAGTGCTCCAGGCTCTCTCTCTACTACAGTGACTTAAGGAACAAGGTTTGGGACTGTAGGGGCCAAAGGGTCTGTATTCTGATAAGACCAGGAATCCCAGCTCCCAGCCTCAGCCCCCAAGTGCTGCACAGGAGGTGTCTGTCTGTGCCTGGGATGGGAGGATGGGGGTCCCACTGGCCTTGGGGGAGAAGCCAGCCTTTCCTTCCCCCCCCCTCCCGTGGCAGAGCCCCCGCACAGACCTGCTGCAGTTCGGAACATTAAAGAGCTGAGGGGGTGCCGGGTGCGTCCACGTGAACTGTGCATACCTGGAAAGCACCTCGCATGGGAAGGTCTGCTAAATTGACGCATCTGCAGCTACGACCATTGCCTCTTGCCACAGCTGCAGGCTGGGATATGTGCATGCCCACAGCTGGGTAGAGCAGCAGCACCCAGAGCAGACGGGGCCAGTCGGGGCCTGTGCTCATGCTATGCATGGCTGGAAGCGGCCTGCCCTCCCCACAGGGGGGCTGGAGGCCTGTGTTCGGGGCCAAGAAATACTTGGGGCTCAGAGTAACATGGGCCTGGTCGCTCTGTGGTCAGGCAATGTGGGCTGAAGCCTGGAGAGCCATGGGCTGGGGGCAGGATGGGGCTGGGGGGCTGGGATGCAGCCCTGGATTAATTATTAAGCTAATGTCATGATTTTTGTGGGGTGAGACTCATAAGTGATGAAGGTTTGGGATGGCAGTACTGTTCTCTGAAACACAACAAAGAAAGAGAAAAGGCGACACTTCGACTGTGCGCCTGTGTGGAGCTAGGAGACTCTCTGACATGGAAGGCCAAATCAAGGCTGCTCATGGCTCAAAAAGCTCTGCCATTCAGTAACTAGCTCAAAGAGAGGAGAAATTAGTCCCTGAGATTCTCTAGCCCGTGGTTATGAAAGGATTTGTCACAAGAATCCTTAGCATTCTAGGGCCTCTCTCGCTCACCTCTTTGGCTTTACAAAGAAGCAGCTTCTTCATTAAATAATTCTAAGTAAAGCAGGGGGAACAGAGCCGGGGGCAGGGGAGGGTCACCTGCGTGCCTCTCAGCAGGAGGAACAGCGCCAGGGACGAAGGGGTTCACCCACACGCACCCCACATGCAAGGGGAACTGAGCCGGGAGCGGGGGCAAGGGTCGCCCGTGCGCCCCTGAGGCAGGGGGAACAGAGCCGGGGTTGTGGGGGCCACCCACATGCCCCTAAGGCACCGGGAACAGGGCTGGGGGAGGGACGAGCACACTCCAGAGCCAGGGGCGGGATCACTTGCACTCCCTCAGGCAGGGGGGAAAGAGCCAGAGCGGGGGAGGGGGTCGCCCTCCCCCCCCTCAGGCAGGGGGAACAGAGCTGGGAACTGGGCAAGGGTCACCCACATGCACCTCAGGCGGGGGGAACAGAGACAGGGGCAGGACTTTCACCAGCGCTCCCCTCAGGCCGGGGGAACCGAGCCGGCAGGTCACCCAGAGGGTCGTCTGCGCTTCCCCCAGGGAGGGGGAACCGAGCCAGTGGGGTTGCCTGCACTTCCCCCAGGCAGGGGGAACCGAACCAGGGGGGGTCATCCAGAGAGTCGCCCGTGAGCCCCTCAGGCAGGGGGAACTGAGCCGGCAGGTCACCTAGAGGGTCGCCTGCGCTTCCCCCAGGCAGGGGGAACTGAGCCAGTGGGGTCACCTGCGCTTCCTCCAGGCAGGGGGAACCGAACCAGGGGGTCACCCAGAGGGTCGCCTGCACTTCCCCCAGGCAGGGGGAACCGAGCCAGGGGGGTCATCCAGAGGGTCGCCCGTGAGCCCCTCAGGCAGGGGGAACTGAGCCAGCAGGTCACCCAGAGGGTCGCGTGGGTGCCTCTCAGGCAGGGGGAACTGAGCCAGGGGGTTGCCTGCACTCCCCTCAGGCCGGGGGAACTGAGCCAGGGACAGTCACCCGCGCACCCTTGAGGCAGGGGAAAACGAGCCGGGGGTTGCCCATGTGCCCCTCAGGCAGGGGGAACTGAGCCAGGGGATTTCCCATGTGCCCCTCAGGCAGGGGCAACTGTCCCGGACTCACAGATCGTGCCCACTCATGGCTCCGTGCGGCCCTTCTCGGGGGTCCACTCTCTCTCGGGGTCAGGCCCCTCCACCTGAGCCTTAGCACGTCTGCCTCTGCCATGGGCCCCCTCAGGGAGTCCATGGGCTCTGGACCCCCTGGGCCTCTTCACCCCCGAAGGGGTTGATGCAACCCTGTTCTCTAGACCAGAGTGACTCTCAGCCAGCATAAAACAGGAGGGTTTATTGAGAGTTGAACACAGCACAGGAAACTCTCAGGGCCTCAGGCCTGGCCTCCCACAATAACAGCACATCCCAGTCTCCCTGCATCCAGGTGGGCTCTGTCTGCTTCCCCTCTCCAGCCCAGAGCCCCCCCTGCTTCCCAGCTGGGCCTCTGATATCCCCGGCCTCAAGCCCCACCTCTGTCCATTGTCTTCTCTCCAGTAAACAGGGTCGTAAACAGGAAGGCCTGGGTCTCCTCTCCTCCCAGCTCTCCTCTGGCTGGAACCAGCTGGCCAGGTCACGGGGTCCTCTCTCTGCAGCCCTTTGTCCTCCCACTGGCCAGAACCGGTTGTGTCTCCTGAGCTGGGGTCCCGAGTCCCTCTCTCGTCCTCTGTAACAACAAACTCCCTCTCCCCTCACCTCGTTAAACCAGTAACATCCAGGGACATTGAGTCCCACCCCCTGTGCATGCAAACCATTGGAAAACACAGAAACCCCAAGAAAACCCCCCACTTCGTCACAGCAACCAAGCCTGGGGGCTTCCCATGCACCCCTCAGGCAGGGGGAACGGAGCCAGGGAGGGTCACCCACATGCCCTTGAGGCAGGGGCAACCAAGCCAGGGGGTTGCCCATGTGCCCCTCAGGCAGGGGGAAACAAGCAGAGGGGGTTGCCTGCGTGCCCCTGAGGTGGGGGAACCGAGGCAGGGGGGTCCCTTGCACACCCCTCAGACAGGGGAAACCGAGCCGAGGGGGTTGCCTGCACGCCCTTCAGTCAGTGGGAATGGAGCTATTGGGGTCACCCATGTTCCCCTCAGGCAAGGGTAACGGAGCCAGGGGGGTCACCCACACATCCCTCAGGCAGGGGAAACAGAGCTATTGGGGTCACCCATGCACCCTTCAGGTAGGGGGAACCGAGCCAGGAGCTTGTTATCAGTACAGCCTGTGAATTTGGCTGCATAGAGATAATCATGGAATTTCTTGGTCAGAGCCCACTTTAATGCTAAGAACTCTAGTTTGTGAACTGGCTAGTTCTTTCAATGATACTAGACTCTTACTAGCATAGGCAACTGGTCTCCATCCATCTGGATGTTCTTGGTAGAGGACTCCTCCAAGTCCTTCCATATTAGCATCATTGTGTAGTAGATATCTTCTTTTAATATTGCCAATACTAACGCACCTGGTGCGTGCTACTTTATCTATTAACATCTGAAAAGCATTCTCACAATTCAGAGTTCACCAATCTCCAAAGGATTCACTGACTTGGTAGTAGTTGGCATCTGGATGCAGAGCCTGGCCTTTTCCTATGAGGAAATACCCCAATGGTGAGTTAATTTAAGGGTCAACAAAGGTCAGTAATTCCCTCTACAAATTGCCTATAATAATTGCAGAATCCCAAGAAAAAGATGGTTACTCACCTTTGTAACTGTTGTTCTTCGAGATGTGTTGCTCATATCCATTCCAATTAGGTGTGTGCACGCCACGTGCACGTTCGTCGGAAGATTTTTACCCTAGCAACACTTGGTGGGTCAGCTGGGCGCCCCCTGGAGTGGCGCCGCTATGGCACCGGATATATACCCCTGCCGACCCATCCGCCCCTCAGTTCCTTCTTGCCGGCTACTCCGACAGTGGGGAAGGAGGGCGGGTTTGGAATGGATATGAGCAACACATCTCGAAGAACAACAGTTACAAAGGTGAGTAACCGTCTTTTCTTCTTCGAGTGCTTGCTCATATCGATTCCAATTAGGTGATTCCCAAGCCTTACCTAGGCGGTGGGGTCGGAGTGAGATGTTGCAGAGTGCAAAACTGCTGAGCCAAAGGCTGCATCATCTCTGGACTGTTGGACCAGAGCATAATGTGAAGCAAAGGTGTGGACCAAAGACCAGGTAGCTGCACGACATATCTCCTGGATAGGTACATGAACCAGGAAGGTGGCAGATGAAGCCTGAGCCCTGGTAGAGTGTGCGGTGAGGTGGCTCGAGGGTACATGAGCCAAGTCATAACAAGTACAGATACACGCAAGTACAGATATACTCCCATGATGAGACCCTCTGGGATGAGACAGGTAGACCCTTAATTCGGTCTGCCACTGCGACAAAGAGCTGGGGCATTTTACGAAATGATTTTGTCCACTCGATATAAAATGCGAGCACTCTACGGACGTCCAGGGAGTGCAATTGTCGCTCCCGTTGTGATGAGTGCAGCTTCGGGAAGAAGACCGGAAGGAAGATATCCTGGTTGACATGGAATGCCGATACCACTTTAGGGAGGAATGCCGGGTGTGGTCGTAACTGCACCTTGTCCTTGTGGAACACAGTATACGGTGGGTGCACCGTTAGAGCACGAAGCTCGGAAACTCGTCTGGCCAATGTAATGGCTACGAAAAAAGCTGTCTTCCAGGATAGGTATAGCAACGAGCATGTTGCCAATGGCTCAAATGGGGGAGACATAAGTCTGGTTAGAACCAGGTTGAGGTCCCATGTTGGGGCGGGGCGTTGTACCTGTGGGTATAGGTGCTCTAGGCCCTTAAGAAATCTAGAGACCATAGGGTGTGAGAACACGGAGCGGCCACTCCCCCCTGGATGGAAGGTAGAGATGGCCACCAAGTGCACCCGCAAGGAAGATACCGCCAGGCCCTCCTGTTTGAGAGACCAGAGGTAATCCAAGATGGTGGGATCGAGGCCTCAGCGGGGGTAACACTGTGTGTCCCGCACAAGGAGGAGAAACGCTTCCATTTGGCCAGATACGTTGACCGTGTGGAAGGCTTCCTGCTACCCAGGAGTACTTGCTGTACTGAGGCAGAGCAACGCAACTCTGACTGGTTTAGCCATGCAGCAGCCACGCCTTGAGGTGAAGGGCCTGCAGGTCTGGGTGGCGAAGTCTGCCGTGGTCCTGCGTTATGAGGTCTGGGTGGAGTGGCACGGGAATCGGGTTGGCTAGTGACAGATCAAGTAGTGTGGTGTACCAGTGCTGCCTGGGCCACCCTGGAGCAATCAAGATTAGGTGCGCTCTGTCCCTGCGGAGTTTTAGCAGGACCTTGTGAACCAGCGGGAACGGCGGGAAGGCATAAAGCAGCCGGTTCGTCCACGGCATCAGGAATGCATCCGAGATCGACCCTGGTGAGAGGCCATGGAAGGAACAGAACATCTGGCATTTCCTGTTCTCGCGGGAAGCAAACAGGTCTATGTGGGGAAATCCCCACCTCTGGAAAACCGAATGAATAACATCCGGGCGTATCGACCACTCGTGGCAGAGGAATGACCTGCTCAGTCGATCCGCCAGAGTGTTCCGAACCCCCGCGAGAAAGGACGCTACCAGGTCTATTGAGTGGGCTATACAAAACTCCCAGAGTCTGATGGTCTCCTGACAAAGGGGAGAAGATCGAGTCCCTCCCTGTTTGTTTATATAGTACATGGCTGTTGTGTTGTCTGTAAACACTGAGACACCGCGGCCTTGTAAATGTTGAAAGGAATGCCTGGCACGCTAGGCGGACTGCTCTCAGTTCTCGGACATTTATGTGCAGGTTCAGCTCCTGAGGTGACCAGAGGCCTTGCGTACGAAGGCTCCCGAGGTGCGCGCCCCAGCCGAGAGAAGACGCGTCCGTCGTCAGGGACACTGAGGGCTGAGGCGGATGGAACGGTAGCCCTGCATACACCAGGGAGGGAGTCAGCCACCAGTTTAGAGATCCTAGAGTGCTCGGGGGAATGGTGACTATTGTGTCTATTGAGTCCCTGCTCGGGCGGTATACCGAGTTGAGCCAAGTTTGTAACGGACGGAGGCAGAGCCTGGCGTGCTTGGTTACGAACGTGCATGCAGCCATGTGACCCAAGAGACCGAGACAATTGCGAACCGAGGTCGTCGGGAAATTTTGCAGACCGTGGATGATTGTTGCCATTGCTTGAAACCGCGGCTGTGGTAAGCAGGCCCTGGCGAGATTGGAGTCTAGGGTCGCTCCTATGAAGTCTAACCTCTGTGTGGGAACCAGAGAGGACTTCTCTATATTGATCACCAGGCCTAGACGAGAGAATAGGTCCCTGACGATGCCCACATGCTGAGTGACTTGTGTCTCGGAGGTCCCCCGGATGAGCCAATCGTCCAGATACGGAAACACGTGTATCCGACGTCGGCGGAGATATGCGGTGATCACGGCCATTCACTTCGTGAATACCCTTGGGGCTGTGGAAAGGCCGAAGGGCAGGACCGTGAACTGGAAGTGCTGATGGTCGGCTACAAAGCGGAGGTACCTCCTGTGCGGAGGAAAAATGGCGATATGAAAATATGCATCCTTCATATCGAGGGTAGCATACCAATCTCCAGGATCCATGGATGGGATAATGGTCCCCAGGGATACCATACGGAACTTCAACTTTACCATAAACTGGTTGAGTCCTCGCAGGTCGAGGATGGGTCTGAGACCACCCTTCGACTTGGGGATCAGGGAATAATGGGAGTAAAACCCCTTGCCCTTTTCGTTCTTTGGCACCTCCTCTATAGCTCCCATGGCGAGAAGCGACCGCACCTCTTGCAAGAGGAATTGCTCATGAGAGGGTCCCTGAAGAGGGATGGGGTGGGAGGGTGGGGTTGAAACAAATTGGAGGTGGTATCCATGTTCCACCGTGCGTAGGACCCAGAGATCTGAGGTTAACTGGAACCACGCCAGGAGGAAGTAGGAGAGACGGTTGGAGAAGGGAGGAGAAGGATCCTGGCCTGTAATTGGTACGCCGTCCTCGGGCGCACCTTCAAAAGTTAGATTTTGGTCCTGCTGGTGGTTTCAAGGGACCTTGATTTTGGCCCCTTTGGGGTCCTGATTGGCGTCTACGGCCACCTCGGCCGCGCCGCCTGTCAAAGTCCTGTCTGTTTCTAGGCACAAAGTACGGACGAGGAGGTTGGGGGCAGAAGGGTCTGCGTTGGGTCACTGGCGTGTGCATGCCTAGCAAACGCATTATGACCCTATTGTCTTTCAGGCTTTGCAGCCTAGGGTCAGTCTTCTCCGAGAAGAGGCCTTTACCATCGAACGGCAAGTCCTGGATGGTGTACTGCAGCTCGGGTGGGAGGTTGGAAACCTGAAGCCATGAGATACGCCTCATGGCAACACCTGAGGCCAGAGTCCTGGCTGCTGAGTCAGCTGCATCGAGCAAGGCTTGGAGGGAAGTTCTGGCCACCTTTTTTCCTTCCTCCAAGAAGGCTGCAAACTCCTGGCGGGAATCCTGAGGGAGTAGTTCCATAAATCTCCCCACCTCCGCCCATGTGTTGTAATTATAGCGGCTGAGGAGGGCTTGTTGATTCGCCACCCGGAGCTGTAAAGCAACCGCCGAGTACACCTTATGGCCGAGCAGGTCCTTTCACCTAGTCTCCTTCAATTTTGGGGCTGCCGCCTGCTGGCCATGGCGTTCCCTCTTAGTCTTTCTCAACCTCGGGGAGAGGGAGTGGCGTCGAGCCGGCCTCGGTGCCGGCGACGGGTGGTGCTGAGGAGCCTTGGCCATACCGGCGCGGTCCGGTGCCGAGGAGGTGCTCCTGCTTGAAGAGTGACCAGTGCTCGGTGCCGAAGGTGGAGGGGTGAGAGCCGCCTCCATGAGGAGCTGCTTTAGCCTAATGTCCCGCTCCTTTTTTGTTCTTGGCTTAAAAGCCTTGCAAATGTGGCACTTAGCTGTCAGGTGCGATTCTCCGAGGCACTTCAGACAGGAGTCGTGCGGATCTCCTGTTGGCATCGGCCTGCGGCAGGCCAAGCACGGTTTGAAACCCGGTGAACCGGGCATGGGCCCCGGCACCGGGTGCGGGGAAGGGGCTATTCCCCAAACCCCTCTTAACTATATTATACTAAATATATCACAAAGTGATAAACTAAGTTGAACTATATAAAAAGTTTTTAACTATATACACAACAAGGAACGAGAACTACGAGTAGCTAGGGAAGTGGAGGTCAGCTAAGCCGCGCTCCACTGTTCCAACGACCGACACGGGCGGTAAGAAGGAACTGAGGGGCGAATGGGTCGGCAGGGGTATATATCCGGTGCCATAGCGGTGCCACTCCAGGGGGCGCCCAGCCGACCCACCGAGTGTTGCTAGGGTAAAAATCTTCCGACGAATGTGCACGCGGCGCGCACACACCTAATTGGAATCGATATGAGCAAGCACTCAAAGAAGAACTCTTCAATTCTTTCAAGGTTTTGGGTCTTGGCCATGCCCTCAAGGCTTCCAGCTTATCCAGATCTGCAGCAGCTCCATCTCAAGAGATTATATGCCTATGTACTTTACTTTTTCCTGACAGAACTGGCATTTGTCTAAAGATAGTTTCAATCCTTGTTCCTGCAGGCAGTCCAGCACTTTCAACAAGCATTCTTCATGCTCTTCCAAAGTATGACTGAACATTATCAAGTCATCCAGATACACCAGGACTTCCAGAAGGTTCACGTCACCATCCGTCTGCTCCATTCATCTCTGGAATGTGGCCAGGACCTTAGATAGTCCCTGGAGTATTCTCAGAAATTTGTAGAATTGTAATGGACAGATGAAGCCTGTCTTTTCCCTATTAGCTGGTCCCATGAATACCTGATAGTGTCCACTTCTCAGATCCAAAATGGAAAACCAACAGCTTCCTGTCAGGCAGTCTAAGACATCATCCACTCTTGGGGGTAATATACTGGTCAGGGATTCCACAGATATTCAGAGTAGGATCATCTATGCAAATGTGTACATCCCATTATTTTTTCTGGCCACAGCAATTGGGGAGTGTGACGGAGCGATTCTGGCGGGACCCAACTGAGAGTGCCAAATCAGGACCAATTGCTCAAACAGGGCAGTCACAGCCCTAGGCTGGGGTTTTTCCACCTCTAAGGCCAACCAAACCAGCCAGACAAAAAGGACTTTGGTCTCACCCCACTGGCTAACCACAAGTCACACAAGCAATTTCCTTAGACACTCCAGTCTCCCAGCATCACCACCAGTGCACTCGTCCTGGGGATGAATGGTTATGAAAACCAACACCCCAATAAAAGAAAACGGTTCCCTCGATCCCAAAGGACCAAGCCCCAGACCCAGGTCAATATACACATCAGATCTTACCCACAAATCACGCTGTTGCCAATCCTTTAGAATCTAAAATCTAAAGGTTTATTTACAAAGGGAAAAAGGTGGAAATGAGAGGTAGAATTGGTTAAATGGAATCAATTACATACAGTAATGGCAAAGTTCTTAGTTCAGGCTTGCAGCAGTGCTGGAGTAAACTGCAGGTTCAAATTGAGTCTCTGGAACATCCCCCGCTGGGATGGGTCGTTCAGTCCCTTGTGTAAAGCTTCAGTTTGTAGCAAAGTCCTTCCAGAGGTCAGAAGCAGGATTGAAGACAAGATGGAGATGAAGCATCAGCCTTATATAGACTTTTCCAGGTGTAAGAATCTCTTTGTCTTCACTGTGGAAATTTACAGCAAGATGGAGCCTGGAGTCACATGGGCCAGTCCCTGCATACTTTGCCGAGTCACAAGGCGTGTCTGCCTTCTCTCCATGGGTCCATTGTGTCCTTAATGGTCCTTAATGGGCCATCAAACAGGCTAGGCAGAGCTAACACCAGCTTGTCTGGGAGGCTTCCCCCAGAAGCACAGCACAAACTTGAAATACAGACAGCATAGAGCCAACATTCATAACTTCAACTAAAAATGATACAGACATATAGACAGCATAATTATAATCAGCAACCCAGAACCTGGTCTTAGACACCTTATATGACCCCTTTTACTTAGGATTTGGTGCCACTACAGGACCTTGGTTGCAACCCATGTTCTATATGGTCCCCATTTATATCAATAACGTCACAGGGAGGCATAAGGACTTCTAGAGTTCCTGATGATTTCTGCGGTCTTCCAAATGTCTGCCACCTCTGCAGGTACTAGTGTCATCAATCGTTCAGGGAAAGGCCTATCATTCAACTGAATGTGATGTTCAACTCCCTTGACACAACCCACATTTCACAAGTGGAGAACACTTGGGGCCTTTGTTTCCATTTTAGTCTCTCTTTCCATGCTCAAGGAATTGGGGAGTTTCCAAAGTTCAACTTCTCTGGGTCAAATATGAGTATAATCTTTGAGCAGTATGGGCCACTGTTGCAGCCAAGTATATGTGTACTACCGCAGTTCCCTGAGGGATAGTGATTGGGTGCTCAGTTTCCTTAGCCACTGGTAGCTTTACTGACACTTTTATACAAGATGAGGTTTTGGCTATGCCTCTCTTCACCATCAATCCGCCCAGCAGCACATCTGTATCTGAAGCTTCACTCAGGATTAACTGATTGGTAGCTATCTGATCCACTTGAGCAATTCCATCCACTAGATGGGTTGTCCTAGCAGGAATAGTAACCGGAGGCCTATATCTTAGTTTGACCATTCCCACTGGGCCTTGAAATCTACACTGGTCTGGGTCTCCCCCTTTAGCTTGATATGCTTCTAAACACAGTGCATGGATCTCCAGGCTTTGTGCTTACTTAGGTCCAGAAAACTCTTTGCATAGCTGAGCCATGGCTGCATGTGTTCCTATTATACAAGGCATTTTGTCTGGATATCCAGTGGGTGGACAGATCAAAGCAAGAGTGTCTCTCTCTTTCTCAATTCCAACCATATCCTTTGGGAATTTTAATTTCACTAGCATGTATCCTAGGTATGGCTACTGGTCATCTAACCTCCAGACAGTCAACCTGATTAGGGGCTTCAGGGGCAGATGGGTCAGATGTTGCCAGTAAAAGGGTTTGAAGATGACAGTGACCTGAGAGCCACCATCTAGAACAGCTGTACACTCTATTCCCTTAATAATAACCCCAACCTCAGACTTTGGTCCACGCAGTTCTACAGGTAAGCCTGGCATAGCTGGAGGCAAAGACTCAGTCTTCATGTCTTTGAGTTGGTGAGAAGTGAAGGTGGTTACGGGACCCATGATGTTCCCTTACCTGGTCCCTCCAAAGTGTCCTGCTGCCTTAAATCATTCCTCAGCTCTCCCAGGGTTTACAGGATTCGGACATCCTCATACATAATGACCATCTTCTCCATTCCAACAACAGGAATGCATGGACTCCAAGAGGTGAGGGTTCCACCGGGCCCTATCATTTTCTTGACCCTTGCCTCTCTTGTATAGCTGTCCATCTCACCTTTGCTCTGGGAGTCGAGATACTTTCCCTCAGGTCATTTGTTGGAGAGACCACTACAAAGTGCTGATTCACTGTCAGGACAGCTACTTTCTCTTGCAACTCAGCGATCTGTTTCATCATAAGGCTACTTTCTGGAGGGGAGTTATACAGAGTGGCTTCCAAAGTATACCTCTCATTTCAGTCTCTCAGGCCTGGTCTACACTAGGACTTTAAATCGAATTTAGCAGCGTTAATTCGAACTAACCGCTCAACCGTCCACACCAGGAAGCCATTTAATTCGAACTAGAGGGCTCTTTAGTTCGAATTCGGTACTCCACCCCAACAGGTGGAGTAACGCTAAATTCGACATGGCTAGCTCGAATTAGGCTAGGTGTGGATGCAAATCGAACTTAGTAGCTCCGGGAGCTATCCCACACTGCACCACTCTGTTGACGCTCTGGACAGCAGTCGGAGCTTGGATTCTCTGACCAGCCACACAGGAAATGCCCCAGGAAAATTTGAATTCCTTTTCCTGTTTGGGCACTTTGAATCTGACGTCCTGGCTGGACATCGGGGCGAGCTCCGCAGCACCTGCAACGATGCAGAGCTCTCCAGCAGAGGAGTCCGGCCAATCCAAGAATAGAAAGAGGTCCCCAGCATGGACAGACCGGGAAGTCCTGGATCTGATCGGTATGTGGGGCGAGGAGTCTGTGCTGTCGGAGCTGCGCTCCAACAAGCGGAATGCAAAGACCTTCGAGAAGGTCTCCAAAGCAATGATAGAGAAAGGATACAGCCGGGATGCAATGCAGTGCCATGTGAAAATCAAGGACCTGAGACAAGGCTACCAAAAAGTCAGAGCGGCAAACGGACGCTCCGGAGCCCAGCCCCAGACATGCCGCTTCTACGAGGCACTGCATGCCATTCTAGGTGGGTCTGCCACCACTGCCCCACCAGTGACCGTGGACTCAGTGGATGGCATAGTGAACCTGGACAGTTCCTCCTCGATGTTCGCCGATGTGGAAGATGAGGAAGGGTCTGTGGAGGACGGCGCAGGCGACAGCCAACACAATACCGCTTTCCCTGACAGCCAGGATCTCTTCATCACCCTCACAGAGATCCCCTACCAACCCTCCCCGGCCGTTAACCCGGACTCTGAATCAGGGGAAGGATCAGGCGGTAAGTGCTATAAACATGTAAACATTTATTTTTTATAAAACAGGTATAAAAAAATAGAAATACTATATATAAAATTTTCAATGAAAAACTATATGAAAAGTAGGTCCACACATATAGGGATTGAACAATAATCCTCCAGGGACAATTCAAGAAAGGTCTCATTTAGGTCCTCGAAAAGCCTCCGCAGGAGGTTCCTGGGGAGAGGTGCCTTGTTGGGTGCTCCGTGGAAGCACACTCTTCCGCGCCAGGACATCCTTATGTAGATGGGAATCATCGCCTCCACAAGCATGGCCGCATATGGTCCTGGTCTCTGCAGGGCTTCCCTTAGCATCCGCTCTTTGTGACTCCGAGGGACCCGCATCAGGGTGATCTCATTCATGAAATGCTGCATCTAATTAGGGCAATTAGTGTATTGTTACTGTTGTGAATGGTTGACTTTTACTTTGCATAACAATGACCCTCGCTTAACAGCCACGTGTTGTAGGCCACATAGGAAAAGCATACATTGATCTTTCCCGTGCACTGGCGGGAGTGGCTGGAAAAGGGTCAGAGTATATGATTTCCAGATTGCCTTTAGCGGGAGGGCACAGCTATCCATTAACTGATAAGCAGAATGTACTGTAAGGCTTACCAGGACTGTCTGCTAGACGGATTCAGCTGTCTCTCCACACTTGTCCGCTCTCCTGTGCAATGCCGCAGCCAATGAGAGCGTATTCCGAAATCTCGAACTTGTCCTGAGATCTCGTGAGACTTGTTGCCCCGTATGGTCTTGTTCAGAGAAACTGACTAGACTGTGTTCACTGTTCGCAAACATGTATCTGTTCAAGGAAATCAGTTACTTTTCCCATCACACAGCTTCGGGTCTTTCCCGGACTGCCCCGGCATCCCCCTCGCAGAGGCTGGCGCAGATTAGGCGGCGAAAGAAAAAGACTAGGGACGAGATGTTCGCGGAACTGATGGCCTGCTCCAGAGCCGAGGCGGCAGAGCAGAGACAGTGGAGGGAGACCCTATGTCAACAGCATCGCACACACATCGAACGGGAGGATAGGTGGCGGCAGGAAGACCAGCAGGCGACTCAAACGCTGCTTGGGCTAATGAGGGAGCAAACGGACACGCTCTGGCGCCTTGTTGATGTTCTGCAGGACCGCAGGCAGGAGGACAGAGCCCCCCTGCAGTGTATCTGCAACCGCCCTCCCCCGCCAAGAAGTCCTGCCCCCCCCTCACCCAAAAGTACAAGACGGAGGGGCGGTAGGGGCCGTGAGAACTGTCACTGCACCACTGCATAGCGCTAATGTACCACACACCTCTCACGCTATAAATTTGTAGAAGTGCTTCCCTTACAGGCTCACCCAGTCCCAAATCCAAGTTTCATCCCCCCACTGTGTATTAGATTATTAAAAGTTGTTTGCTGTTATTCACTGTTTCGGTCACGTCTTTCGTGTCAGAGGATTTTTTTGTGTATGTGGGGGGGGAGGGGATTTATAATTGCAGGGTATAGCCTACATTACCAGGGTACAGACTTGGGGCCATGATCAACTGCAGGCCACACACACACTGCAGTCAGTAGGCACCAGGGTCACTCTGTGTGGTGTATGCTGCCCCGGGTCATTCTGTGATGTGTATGCTTGTCCAGGGTCCTAGCGCCTGCCACCCCCTTAATGTTAAGGCACGCTGCCCTTACCATGCACTTCCACCGTAGCAACGAGCCTCTCCGCTGCCCTGAGCCCCAACAAGAGCCCTCATCCACGGACAGATACTCACCCTTCCCCCACACCCCTCACCCCTTCCTACGCCCAAACCCGCAGCCCACTGCCGTCATCCAAACCCCTATCCAAAGAAGGCACCACTCGCCCCTTCCTGCAAACCCACCCCTTCCTGCAATCCCTCCCCTTCATGCACAACCACTTGCAACCGTCCCCCACCCCAGAGACCTATGTAGGAGCAGGAGGATGTCATTCCTCTATGGAACAAGCGGTCTGTACATCAGTGCACACCGTGCCCAGCACAGTATGCGTCCATGTTTCAACACCTGAACAGAAATGCAAAGTAAAACAAAGATTTATTAATAATGAGCGTAACAATTAATTTGCTTTAAAACGTGCTTTGGAAGTGGGGGAAACTTGGAGAACGGGGTATGTAACCGCAGATCGAAATCGACACATACAGACACAGGCCCAGGGTCAGTTTCTCTTGAAAGCAAGTGGAGAGTCATAGGTTACCCTGCTCTCCGAGGAAACTTGCTTTCAAAGCCTCCCGGATACACAGTGCTTCCCGCTGGGATATTCTCTCGGCACGGGTGTCTGGCTGAGCGTAAACTGCAGCCAGGCGATTTGCCTCAACCTCCCATCCGGACAAAAAGGTCTGCCCTTGCTCTCACAGAGATTGTGTAGCACACAGCAAGCAGCAATAACTACGGGGATATTCTTTTCGCTGATGTCCGAGCGAGTCAGTAAGCTCCGCCATCTCCCCTTGAGACGTCCGAAAGCACACTCCACCACCATTCTGCACTTGCTCAGCCGGTAGTTGAAGAGTTCCTTCTCTCTGTCCAAGGCGCCTGTATAGGGCTTCATGACCCAGGGCATTAGCGGGTAGGCTGGGTCCCCGAGGATCACTGTAGGCATCTGCACATCCCCAACCATTATTTTGTGGTCCGGGAAGAAAGTACCTGCCTGGAGGCGTTTAAACAGACCAGAGTTCCTGAACACACGCGCGTCATGAACCTTGCCCGCCCACCCAACGAAGATGTTGGTAAAACGTCCCCTATGGTCTACCAGTGCTTGCAGCACCATTGAAAAGTAGCCCTTTCGGTTAATGTACTCGCTGGCCTGGTGGGCTGGTGCCAGGATAGGGATGTGAGTCCCATCTATAGCCCCACCGCAGTTTGGGAATCCCATCGCGGCGAAGCCATCTATGATGTCCTGGACGTTTCCGAGAGTCACTAACTTTGAGAGAAGTTGCTCAACGATTGCGTGGGCTACTTCAATCACAGCAACCCCAACGGTAGATTTGCCCACGCCAAAGTGGTTCGCTACTGACCGGTAGCTGTCTGGCATTGCAAGTTTCCAGAGGGCTATGGCCACTCGCTTCTGCACACTCAGGGCTGCTCGCATCCGGGTGTCCTGGCGCTTCAGGGCAGGGGACAGCAAGTCACAGAGTTCAAGGAAAGTGCTCTTACGCATCCTGAAGTTTCGCAGCCACTGTGATTCATCCCAGACCTGCAGCACTATGCGGTCCCACCAGTCCTTGCTTGTTTCCCGGGCCCAGAATCGCCGTTCCACACCATGAACTTGACCCATTGCCACCATGATCTCCACGGCGCGGCGTACCCTGCTTTGTGAGAGGTCTGCGCCACTCTGTGAATTCCTGTCCTCACTGCGCTGCCGGAGCCTCCTCGCCCGATTTCTCAGCAGCTGACTGTGGAAGAGGTGGACGATAAGGTGCGAGGAGTTGACAATGGCCATAAGTGCAGCGATGATCGCAGCGGGCTCCATGCTCGCAGTGCTGTGGCGTACGCGCTGTAACTGACAAGAGAAGGGCGCAAACAGATTTCCCGCCGGAGCTTTCAGGGAGGGAGGGCGTGATTGACGGTTCAATGACAACAGTTACCCAAAAGCACCCTCGACACATTTTTCCCCCAGGAGGCATTGGGGGCTCTACCCAGCATTCCAATGGGCAGCGGGGACTGCGGGAACTGTGGGATAGCTTCCCACAGTGCACCGCTTCCAAAGTCGACGCCAGCCCCGTTACTGTGGACTCAGAAATTCGAATTAGTGTATTTACTGTGGATACACAAATTCGACTTCATAAGGTCGAATCCACAAATTCGACTTAAGTAGATTCGAAATAGTCTTGTAGTGTAGACAAGGCCTCAGGAAGGGTTATCTTCAGAATCCTGTCTCCCACTCCCTGACCTCTCTCATCTGTGTGGCAAAAAATGGGAGATTCCTCTTTCTGTCCTTTAATCGCAACTGGAACAGCATCAATCCAGTATGGGTAGCACCCTTTAACCCTTGCTCCAATCTGAGATAATCCAAATCACTCCCTGCAATTCCTATTTTACAGTGGGCCCTCTGCAGGAGTCATTCCATCCATGCCAGATATTGAGGTAGTTTCTCTCCAAGTTCCTGATGGGCAGTCTGGAATATTAACATAGCATGCTCTCTGTTTTCAGTGCTTTCAAAGCCCTCCAAAGATGAGAGGTATTCAGCAGCAGTTGCATCTGGATTACTGACCCTGAGGACCCTGATAGATTCAGGAGCAGGTCTTTGCAGACTTTCCACTAGTCTCTTTTTTTTTTTTTCCCTTTCACAGCATGTCCATTCCTGTTCCACCTGAAGAGCATGATCCAACCAGGCCTCAAATTCTTCCTCATGCGCAGTGATAGGTTTTATCCTTGAAAAGGTTCTTAGGCTCTACTAACTGCCTGGTTTCCTTGGCAGTCTTCAACTCCGCCATCAACTTGGGCTGCAGAACAGGTCTCCCTCTCTGCCCCAGAGACTGTGCCTGGCCAGATGGCACCAGGTTTACTGCAGTATCCACCCCCCAGCATTCATATCAGGAGCCACACATCCGTCATCACATTGGCTCAAAAGTCATGATATTTTTTAAAAATAGCTTTGGGGTCTTTGTCTTCTGGAGCTGTGCCCTTCAGGAATCACATTGGCATGTTTTTCACTGTCACCACGAGGGCTAGAAACTTACTTGTTAAAATAACGCTGAGAGTCCCATGTAATCGCATGACTCCAAGGGCTGAGACCTAATGGAAAGCACCAAAAATTGCAAGATTTTCAATAAAATCATGAGAGTAGGCAACACTGTTACTGTCCTAGCAGGGCTGAAAACTGTGCTCTATTCCCCACCACTGGGGGCTTCCTTCCTTCCCACTGCCACTGCTAGTACCCACGCTGCAGCATGCATCCCTTTCCTCTTCTCCGAGCTATGCCCTGCCATTTGGGTCACCTCTCACTGTCTAGGACAACGAGGGTAGGCAGTGTCTTTTGCTGATCAACAGCAGAATATGCTGGCTTTCAGATTATGAAGCAAAAGCTGATGGGAAAGACACTCCTCACCCAGTGCTTTACAGCTAGAGCCAGTGGTTCCCAAACTTTAACAACCTGTGAACCCCTTTCACTAAAATGTCAAGTCACGTGAACCCCCTCCTAAAAATGAGTATTTCCAGGGATTTTCTCCTTTACCTGAGTATAAATTATAAAAACAGTGATCTTGGAAATATATAATTTGTTTTTATGACATGATTATTACACACTTTATTCATTATTATTTATCATTACAGATTTTTATTACATTATGAAAACAGCAACACTCCTCCAAGATCTCACTTTTGTAGCTTGTATCACTTTTATAAGACAAGGCTCCTATGTTTCATCAAGGAGTATCAGATGTGAAACAGCACAAAGGTATTTAAGAAGCCAACTCAAAGAGTTCTTCTTACACAAGCATTCAGGTCTTGAGCAGTCCAGGCAAACATGCATGTTACAACAAAGCTTAAACTTGCTCTTCATAATAATTTTTAAAACAATATTAGCTGCCTATTTAATTTTAAAAACAGCAAAAAATATCCACCTCCCTTTCCATTTCTTAAAAGTCTTGAAGTTTAAAACTTCTCAGTGTGATAGAGACATTTGCTTTGATCTGCTTAGCTCTTGGAAATCCAGAAGCTCCGGGCTGCTAGCCCCGTGATGCCAGGAGTTCCTAGGGACAGCTCTGTCCGCCATTAGGGAATTTTTTCCCCAAGAATCCCCTGTAACATTTCACGAACCACAGTTTGGGAACCACTGAGCTAGAGGGATAGTGGCCAATGTATGCAACATCTGGCAAAAATGCAAAGGAACATGAACTGTAAATGTAACAGCAGTCAGACTGTTTGTTGTTAAAAGGCAATGTATTGTGATCATTAACCAGATGTCCTGCACATAAGATAAATGACTAAAATATAAATAGTTAACATACAGATTACAAAAATCTTTAACCTCTTGAATACAAGAACAGGAGCAATCATTTCTCACTGAACTGCAGTTTCTGATCTGATCTAGAGGAGTCAAGGAATAAATGTGCAAACCATATTTCCTTGGAGAACTGAGTTTGTGTCTCATAAATGTCAGTTTCAGACTCTTTTTCAAGAGAAAAGAGAAAGCAGAAATGGCTGTGATATGGTAGCGATGCTGCCAGAACCTCTCACTGTCTTATTACAGTGAGAAATAAGACAGGAGAATTCTGTATGGGGCATGAGCTCAAGTTGTGGCTATGACATCCAAAAAGAAATAAGTAAGTTCTGTCTAGGAAACTTGCATTGGGAAATACGGAAAGTGATTTTAAGGCTTTTTTCTGAGGAATTGCCTCACATCACCTGAAGATTTTACTCCAAGTACAGAGGTTTGACTTCCCACCACCTGCTGGGCATGTCAGTGACCAGAATGGAAGACTAAATGTGCAGTGCTAGCTGCATACACATGGCAGGGAAGCAGGTAACAGAGGAATGTGCCAGCCCCAGCTTGAACCTGGAGTTGTCACTACAGACTTCAAAACCCCTGGAAGCAGCATTTGTCTCCACTGACCCTAAACTGAAAGGAAAATCAAACTGTCCCTTCCAAAAGCTGCTGTGATAAGAGGATTGCTGCCGCCAAATGCTACATTGTTAAGAGGGTAACTGCCAAGAAAGGCCGCTGCAATCTTTGTGGACACTGCCCATGAAGGCCTCCATGGGTAACAGGGGACTGGTGTCCATTAAGGAATCACCAGTGCCACTGAGTGATACACAAGCTAAGGGAGCTGCTTCTGCTGAACCTCTAGCCCATGATGCTTTATTCCTTGAAAACCTGGGACCAGTGGCAATCCTACTGGGAGAATGTGACGGCCTTCACTTGGGGTTGGTTGGGAGGGGAGTGCCACCAGTGGTCAGGGCTTAGGGCTGTGGCATTCAGAGGGGTTGTTGGTAGGGGATCCAGGGCCCTTCTACTCCACTGGGCTCTGACCCATGGCCCTTTGTGGGCTATCAGCACAGGCACTGACTTTTTTTTTTCCCAGTGGGTGCTCCACTCCTGCTCTGCCCCGAGGCCCCGCCCCCGCTCCACCTCTTCTCATCCCTGCTTCACGTCTCCCCGAGCGCCTCCTGCTAGCCAGTCTGCTGGCAGCCTGAGGGCCGGTCAAACAGCTGATCAGTAGCCAGCCCCAGGGCCTGCCAAATAGCTGATCAGCAGCCAGCCCAGGCCTGAACCACTGTGGCTGGTGCATGCTGAGCACCCCCTATTTTTTTTCCATGGGCGCTTGAGCCCCGGAGCACCCATGGGGTTGGCATCTATGGCTACAGGGCTGACTCTAGGCACCAGCGTCCCAAGCATGTGCTTGGGGCAGCCCTTTTCAAGGGGCAGCATTCCACCCTCTCCCCCTTTTTTTTGTTTGCTTCGGCAGCGGCACTCCGCACCCCCCACTTTTTTTTTTGCTTGGGGCGGCAAAAATCCTGGAGCCGGCCCTTATGACTGTCAGTGCTCTGACAGCTCAGGATGCTTAAGGTCACTTCCTACCACCTCCCTGTAACTGTCCCATGGTCACTGTCTGGGGTAAAGCAGCATGAGGGTTGCCTGCTCACCCCAAGGCACCACCTGGCGGCTACGTGTAGTGAGGTCTTTCTCCTTTCCTCTTGGGTAGCAACTGCCTCCTCCTGGGGTATGGCCCAGTCTCCCGAGGCCAGCTCAGTCCAAGGACTTTCCCCTGCTGGGGTAGTGCAAACAGCAAATAAAGGGGATCAATCAAAGCCAGAGTTCATATGACAGGGAGAGGGGAGTGCTTCTCTCTCAGGCTGTCCCTGCAGCAGGCCTTCCCTTTCCTCAGGGAGGGACCTTTGGATGGTTGTTTAGGGGGAGATTCTGACTTCCCTCAGCTCGTCTCTCCTGGAGCTGCCGGAAGCATGTCTGCTCTCCTCCCTGGTCCGCCACAAAATGAGCTGCTCCCCTTCCTTTTACCCCCTCCTCATGTTGGTGCATTTGCCACAGATGCGGTGGGGCTGGCTAGGCCAGCGTATTTCCTTAGCCCCTTGTTGCTCAGTGTGGGGTTTGTGCACCCAATCACACAACCTTCCCCCAAGATGGAGCCAGAAGAGCTGGGGCCATCACATTGCTCCCCATGTTCCCCGGAGAAAAAGTCAGTGTTCTGGGGAGCTTTGCCTGCCCTATCTTGAACTTGGAATATGTAGGGCTGGAGAAATGGGTACCAGCGCATCAGCCGGCTGTTTGGGTCTTTCATATCATTCAACCATCTTAAGGGGTATAAGAGGTGCTGAGCTTGGCAGATGGAATAGCACCCCACTGGAGGAGATACTGGCAAATGGACAAGAGGAAAGGCGTGTCAGATATTTATGAAGAATCTTTGTAGGATCAGCACTGAGGATCTGGCTGGCTCGCTTGGGCCGGAAATAGTTACTGGCAATATTCTCACTGTCACTCCTGCTCAGCATCAGTTTGTAGCGGTCTTCTTCCTGCTGGGATCACAATATGCTGTGAGCAGCACTCCCCTCAGCTGCAGCTCGAAAGCAGCCAAGCACCATTCCATGAGCTAGGGCCAGAGACTTAGAGATAATATGAAGTGATTGAACATGTGATCCAATCTGGGCAACAGTAACACTGCAGAACACACAGTCTTGGGTATAATTTGGACAGTCATTGGGCTACATCCTGCCATACCCATCCCCAATACCTGTAAGCAAAGTCCAAAATGTAATGACACAAGTGCAATTCTGCTACACTGGACAGAGTGGGTGCAGGACTCTATGTGCTGCACAGAATGGCTTTCTGGCAACTCTCTCCAAGGCTGCAGTAGATACATGGCCAGCAGGTTTGCAAACCATGCAAATCCACTGTCCAAAAGCCCTGCCAAGGGGTCCTGTAGGGGCCGCACAGCCACTGCAGGCAATAGGATTGGTCCCATTTACTAAGGTTTTGCATGGGTGGGAGGGGGAAATCAGCAATTGATCCATGAGGCAGGTTTCAATTATCCCCACAGAAGTTTGGGACTAAGCTTCCGTCCACACTTGCTACACTATCCTAGTCCTAGGCCCCTGTGTCCTGGGCAGAGAGGCAAAGCAAAGGAGCGTTTTGTGGTTGTCAAAGAACTAGGATGGCACCAATTAACCAGGACTTGAGCCCAGTTCCTTCTAGTCTCGGAACTGCTCTAGGGCTGTGTTGTCTATCATTCTGGCCGGGTTGTCTCTCCTCTTCAGGGGCTGGACTCCCAGCATTCCCAGCCCCTGCTGGCCAGGCTCCTACACTCCCGACTGGCCACCGGACTGTGAGGCCAGCTCACTGCTTCACTATTTGCTCTGCTTTACACACACCCTTATTCTAATGCCAGTGATGGCTGGGTACGAGTCCCTCTGGAGCCACTCAGCCCTCTGCCTATTTCCTCCAGAAGGAAGAGCTGTGTAGCTCAGAAGGCTCCTTCAGGTCCCGGAGACGTGCAGCTTACCATCAGCAGCTCTCCGTTCTCGCCTGAGGCGCTCTTCCTGGCTGGCTTAGTCTGTGGCAGTGATGGAACTGCTGTGAGAGAACAAAGGCATTTCTTAAAAGACCAGCAGCACCGAATCAGTTCCAGATTTTCCTGACTGTCCCCCTTGTTCCCCACTGCTGCTTACAGACACCCCAGATCACTGCTTACTGAGCCATACGGGGACTAGAAGGACCCTCGCACTACACTTTTTTATCCAGTGGATGGCACATGCTATGCACCTGCCAATGCAACTACATGTGAGGCCTGCAGGTCTGTGCAGTGAATATTTCAACCTTGTAGGGAAAAATTGTTCACCTCTTTGGCTCAGACAGCTAATACACAGGTGGGAATTAAATAAAAAGCACAGGACTGGGGGTCAGACATCCTGGGTTCCAGCCCTCACTCTACTTCAGACTCACTATGGCACATTGGGAAGTCATGTCCTCCTGTGCCTCAGTTTCCCCCCTTTTAAAACCAGTCTAATACCACCTACCTGATGAGGGTTTGTGAAGCCTAATTCTTTAATATCATAAAGTGCTTCAAGGTCCTTGAAGGAAAAGAATTGGCCCAGAGATGCTTGTGGTATTTAATCAGAAACTGGTTATTCTGTTCAGTTTAGCACAAGATTCCCTGCTATCACTCAAATCAATGATGCCCCTTCAAAATAAATAGTCAGGTAGTCCCCATAAGAGATGCTTTTGTCCTCGTTTAGCTAGATCATCCAGGCTCCCACAGAAAGATGACAGCCTATTCTGTACACATGAGCCGACAACTGTGTTATAAGTGAATACTATCTGAATGCAACACACATGGCCATCCTAGTGAGCCAAGGATACACTGCGTGGATGGGAGTACAATGAAGATACCTTTCTTAACTGCAGGGAGGCTGGTTTTTTGAATGACAGGCTCCAGGAGTTTTCAGCAGCCGCTGTCCTCATCCCAGACCGACTCGTGTCTGATCTTATCTAGGTTGCTGTAGTTACTGTCATGCCACATGACGGGCTGTACCTGATCCAGAAGCTGCTGAAAGAGCAAGCAGTCCCGCTCCTTCGGCGAATGGTGGTGAGATAATCAAACTTCTCCAGCTCAAACTCGGACGGCAAGTCTTTGATTTCAGTCTCAGCAGCTTGCAGCTGGATCACCAACAGTAAAGAGTTAATTGTGTAGGGGAACTCGGAGGAGTTCTAGTACAAGGAAGAGGAGGGTGAATCCATTAGTCTTTCACCTTCAGCTCCCAGTCTATCCCAGGCCAGGAGTCTTGGCCTTCCCAGGCTCTGTGTAGGGGCACATGGGGAAAGGAGCTAGAGCCCTAATTCCCTCTGTCCTGAATAGAGCCTGGAGAAGAGGAACTAGGGCAGAGCCCTGCATGAGAACACACACACCCCAGCTGCTCCAGAACAACAAGAACGAACCACGGCCAGGCACAATCAGGCTGGAGCAGCTGTGGAACAGTTCCCTAGACCCAGGAAGCACCACCTAGCCAGGAGAAGAACTTGCCTATTGATCATCTGATTCCCAGCTCTGACTGCATCCCAGCCCAGAGCCCCTAGCTCCCACAGTCTTGCCAGAGCCAGCCCTGCCTACGCTCAGGGTCAAAGGTCACTTGTGTTAAATCCTGGAAGGTGGCTGGCGTATTGCAGCAGGCCAGTGCTGGTTTTATGGCTCTGGCTTTCTTCTGGGTGACTCTGGAGTGGATGCAGAAGCCGATGTGCTGTGGGAGGAGGAGGCAGGTCATGGTGAAAGGGCAGGCCCACATGCTGTATAAAAGACCTCCAGCGGCTAAAGACTTTGTGCTTGGTGGAAATGGCCGACTCACTGATCTCAGGGCTTGAGAAGGGATTTGCTGCACTCAGGACACTCTTTGTGACTTGCCAGTCACTGTAGATTGGGACAATATTCGGTCTTGGGGCTGGTCTCACCCTCTCTGCTCCCCTGACTCATGAACAGCTCATCAGGCAGGAGTCAGACCCCTGACCCCCTCCCTGCTCTGAAGCCCTAAGAGTCACAGAGTGAGTGGTGGTGAGGACAATCCCCCCAGGGTCTCAGTGTTCCTGGGAGAAAAGTAGCTGATTCCCCAAGGACCTTCCTGTATCTCAGGGTCTTCCTAGGAAGAAGCCAGTGACTCTTCTCTCAGGACCATCCCCTGGATCTCACTAGGGTTGAGGCTCTTGCTCCCCAAGCCAGCCTGGTATGCTGTGAATGGCTACACCACATCCAGCCAAAAGGAGGCGCTGCAGCAGCCATGCAGAGCCAGGTTCCTTCCCTCTATTCCCAGAAGGAGGACAGCATTGCAGGCACTGAGTATACTGGCCAAGCTGGCCCCATGGGATCCCAGCTAGGGGGACACCCTGGAAACATGGATCTTCCAGTCTCTCCTTTGCAGCCCCCCACATAATTCCCTGGCCCATCCCCATCATGCTCATCTCTAAGTTGTGCTGGAGCTAGTCAGTGTTGGGGGACGCTGCCAGCAGGCTCCTCAGCATTATATCCAGGTTCTCCGCCAAGGTCTTGTGCAATGCCTGCAAAGGGGAGAGAGAGACATGGGTCAGCATCATGGAACCCAGGGTACACTTGCCACAGGATGGGTACAAGGGGAGCCCTGGGGGGACCCCACACTCGGCCTGGCTTCCCCCATCCTGACCCCTCTGCATAGTTCTCAACTGTTCATGGCAGGATGACAGCTGGCTCCTCAGTCCTGGTTCTTAGTGCTTCTCTGCCCCAGGCCTGGCACACAGCACGGCATGGCATAGCCAAGCTGCCATGGATGGGAGCTGGGTATGCAGACAGACTCCAGGCTCCAAAGCACAGAACATGGAAGGAAGGAAGGGATTCCTGAAGGAGGGTAAAGGAATCTCCCATGGAGGAAGGGACCCCCCAGCCCTCTGTTACCCTCCAGCCTCTTCCCATCTCTCCCCGCCCCCTCATTTCAGCAGTTCCAGCAAACTGAGGGAGCATGGACCAGAGGCCACTCCTGCTCCTGGCACAGAGGAGTAGGGCAGGGATCTACCTGGATGTGATGGTCCTTGTCCGTGGCCACGGTGACACACTGTGCATGGTGGCCTGCAGGAGTGAGACTCCAGCTCTGGATCCTGAGCTGGCTGCAGTTCGCTGGTAGGAGAGAGGAGCCAGTATTCGACTTTCCAGGGCAGAGCTGGGCCTGGCACTAACATGGGCATGAAACTGTGAGGAACTAGGCACGGGTTGGCAAGAATTGAAACTGTTGGACCAAGCAGGGGTGTGACCTGGCTGGGGGTCAGTGAAATTTCCAGCCCGGCAAAGAGGGAGTGACCATCCCCTCCACATACCCCCGCCTCCAAAGGAGGGAACTGCCACAACTGGGAGGTGACCTGGGAGGCACAATGACTCCTGGCTCTGGGTGTGAGCTGCACCGGGGTGTGGGGAGCCGGGTGGGAGGTCTTGGTACCTGAGGTTGCACATGGCGACCATGGAGTTGGAGAGGATGGAACTGGGCACAGAGTCCAAGGGCAGCAACTCAATCAGCTCCTGCGAGACCCAAAACATTTGTGAGATTCGGGCCCCCACTAACCCCCAGGCACTCCCAGAGAGGAGGCTGCCAGCACCCTGACACAGCCAGCGGGATCTCCCCAGCACAGCTGGGCCCTGTCCTCCCATATCCCTCCCTCCTGTCAAACATACCCCCTCCCAGCCACCCCACATCTCCTCACCCTCTCCTTCAGCTGTCCACCAGCCCCATGAGTCCTCACGTGCCCCTAGTGACTATGCCCCAAATCTCCCCTTCGTTGATGCCCAGTCCTCAGCCAGGCAGGCCCTGCCCTCTTCTGCCCCTTCTAGCCCCACCGATCTGCCCCATGGCCCATGGAAGGCCCCTTCTCATTCCATGTCTCCTGCCTTCCCACCAGGTGCCCGGAGCCGTGTTTCACTCACCGCAATCCCCTCTGCCAGGGCGGCTTTGGAGCTGGGCAGCTCCAGGTTGTCCTGCCCACTCTTCCGTGTGGTGAAGCACATGCGGGGGTTGGCACAAAGGAACTGGATCTGCTCCGCCATGTCCTGAAACTAGCAGGGTGGGATGGGGACAGCCATGCAAACTGGCTCCTGGGCTCTCACGCTCTGGGGGAAGGCTGGAAACCCCTCCCCCAGCTCCCATAACCAGCTCCTCCTCCAACACAGGCAGAGTCAGGAAACAGGACAAGGCCTGTGCAGGGATGGGACCCCCGATTGTATGGGACAAACACATCCTTCTAGGGGTCCCGGATCCTAGGGGATAACCATTCCCATTGGGGCTGTGGATCATCTGGGACAAGGCCCCCCCTCCCCACCCCCGTAGGGAGCTGGGATGGGATGAGGGGCAGGAAGTACTCGGTTCCCGCTCCGCTGTGCAATGTTTGTATCTTGTCTCCACCTTGGAGATGCTCCATGACGACCCTCCAGCCAGCTTCCACCATGGTCAGATCATTGTCATCCTCTGGGGCCAACTTCTCTGACTGGTCTCTGGGGATCACTGCATCAGGGAGAGACTCCTGCTGCTGGGGGAAGGAAGGGATAGGACAGGGTACGGCAGAGAGAGATAGGTTAATGTTCCCCTCTCCCATGTATGGGCCCTGTGGCAGAGAGGGTCTCACACTGCTTCTCCCTCAGACACCTCTGCCCCAGACCTCTTCCACAGAGAGCTCTGCACTCATGTCCTCCCTGGGAGATGCCACCACCCACTTGCCAGCAGCCCCCCACCATGCCCTGCTGCAGGGGGCAGCTGTACAAATCCTGCTGGCATCAGTAGGGTCGCATGGCTCAGACCAGCCCCCTTAGCTGGGATCCCCCAACAACTCTGACAGAGCAACAAGGCACAGGGTGTGAACAGTCTCTTACTTCTCCCCATGCCCAGGGTTCTGCTCACCTGCAGTGGCCTGCAGGTAGGGAGCTGCAGCTGTCCCCTTGGGATCAACCACTCTCCTGACCTGGGGAGGCGGAGAGGTGTCCAGGGAGTGGGCAGAGTGATGCCTCCTGCTGGCCCACTGGGGCTGGGCTCCTGGGGGCTGGCCTTGAAGCAGAAGCAAACCCAGGGATGTGTTGCCTGGCTCCTGTCATGGGCTGGGTCCTGTCTGCCCAGCCAGAACTTGGGCCACCTCCATCTCTGTGTGAACGCCTCCCCCCACCCACTTCATTCACTGCTCCAGGAGCTGGTCTCCTGCTGCTCAGGAAGGCCGGGCATGTCCACCTCCTGGACTGGCCAGGAGCTGCTTCCCCATCATGGGGGACTGTAACGGGTCAACTCACCCCCGCGGCGCCTCCTGCTGGTGACTCCGGGAATTAGCTCTGTTTCCAGCACTGGAGCACCCTCTGCAGGCTGGTGATCCACCTGTCTTCAGGCCCCCTGTGTCCCTCCCTGGACCCGGTGCCCTCTTACATGGGGTGCTGCCCCCTAGCAGCAACCCCCCTTTCTCTCTGGGTCTCCCCTCCTTAGGGAACCCCCACCCTCTATCCCTACCTTGCCTCAGTTTTTGGCTACTGCCAGTCATTGTCTAGCCCCACACTCTGGGCAGACTGCAGTCTCAGCCTACTCATCCCTGGCAAGGAGGGTTTGGACCTGCTGCTTTGTCCTACCCCTGGGCCACCCTCTGCAACCCACAGTACCTATTGGCCCACTGCTAGGCCGCAGCCTGGGGCTTTCCAGGCCAGAGCTCCCCAGCTCCTTAGCCTGTCCCCAGCCCTGCTTCACTCAGGCACCTGGTCTCTATTTCCCAGCAGTTAGGCCCATCTCTCTCTATAGCTAGAGAGAGACTGTCTGGCTTCTGGCTTCCCTGGCCTTTTTATAAGGCCTGTGGCTCAGTTTGGGGCGTGGCCTCACCTGCAGCCACTTCCCCCAATCAGCCCAGCCTAGAGGCTGTTTTCTCCTGCCACAGCCCTATCCCAGGGCTGTTTTAACCCCTTCAGGGCAGGAGCAGGGTCCACCCTGCTACAGGGACAAAGGAGGCCGCTCTCCTACTGGAACCGCTGGCAGCTGCCTCTCTTTGGCTCCAGGGCCACCTGCAGAGCCTTCCTCCTCAGCATCCCTTTTTAAAGACACCATAATAGAGGCCCAACTTCAATGTATACCCCAAATTAAGAAAAACAGTAAGAGAACTAAAAAAGAGCCACCGTGGCTTAACAACCATGTAAAAGAAGCAATGAGAGATAAAAAGACTTCCTTTAAAAAGTGGAAGTCAAATCCTAGTGAGGCAAATAGAAAGGAGCACAAACACTGCCAACTTAAGTGCAAGAGTGTAATAAGAAAAGCCAAAGAGGAGTTTGAAGAACGGCTAGCCAAAAACTCCAAAGGTAATAACAAAATGTTTTTTAAGTACATCAGAAGCAGGAAGCCTGCTAAACAACCAGTGGGGCCCCTTGATGATCAAAATTCAAAAGGAGCGCTTAAAGATGATAAAGTCATTGCGGAGAAACTAAATGGATTCTTTGCTTCAGTCTTCACGGCTGAGGATGTTAGGGAGATTCCCAAACCTGAGCTGGCTTTTGTAGGTGACAAATCTGAGGAACTGTCACAGATTGAAGTGTCACTAGAGGAGGTTTTGGAATTAATTGATAAACTCAACATTAACAAGTCACCGGGACCAGATGGCATTCACCCAAGAGTTCTGAAAGAACTCAAATGTGAAGTTGCGGAACTATTAACTAAGGTTTGTAACCTGTCCTTTAAATCGGCTTCGGTACCCAATGACTGGAAGTTAGCTAATGTAACGCCAATATTTAAAAAGGGCTCTAGGGGTGATCCCGGCAATTACAGACCGGTAAGTCTAACGTCGGTACCGGGCAAATTAGTTGAAACAATAGTAAAGAATAAAATTGTCAGACACATAGAAAAACATAAACTCTTGAGCAATAGTCAACATGGTTTCTGTAAAGGGAAATCGTGTCTTACTAATCTATTAGAGTTCTTTGAAGGGGTCAACAAACATGTGGACAAGGGGGATCCGGTGGACATAGTGTACTTAGATTTCCAGAAAGCCTTTGACAAGGTCCCTCACCAAAGGCTCTTACGTAAATTAAGCTGTCATGGGATAAAAGGAAAGGTCCTTTCATGGATTGAGAACTGGTTAATGGACAGGGAACAAAGGGTAGGAATTAATGGTAAATTCTCAGAATGGAGAGGGGTAACTAGTGGTGTTCCCCAAGGGTCAGTCCTAGGACCAATCCTATTCAATTTATTCATAAATGATCTGGAGAAAGGGGTAAACAGTGAGGTGGCAAAGTTTGCAGATGATACTAAACTACTCAAGATAGTTAAGACCAAAGCAGATTGTGAAGAACTTCAAAAAGATCTCACAAAACTAAGTGATTGGGCAACAAAATGGCAAATGAAATTTAATGTGGATAAATGTAAAGTAATGCACATTGGAAAAAATAACCCCAACTATACATACAACATGACGGGGGCTAATTTAGCTACAACGAGTCAGGAAAAAGATCTTGGAGTTATCGTGGATAGTTCTCTGAAGATGTCCACGCAGTGTGCAGAGGCGGTCAAAAAAGCAAACAGGATGTTAGGAATCATTAAAAAGGGGATAGAGAATAAGACTGAGAATATATTATTGCCCTTATATAAATCCATGGTACGCCCACATCTCGAATACTGTGTACAGATGTGGTCTCCTCACCTCAAAAAAGATATTCTAGCACTAGAAAAGGTTCAGAAAAGAGCAACTAAAATGATTAGGGGTTTAGAGAGGGTCCCATATGAGGAAAGATTAAAGAGGCTAGGACTCTTCAGTTTGGAAAAGAGAAGACTAAGGGGGGACATGATAGAGGTATATAAAATCATGAGTGATGTTGAGAAAGTGGATAAGGAAAAGTTATTTACTTATTCCCATAATACAAGAACTAGGGGTCACCAAATGAAATTAATAGGCAGCAGGTTTAAAACAAATAAAAGGAAGTTCTTCTTCACGCAGCGCACAGTCAACTTGTGGAACTCCTTACCTGAGGAGGTTGTGAAGGCTAGGACTATAACAATGTTTAAAAGGGGACTGGATAAATTCATGGTGGCTAAGTCCATAAATGGCTATTAGCCAGGATGGGTAAGAATGGTGTCCCTAGCCTCTGTTCGTCAGAGGATGGAGATGGATGGCAGGAGAGAGATCACTTGATCGTTGCCTTTTAGGTTCACTCCCTCAGGGGCACCTGGCATTGGCCACTGTCGGTAGACAGATACTGGGCTAGATGGACCTTTGGTCTGACCCGGTACGGCCTTTCTTATGTTCTTATGTTCTTATGTTATCCACTTTAGTACATCCATCCTGGAACTGAGCAGGGAGCAGCTGTGAGTCTGGGGCAACACAGCCTTTTGCCAATGGGACTGTCTGCCCTCCAGGTGGGCACTGGGATCTGCACACGTGGCAGCAGCTCACAGGACAGGCTGCTCCCAAAGCTCCTCTGCACCGTCCATGGTGCTGGGACAGCAGGGGAGTCGCATCCGTTCAGAGCAGTAGGGTCAGGGACTGACACCTGCAGTTAGTCAGAACAAGCAGCTCCCTCCTCCAGCCCCAGGCCACACTCCTCCATCCCCCCAAGCCTGAGAAGGAATAGAACCCAGGAGTCCGGGCTTCACCTGGGAAACTTCCCTGGCTCCGATTCAGAAGGTCCCAGCCATGGGCTGTGGAGTGCCTGGGTTCCCATTGATTTCAGCTCCTCGCAGCGTCTGGCCCCCCAGCCTGGGGAACAGTCTCCTACAAGGGAAGGGCTGGGAGCCGTATACCTGGGACATTTCCAAACACACTGGAGCTGGCTCTGGAGCAGGGGTGGGCAAACTTTTTGGCCCGAGGGCCACATTGGGGTTCCAAAACTGTATGGAGGGCCGGGCAGGGAAGGCTGTGCCTCCCCAAACAGCCTGGCCCCCGCCCCCTATCTGCCCCCTCCCACTTCCTGCCTCCTGACTGCCTCCCTCAGAACCTCCGACCCATCCAAACCCCTCCTGCTCCTTGTCCCCTAACCGCCCCCTGGGACGCCACCCCCTATCCAGCCCCCCTGCTCCCAGTCCCGACTGCTCTGAGCCCTATCCACACCCCTGCCCCTTGACAGGCTCCCCGGGTCCCCATGCCTATCCAACCCCCTCTGTTCCCTGTCCCCATGCCCCTATTCACACGCCCGCCCCCGACAGGTCCCCCCACAGGACTCCCACGCTTATCCAACCCCCTCCTGTCCCCTATCCCCTGACCACCCCCCAGAACCTCCCCCGCATCCAACTGTGCCCTGCTCCCTGTCCCCTGACTGCCCCCAGAATCCCTCGCCCCTTGTCCAACCCCCCGGCCCCCTTAGCATGTCGCTCAGAACAGCATGTCTGGCAGCTGCGCCGCCTGGCTGGAGCAAGACACACTGCTGCTCTGCTTGGCAGGACCGCACAACCCCGCCGCCCAGAGCGCTGCCTGCGTGGCTGCAGGGGAGGGGGGACAGCGAGGGAGGGGCTGGGGGCTAGTCTCCCTGGCCGGGAGCTCAAGGCCCAGGCAGGACGGTCCCACGGGCCGGATGTGGCCCGCGGGCCGTAGTTTGCCCACCTCTGCTCTGGAGAATACCCTGCAGGAATGTTCTGCCCATGTCCCCAGTGAAAGGCTCCAGGGGGCTGTGCTTGGAAATCACTCTCTCATTGGGGGGATGCCCCCTCCCATTTCTGCCCCACCCCGGACATAAAGGGGAAGTGACTCAGGAAACGAGCCGGTGCCAGGCCTAAGCAGACTAAGCAATTGCTTAGGGCCCCAAGCAGCTCAAGGGCCCCCCCCATGTGCTTTTTATTATAAGAACTTGCCTGTTTTGGGGGGGGGGGGCAAAGACATTCCTGCTTAGGGTCGCCTGGCTAGCAATGGCTAGCACCCACTCTGAAGGACATGCTGAATGGCGCTCACTTGCTGCAGGAGATGGAGTGCTGGGGCGGATGTTCTGACGCACTCTCTGCCCCCCTCCCTTCTCCTCGCTCTCCGACCCCAGTGCGGGCTGGAGGGGGCCCTGCCCTGGGGGGTTACACTGCCTGCCAGCAGGGCGGGGTGCAGACGACAATGTCAGTGAACACAGAGCAGGGCTTATTGCCGTGGGACAGGTAAATTCAGGCCAGCAGCACGGGGCCAGAACACTGACCCCATGTGTGGGGGGACGACCCCCCCCATCTCATGAACCCCAGCACCTGACACCCATTCCTGAAGCCTCCCAACCTCTGGGCTGTAGGGAATGGGGACCCAGTCCCTCTGATGGGAAATTGTGGCCTGGGTTGGAGCAGCCACTGGCTCAGGGTCACTAGAGGAGCCAGTGACAGAGCCAGGGATGGAACCAGGAGTCCTACTTTCCAGGTCCCTGCACTAACCCCCACAGCACACTGCCTCCCAGAGCTGGGAATGGCAAGCAGCCCTTACTCCCTCTCCTCCTGGCTTAGAGTGAGGGTGGGATCTACTGTAGTGCCTGGCGCAGGGGATCGGGGGTCAGCACTCCTGGGTTCCACGCTTGGTTTCATTATTGACTTGTGGCCTCTTGGGGAACTCACTCCCTATCACTGTGGCTCAGCACCCATCTGTAAAATGGGTTCTGATACTTACCTGCTCTTGAACGAGGCTGTGAGATTCACCCAGGGGAAAGTGCTCTTGGTGCCACACCCAAACACATGGTTTTATCGGTTTTTGTAGCAAGAAGGCGCGGCCTCCCACCTGTCAGAAGGGGAGAGACCCGAAATCAGCCCCTAGTGGCCAGAAACAGGCCACTTGCGCCCCCCCTCCCCCAAAGCAGAGGGGCAGGACAGGAAGCAGGACTATAAAAGGCCAGCCTCCTAGCTCAGTAGGAAGAGAGCTGCCAGAGGAGCAGGATGTCTCTCTCTTCCTTGCTGCTGGAGCCTAGAGCTGAAGGAGATGGCTGCCCGACGAGAGGAGTTACCTGAATTGCCGGAGACCAGCAACGCCGATGAACTGCCGGGGCTGCCATTGGCTGTTTACCCAGGGGAGACCGAGGACAACCCCGGAACCCAGGTGCCCCAAACTGGGGCGGATAGGAAGGAGCCCAGGGACACTGAATAGGGTTCGATTGTGGAACTATTGTGAACTGGCTACTGTGTTGCGGGTGGATCCCCGCTGACCTAGTGGTGAACTACCCCGCCACTAATAGGGCCCTGGGCTGGGACATAGTGGAGTGGGAGGGCCTGCATCCCTTTACCCTGGGCACTCCACCTGTAAAGGGTGGCCACCTCCACACTAAAAGGCCAGGTGGCCTGAATCAGCCGGAATCGGCGCCCACTGGAGCTAGGGTGCCAGGAGCATTTGCTGTCGCTCCCGATTGGGAGCTAATTCCCCACCCTGAATTGCTGGGCCATATTGCACGGACTCAGCCTGAAACGCCCTGATTGAGGGACTGGGGCAGAAAGACTAATTAAGGCCTGGGCTGATTGCTGGCCAGGCCTGCTAACTGCCTTGATTGAGGGACTTGGCAGGACTAACTGTTACTTGGACTAATCACCAGGTGGACTCACTGGCTGTGAGCTGTGCCCTGCTTGCGAAGCGGCGAGGAGGTGCAGCCTCCTGCCCTGTCAGAAGGGGAGAGACACGTGCACCTCCTTACAGCTTTGGATGGCGACCAGCAGGAAACCAGTCGGGACTCTTGCCCCAGAGAACAGCCATCTGCTGTCCTTCTGAGCTCAGGGGATTTAACGGATCTGATCCAGGCTGGAATAGCAGGAGCTGCTTCAGATCTCAGCGATATTGGTGGAGTAGGAACTGGGCTGGTGACCTGCACTCTTGCTCCCTTCACATTATGCCTGGCTCAGGTAAGAGCATTTGCCTTTGTGCAGGGAAAACTGTTTGACTTGATGTGACCAGTGCCCGTTTGGTCTGCGGCCAGAGAGAACTGTTGATGTAAACGTGATAAAACAGTGAAGAGAAGCAGCTCAGATGACAATAAAGTTCAGGTTGAGTGGCAGTATCCCAGGCAACTGATACAGGTTGAGGGCTAGAGACGTTGTTTCTGCCCCTGCCACCACCTGCCAGCTTGGCCTACCAACAAGGTGCGTGACCTTCTAGTACAGGATACTGCTGCTAAACTAATATTTTAGTGTTTATTCACATAGACGCCAACTCCACGGGTGCTCCGGGGCTGGAGCAGAAAAAAAATAGTGGGTGGTCAGCACCCACCAGTCTCAGCTGTTTGGCAGCTGGAGGAAAGGTTTGGGGAGGGCAGAGAGCAGCAGGTGGGTGGGGGCCTTGGGGAGGGGGCGGAGAGGGGGCAGGAAGAGGCAGAGCAAGGGTGGGGCCTCGGGGGGATGGGGCAAAGTGGAGGTGGGGCCTTCGGCCAAGCAAAGGTGGAGCACCCCCAGGGACAAATAAAATAAAAGTCAGCACCAATGTTAATTTGTCTAGGCCACTTCTCTCCCTTGTTTCATCAGTTTCAGATCACAGTTTGCCCATGACAGTGCCCATTGTAACACTGCAAATGTGCTAGCAGAGACTTTCACAGCATACTGGGTCCTGGGGAAGCTGGCTGGAAGGACTCCGCCTGGGGGACTGTCAGAGAAGCCATGAGGCTGAAGAAGCCATGTTGCAAGCAGCCACAATAAAGCTGGAGTTTGTTAGTTATCCTGGTGTCAGAGAGACATCGTATATGGCAGATGATCTAGACACAGCAAAGCATTACACATGGTGCCAGTGGTAATAAAATCCTGGACAGCAGGACAGACCATTCAGAGCTGCACTTCACAGAGCAGAATACTTCTGCGAGTACACATTTTGTTTCACAAGACAAGACTGGGGTAACAGAAGATAGAGGGGCTGAAGCCTCCAGGGACATTCATCCGGCAAGCTAAGACTTTAATTCCAGCATGGAAGAGCTGGAATGAGGAATTTAACCTTAATGTTACCTGACTGGAGAAAGCTGGAGAGAGATAAGTGAGACTCTGCATGGAAATTCCCAAGCTCAATGCACCATAGAAGCAGTTTTGATACACAAGCCTGTTTTGATACTCCTGTAACTCCAGGAAGAATGAAAGAATGGAAAGATGTAATTTCTTTCCTTGGTATCAAGCAGCTGCAGAGGATGTAGACAAGTACAGCACCAATTGAAAAGTGCCAGCAGCCGGCTGCAGTTTTGGAAATTTTTAAGATTCAATTATAAGAGACAGAGTCCTGTGGCACCTTACAGACTAACAGATGTATTGGAGCATGAGCTTTCGTGGGTGAATACCCACTTCGTCAGACGCATTATAAGAGACTAGATAGCATGCAGGCTATGAGACTCATGAGTATAAGAACAGTTGCTGATGGAAGCTGGCTTAACTTAGAGGAAAAACTTGGTGATATGCAGGGCAGCAGAGCTATCCACAGAGAAGATTAGAACCCTGGCAGGGCAGTCCGCAGAAACTATCCATGTAATATATAAGAAAGGGAAAACAAAATCAGATACGTCAGCAGAAAACAACAGTAGAGACACATGCAAATACTGTAGGAGAAAACATGCAAAACAGAAAGAAGTGTCTGGCTTATGGGGAAAAAATGTTGTATCTGTGCCAATTTTAATAGTTTTGCAGCCAAGTGTTTGTGCAGAGAGAAGAAAAACAAACCCAAGGTATACACAGTAACTGAAAAGAGCACTAATGAGTATGAAAACAATTATGTGGGTGACCAAACTGCTGGTAAACACAGTGCAAGAAGACTCTAGAAAGCACCAGTAACTGTGGTCACAGACGATGAGACAGCAGTACCTCTTCTGGGAATCTAGGCCACCTAAGCCATGAACCTGATGAAAGCGCATTTCCAGAACTAATGAAAGTGGATAGTAGAGTGACTGGAGATACCTTGGATTGTATTACCTGAGTCCAGAAGATGATACAGAGGAAGTATAGAGACATGTTTCCGGGTGATGGATGGCTAGACAGTGATTATAAAATATAGATTGACACCAGGGTGAAGTCCGTTAAATTGCCATAAAGAAAAGTAGCCATTGCATTACTACAGGCACTGAAGGATGAACAGTGGAACCCACAGAATCGTGGAAGTATATAGTCTGTAGAGAAGAGCACCGACTGGATAAGAAGACCTGTGGTGGTAAGAAAGCCATCTAGAAAAATAAGAATATTCATAGAGCCAAAGCCTTTAAACAAAGCTTTAGAATGGAACCATTTTCCTCTGCCTACAATTGTGGACATATTACCAGATTTGTCTAAAGTGAGACTTTTTTCAATATGTGATGTAAAAACATTCTGGAACATCAAACTGGATGAAGAATCCACTTAGATGACAACCTTTGCAACTCCATTTGGGATGTACCGATGCTTAAGGATGCCAATGGGAATCAGTCTGGCACCAGAGGTATTCCAGAGCAGACTGACCCAAGCATTGGAGGGCCTGATGGGACTCTGGACAATAACAGACAATGTGCTGACAGTGGGAGAAGGTGACGATCCAGAACAAGCATAGCAAGATAATGACTACAAATTAAGCAGAGAAACATTACATTGAATTTAGGGAAGCTCAGGTTGAGAGTAACCAAGTTGCCATATTTTGGACATTTGTTGACCCCAAAACCCTGAACGTACACCCAGGAAAAGTGAGGGCAATTAGAGAAATACCAAAACCCAGGGATGTTAATGGAGTCCAGAGATTTCTGGGAATGGTCAATTATTTCGCTAAATTTTGCAACCATCTCTCTGAGAGATTCATGATCCTGAGACAGCTGTCACATCAGGACTCCTTATGAGAGTGGACAGACCAACATGAGCAAGTATTCTGGAAAGTAAAAGAGATATTGGGAAGGCTCCCATTCTGAAATATTACAGAATATTACAGAAATATTACAACTCATAGGAACCCCAGCAGCTTCATCCAAGATGGGTCTAGGGGATACCTTGCTGCCAAGGGGAAAACCTGTTGCATTTGCAAGGAGAACATCGTCCATGATGGAGAAGAGATCTGCTCAAACTGAAAAAGAATTGTTAGCAATACTCTTGGAATGGAAAAATACACCAATGCCCTTACGGGACATACAATCTGACCACAGACCTCTCAAAACCATTTGAAGAAAGCCATTACCCAGTGCATGAAAGTGCTTACAACAGATGATGTGGTGTCTGCAGAGGTACAGTGTACACATCAAGTATTGCCCAGGCAGAGAGTTGGTATTGGCAGACATGTAGAGTCAGGCTTACCTGTCAGAAGCCAACAGGAGGGATCCGTAGAGGCCAAGACGGAGAGAATACAGATGAACTTTTATCTATTTGAGAAGAACGACTGAGAGAGATACAGAGAGGTGCAGAGAGAGACAGAATGTTGCAGACCCTGAAATTCCCCTTGCCCCCCAATAAATTGTTAATACATCTTGGAATACTGGTGAAATTCCAGAGGAGTGGTAAGGTGGCAATATTAAAAAAGGCAGCAGCAGCCAGAGCCCCGGGCCCTTTAAAATCGCCGCCAGAGCCCCAGGCGGCATGGGCCAGGCAGCACTGAAGGGCTGGCTGGGGGAGGCTGACCCCCCCAGCCCCGCCCCTTCTGCCAGGCCCCCATATCGGTAAGAGTTTTAAGTTACTTTCACCCCGAGTGATGCCATGCTGTACTTAAAACTCACAAGCAAAACAAACAACCATGGGGTTTCTTACAAGGGCAGGATGGTGCTGAGGCTCCCTGCTTTGGAGTCCAATGGACAATTGGGCTGGCTCTCAGTAGCTGGAGCAGGAGTCACACCTTCTATTAGTCTCTAGGCTGCTGGTCTGTGCTGAGCTGACACACGTCAGTGAGACCCAGTAGCCCGCACCAGAGATCAATGGGAAGTTGAATGGGCACCTCCCAGGCTGCAATGCTTCTCCCTCCGTTCCGCTCCACCAGCAGCCAGCAACCAGCAAAACGTAGCCAAATGCTTTGTCTCTGAGTTCTGGCTTCTGATTGGCTGTGGTAGTAGCTTCCAGTGTGTTCTATCGCCGCCCTGCGTTCCAGGCAGGGGTGACAGAGTCCTCCTAATAGTGGGGGGGGGGCCACGAGCCCCTGTCCCCTCCATGGCCCTGCCCCTGCCCTGCCTCTTCCCCTGAGGCCCCGTCCCCCAGAAGCTGGAGCCAGGAAGGGGAGCCCAGGCCTTCCATCTGCCCCGGGCAGGGGGCCACCCAAGAGCAGTCACCAGCCCATGTCCCCACCCCCCGGACTCCCAGCTCAGGGCAGGCGGAGGGTTCACGGCTCCCCACAGCTGCCCAGGCTCCCTGGGCCACTCTTACCCCGGCCAGGCTCCAGCTTATGCTTTTGGCCTGGCCAGGGGGCAGAGCCTCAGGAGTAAAAGGAGGGGCAGGGGGCGGGCCCATGGCAAAAAGTGGATGGGCCATGGCCCCTTGGCCTGTTCTGTTGCCCCTGATTCCAGGCATTCTAGGAAGCGGCATCCTGAGCCTCTGCAGCCACTGCTGCTGTAGTCCAAAGGTGAGTCCTCTCCAGGCTTAGAGTAACATGTCAAGGACAACCAGGTCCCAAAGTGTTACATGTAGGACCTAGGCAGAAACTCCAATCCAAGGGTCAGATTCTTTCCCCCATTGGAAGGCGCAGGGGAGAAAAGTAATGTCTCTGAAGCTGCAGCAGCATGTGATGGCTTTGCAATGTGCTCCCCCAGAACCTTCAAGCCTCCCATCTCTGATCTGCCGCATTCAAATGGCAGAATCTAGATTGGAGCAGGGGAACATCTGTATTCCACCAAGTCCACCCATCAGTTCCTGAGAATTACCTCTGCGAAATCCATGTAAAAATTAATGTTGCTCCAAAGAGAGATGCCAAGTGATGTGCAGCTTCTTGCGACGCTGGACAAAATAAACAGCTGGCAAATATGCATAAAACCAATATGCATAAACCAATTGCCCTAGGTGGGTCCCCCTATTTGTTATGGGGAGGCAGGACCTCGTTCCTTCCCTCCCTCGCCCCAGGGCAATGGGAGAGCTTGGAGAGAACCAGAGGCAGCTTTGTAGAGGGGAAACATGGGTGAACCACAGGAATCTAAGGGGTGTGGCTTATGGCAAGAGAAGCCAGCTGGTTGTTGGGGTGACCAAGGGGGCTGTCTGTTTCCATCTTGCCTCGGCATCACCCCAACATGGCTGTGGAAAAAGTACACTCCTGCCCTTACCCCACTGCTGCTCCGTGTGGGCAGGGCCGCCCAGAGGGGGGGGCAAAGGGGGCAATTTGCCCCGGGCCCCGGGCTCCGCAGGGGCCCCCAAGAGAAGAGCGGAGGCTCCTGCCTCCGCCCCTCTCCTAGAGCCTCAGCGTCTCCAGCGGGGCCCCTGAGCCCCGCCCCGCTCAGAGCGGCGTGGGGAGGGGGCGGGGCAGCTGCCTCCGCTCGGCGTGGACCTCACAGCCCCGCCCCCTCACCACGCGGCTCTGAGCGGGACGGAGCTCAGGCCCCGCCGGAGACACGCTCGGTAAGAGGCTGAGGCTGGGGCCGGGGCCGGGACCGGGACCGGGACCGGGACCTGGGGGAGCGGGACCCGCCGCCGCCAAAGCCGAAGCGCAGCCCGGTCTTCGGCGGCGGGGGGCCCCTTCTGTTCCGGGACCCGCCGCCTAAGGGCCCGGAAGGCCCGCGGCGGGGACCCCTCCCCCCGCCCCCTAATTACCCCCCGACGACCGGGCTGCGCTTCGGCGGCGGTCCCGCTTCGGCGGTAATTCGGCGGCGGGGGGCTCCTGCCGCGGGTCTTTGGGGCACTTTGGCGGCGGGTTCCAGAACGGAAGAGCCCCCCCGCCGCCGAAGACCCCGGGCCCCCGGAATCCTCTGGGCGGCCCTGCGTGTGGGCTGGAAACCAGTGAGCGGAGTGGAGACATTGCCTGTTCAGCAGGTGCACAGGAAAGAATATTGGGAGGGTATGTGGTATACAAAAGTTAAGAAACTGATCTTATAACTCCCAAGAGGGCTGACTTGTTGGGCACATAGCAGTTACATGCTCCATTGGCCATAGGGTTATAACTTTTGGAAGTTCTGAGAATTTACAAACATAGTTGACACAGGAAGAAATATTTTTTTTTAATTCATAACCCCTGTCAGAGCTACCAACATAAAGGATTATGCCTTTGAAATATTGTTTAATTGAGAACCCGGCCTTTGTGCATTTGGCCTTTGCATAAGCGCTCAGTCAGGATTACTTCAGAACAATATGAACTTTGCACCACACACCATTCTTTATTCATGAGTGGGCAAATTATTAGAACACTGATGAAAAATTCAGTCTTTCAGTGAATATCAGTTTCAATTAAATTCAGTCTTTCCAAAGAAATTCTTTTGGAACTAACACTAAGTAGGGAAAATGTCAGCCCCAAAGGAACCTTTCTGTGAAAGTGCAAAGAGAATATGAAAAACAGCTTTGAATGGAAGCCACCTTTCAGGGTTAACTATGGAGTCACTGCCCAAGATTTCATAAGACATGGCTTTCATGTCAGCTTCTCAGTGATGCACAGTTGATCTGACAGCCAGACATTGCATGGTACAGACCCATGGACACTGCTGACAAAAATCTCTGATCAAGAGTGCACAGGGACGCGCACAAGTGGAGGTGGAGCACCCTATGGACAAAACATCTTGAAGAACTCCAAGTTACTGTACAGGTAAGTAACCTCCCCTTCTTCAAAGTGGGTGGCCAAACTTGGCTCCTCTTGACCAGATCTCAAAAGGAGCTTGCTCAGCTGCTATGAAGGTACTTTCCTTCTGACAGGAAGGATGGCCCAGTGCTGATGGTATTAACCTGGATCTCCCAAGTCCCAGGCTTAATTTCTCGCTTGCCCACAGGTTTCTTTTGTGACCTTGGGCAAGTCACTTAATGTCTCTGTGGCTCAGTTCCTCATCAGTAAAACGGGGACAATAGTACTGCTCTACTGCACAGGCATTTCATAAAGATAAATATATTAAAAATTAAGAGGTGCTTACATGCTATGGTAATGGATGGACCATATACAATGAGGACTCAGGTTTCCTCAAAACCTACCTATTAGTGTTACGGGGAAGCTGAGCTCTGTTCAGCATCTGGCCCCAAATGTGAGGGCTGAGCCCAAGAAAAATCTGGCCCTGAGTTCTTATGAAAATCTGGCTTTATCTTCCAACTGGTCTAAGTAACTGCACAGTTTCCCTGGATTTGTTTTAATACAGGCCCATTAGATACTTGCTACCTTCATTGTGCAGTAGCACTAAATAAAGACCTTAAATGTGGAGTTTCTCGCTATCTCCCTAATCCTTGTTTCACTTAGTATTAGCTACAGTTAAATCTGCCTTAAAATGCTAATCTTTTTTTAATCCTTTTTTTAATTGCTTCATTTGCTGGAGAATAGCTCTGGTGAACTGGGACCTACAGTGTTCTGAGGGCCAGCTGCATAAGCTATTGCTTGCAGGCAGCACTCCTCAAGGTACCAAGTCCAGCGTTGGCTAACTCTCTTTCCTGACATTTGGGCTTGGGAAAGCACACTGGCCGACTGGTGCCCGTCAAGAAGATGGGTCTAGTGGGAAACTGGTTTAATAATGAGATCAGGGCTCTGTACCAAAGGGTGGCGGGATGATGGAATTTGTCTTTATTTTTCTATTGGTAAGAACGAGAGCTGAAGCGTGTTTGGAGAAGCATCAGACCATGGCCCGTGCATGTGCTTCAGCAGGGCAAAGGACAGCCTGCTCTATAGTCCTAGTCTACTATAATACACCAGCTCCTTCTAGTACAGCCTGTCAGGGTGACCAGATAGCAAGTGTGAAAACTCAGGACAGGGGCTGGGGGGTAATAGGAGCCCATATAAAAAAAAGCCCCAAATATCAGGACTGTCCCTATAAAATCGGGACATCTGGTCACCCTACTGCCTGTTCAGTTCCACTCCTGCAGTGTCTCTGCTGCCTGGGGCTCCCTATTTTATTTTATTTTTTGATGCTCTATGGGTTGCACTGTGAATCTCAACCATTACCATTACACTGTAACTGTGCCTGTGCCCTGTCTCCCTGGCTACTTTTTTGTGTGCCCAATGAGTCTGCACTTCCCAAAGCCCCATTCTTCCCCGCTGTTCTGTATGGCACAGACCTGTAGGATTGCTTCCCTGTGCTCTGCTTTAACTTAGGCCTGATCTACACCTAAGGCTGACCTAGCTACAACACTCAGGGTTGTGAAAAAAACCTAGTGTCTACCTAGTATGACCTAGTGTCTACATTACCGTGCTACACCCATGTTGGTACAGCTGTAGCACTTACAGTGCAGATATTCCCAAGTAAGAGTGTGATAGCAGCCAGAGGCTCCAGGCAGGGTGGGTGCCGTGCTAGGGTTCTGTCTATGCTACCACATAGAACCTTTTTCTGAAAGTGCAAAGAGAATATGAAAAACAGCTTTGAATGGAAGCCACCTTTCAGGGTTAACTATGGAGTCACTGCCCAAGATTTCATAAGACATGGCTTTCATGTCAGCTTCTCAGTGATACACAGCTGATCTGACAGCCAGACATTGCATGGTACGGACCCATGGCCACTGCTGACAAAAATCTCTGTTCAGGAGTGCACGGGGACATGCACATGTGGAGGTGGAGCACCCTATGGACAAAACATCTTGGAGAACTCCAAGTTACTGTACAGGTAAGTAACCTCCCCTTCTTCAAAGTGGGTGGCCAAACTTGGCTCCTCTTGACCAGATCTCAAAAGGAGCTTGCTCAGCTGCCATGAAGGTACTTTCCTTCAGACAAGAAGGTCTATAAATGACTGGACTCTGCACCACATGCCCTTCAGCATGTAGAGGGAAGGTTCCCTCTGTGCCACCACAGCAGGAGTGTGGCTAAAGTGTGGCCCATATGACAGCTCGCCAGGCCCTCGCTGGTGCAGAGGGTGCTCGCTCCCTGGGCGCTGGAGTGCTGACTGCTCCCAGCAGGGCAGGAGTAGGGTGACCAGATGTCCCAATTTTATAGGGACAGTCCCGATTTTTGGGTCTTCTTCTTATATAGGCTCCTATTACCCCCCACCCCATCCCGATTTTTCACACTTGCTGTCTGGGCACCCTAGGCTGGAGGGAAGTGGCCTGGGCTATCCCTGCAGCTCTTTAATTGGAGTTGTGGCCTCCTAGCCCCCAAATAACCTAGACAAGCCAGACTTCACCCAGCATCCTGAGGGGGTGCTGCGCCGCGCCTGCCCCTTGCGCTGGCCACTGCCACCCTGTGCCCTGCTGCACCCCACAGCTGGAGGCTGCGACATTCCCTGGAGAAGCCCCTCGCCCCCACCCACTCCCCGTAGAGCCCAGGGGGCGGCTCTGCTCAGCCAGACCAGGGGCCTGCCGCGGCATTTCGGCAGAGAGCGGGGATGGGAATTGGGTGACGCTCCCTCGCCCGGCCCCTTGGGAGCGGGGAGCCTTGCGGCAGAGAGTGCGGCGCGCCGTTGCGCGACGCTCCCTGGGCCCCTTGGTAACGGCGAACGCCGCGGCGGGGGCGGGGAGCGGAGCTCGGCGCTGCTGCCCCGGCCCGGCGCTGGCCTGGTCGAGATCGACTCCGCCCGGTTCCCTCCTCCCACCGGCAGCCCTGGGGCCATCGCGCGGGCTGCCCCGCCCCCCAGTCCGGTCCCGTCACAGCGCCTGGCGCCCCCTAGCGGGCGGGGCCCGGGCAGGCTCCGTGGTGAGCTGCTCCCTGCCCGCCCGCTGCTTGGCGCCCTCGAGCCCTGTGCCAGGCTCGCCCCAGCTCGCCAATGCCCTTCCCACACTCCTGCCAGTGCCGCCCCACTGCCCTGAGCGAGGCTTTCTCCCCATGCCAGGCTCTCTCCAGCCCCTGCCCTTCTGACACTGCCTCCCCACTGGGGCGAGCTGGGATCGTGCCCCCTGAGCCGGGCTCGCTCCAGCCGTCCCGCGCCGTTGGAAGCGCCTCTGCAGACGGCAAGGTTGTCCGGTGATTTCGGACATGGCCTCGGAGGCGGTGAAGGTCATAGTGCGCTGCCGGCCCATGAACGAGCGAGAGAAGGCGCTTAGCTGCCAGGCCGTGGTCGGCATGGACAGCCCCCGGGGCCAGTGCTTTATCCAGAACCCGGGGGCCACTGACGAGCCCCCGAAGCAGTTCACCTTCGACGGGGCGTACTATGAGAGCCACAACACTGAACAGATCTACAATGAAATTGCCTACCCGCTGGTAGAGGTGAGTGAGGCCAAAAGTGATCTATGAGCCACAGAGATTCTCCATGGAGAATGGGTGGCTTGGGAGATTGGCAATGGCCGGCAAGGCCTTTCCATCAATTACTGCAGAGTTAAGGGCCGGCCCTAGGTTTTTCGCCACCCCAAGCAATTGCCAAAGCAAAAAAAAAAAGGTCTGGAATGCCATCCCTGAAATTGTGCTGACCCAAGCACGTGCTTGGTTTGCTGGTGCCTAGAGCCAGCCCTGGCAGAGTTTAAACTTTCATTAAAAAATCCTACAAAGTTTTAATCTTTATGGTTCTGAAGAAAACCCACTGAATGTGACCTCATGCTGCACTGTCTCCTTGATTCATAGATTTGAAAGCCAGAAAGGACCATTGGGATCATCTAGTCTGACCATCTATATAACAAAAGCCATGAAACTTCCCCAAAATAATTCCTATAGCAGATTTTTTAGAAAAAAAATCAATCTTGATTTGAAAATTGTCAGCGACCCTTGTAAATTGTTTGATGGTTATTTACTCTCATTGTGAAAAATGTACATCTTATTTCCAATCTGAATTTGTCTAACTTCGACTTCCAGTCATTGGGTTGTATTATATCTTTCTCTGCTAGACTGAACAGCCAATTATAAATATTTGTTCCCTATGTAGGTCATTACAAACTGTAACCAATCACCCCTTAACCTTCTCTTTGTTACACTAAATAGATTGAGCTCCTTGCATCTACAGTAGAACCTCAGAGTTACGAACTGGCCGGTGAACCCCACACCTCATTTGGAACGAGAAGTATGCAATCAGGCAGCAGCAGAGACAAAAAAAAAAAAAGCAAATACAGAACTGTGTAAACATAAACTTCTAAAAATAAAGTCAACATTAGAGGTCCTTTGCACTCTTCTGACAACTTGCAGCCAAAAGGGCTATCTGGACCCGCTGATCTTAAAATGTCTCTTTAGTAGCTGCTGTTCAACATCCTCCTGAGAGATCTAGTAGTGGAATGGAAAGTGTGTAATAATCATCATATGATGAGACTACATCATCTGTTTTTTCCCAAGTACTGAACAGAAATATTTATTGGTAATTTCTACATTATTATTGATAATTCTACCATTTGAATTTATACCATTTAAATTCTACCATTTAATTTATACCAATGAATGAATACCATGGTCAAGATTCTTTTATGCTTCTAATATACTCAAAAAACTCATTCTAACTTTGCTTAAATATACTTGCCATAGATTTCTCTGTGTGTCCCTTTTCTTAACTTCTGGTTTATATATATTACTATCAACTTCCCCCTTCTTTAATTTATTATGTATTATTTTTTTCATTTTTTATAGCTGCTTTCACTTCCCCTCTAAACCAGGTCAGTTTTTTTAATCAGTACGATCTTCTTCCTTAATTGTGGCTTTTGGGGCATCTAATAAAGTATTCTTAAACAATTCCAAAATATGATCGATCATATTTTTCTAATTAAATTTTTCCTCCCAGCTGATTTGGCAGATAATTGTTTGCAGCTTTGTGAATGTGGCCCTTTTAAAGCACAAAGTATACATATTACTGGTTTGGACTTTATTCTGTTTGCACATTATAAATGTGACCAATTCATGGTCACTTGTACCTAAGCAACCATTAGTTTTTAGTTCTGTGATCAATCCCTCTTTATCTGTCAAGATGAGGTTTAATACAGAGTCCTCCTGTGTTGATTGCAACACTTTTTGAGTTAGGAAATTGTCATCTATAATATTTAGAAATTCCAAGGATGTTTTAATACTGGCAGCCAGTGGCGGGATTAGCCACTGGGCCAATGGGGCCTGTGCCCAGGAGTTCCAGCCAACTGGGGGACCCCCGGAAAAATCCGCTGCCACCGGTGGAAGCCCAGAGGCCCAGCTGCCAGGCGGGCAGGGCTGGGGAAGCCCCCGCACCCTGACCCTTCTTCACGGCAGCAGAACAGGGTGGGGGAAGTCCACACACACACACACACACCACCACCCATCCCCAGCAGAAGCTGCTGGGCACCAGGGCAAGCCACCCCACCCAACCTGCCCTCCAGCAGAAGTGCTAGGTGGGCAGGGCGGGAGAAGCTCCAGTGCCCCAACCCTGGTCCCCCACAGAAGCGTGGGGGGGGTGGCAGGGGAAGCCCCCATACCTGGACCCCCACTGCCGCTCTGGGACAGCGAACCGCGGCCAGTGGGAGTTGCAATCGGCCTAACCTGCGGATGCAGCAGGTAAACAAACCAGCATGCCCCCTGGCGGGCTTCAGGCCAAAGGTTGCCGATCCCTGCACTACAGTAAACTGAAGAACATTAGCATAATATTTCTCCTCTGCTCACTCAAAGGCATCTCTGAAGCTGGCAAAGGAGGGGATGACCTCAATCAGCAGGGGGCTGGGAGGGCTTCACAGCAGGGGGCTGAGCAATTCACCAGGGCTTTGCCCTTTTCCTCATTTACAGCTCTTCGCAGCCTCTCTCCCTAACCATGTTTCAGTCTCTGGTGAATTGGCATGTGGTTCATTTTTTTCAAAATCTCTGTTTAGTTATTATTGCCATTGCATCTGGGGAATCTTGCATTCCGTTTTTTTAAAAACCAGTAAATCCGTCACCCAGTGGTGATTCGTAAAGTTATATCTATTTCATGTCTTGCTGAGATGGGAAGGAAGGAAGGAAGGAAAGGTCACTCCAGGGCCAGCTCTGGTTTTTTTGCCGCCCCAGGCAAAACAAAAAACAACAAAAAACCCGGCAGGCCTGTCGGAGCAGCGAAGGGAAGGAAAAAAAAAACAACCTGCGGGGCGGCCAGAGCGTGGGTGCAGGGGGACTCCCAGCCCTGCAGACACACCCTGGGCAGCGGAGTGCGCACCCCGGCTAGCAGGGAGGGGAGAGAGAGAGCAGGGGGGCAGCCAGGGCTTTCTTCAGCAGGGCGCTCGCCACGCCACCTGCCAGGAGGGCTCTGTGCCGCCCAGGGAAGGACGCGGGCTGCCCTGCCGGGCTTGCTACAGACCTGGCACCGCTCCCAGCAGGGCGCTCCCCTCCTCCGCGCTGCCGCCCCCGACAAAAAGAAAAAAGAAAAAAACCTGTGGGGGCAGCCGAAGCGGCGAAGCAAAAAAAAAAAAAAGGATTGGAGGGAAGCCGCCCCTTGGAATCTGCCGCCCCAAGCACAAGCTTGCTCGGTTGGTGCCTGGAGCCGGCCCTGGGCCACTCCCTCCTTTAGCCAGCTTTGCAAAGGATGAATTTGAGTGAGTAGATGAGAAATAACATTCTTATCATTATTCTAGGATTAAGACTTCCCTTTTAGCCACAATCAGCTGGAGTTCCATTTGTTTCTCCGGTCCTCAGAGTATCTTCTGATCTGCAGCAAAAGTATCCTAATTTTCTATACTATAATCAATGGGCCCTTCCTGTTTTGACCACCTCTGTTCTGTCAGCCCCTGGGGCTTTAGAGAAACCAGTGCATTTATACAGCAGTGAAATGTATTTTATTTTATTCTCTTAGTCTATGGCCTGAGCTAGGAAGCTTGTGTTTTGCCCCTACTTTTCTTCCGCTTCAGGTTTATTTTTCTGGGTTTTGGATGAGATGTAAAACCAAGACCTTGGTTTGTAGAGATAAAGATCCCATGGGACTTTCCAGAAGAAATTCAAAATTCCAGCTCAGGTGCTTGTGTTCCATCCACCTACAGATGACATTGCAATTTCTTTGCTCACCCAGCAGTTTCTCGCCTTCCCTATAAAAGCACTGTTAGGTGATAGAATAGAATCTTAGTAGCTTGATTCAAAACATGTGAAGGACGAAGATAATGGCTATTTTCTTTATGTTTTTCTTGAATTTTCCAGGGTGTTACTGAGGGCTACAATGGCACCATTTTTGCCTATGGCCAGACTGGCAGTGGGAAGTCATTTACCATGCAGGGCATTGTGGACCCTCCTACACAGAAAGGCATAATTCCCAGAGCATTTGAACACGTTTTTGAGAGCGTACAGGTATGTAGTGACATGAAATGGCTGCTGTAGCAGGGACTGTAGCCCAGATCCTCAAAGGTATTTAGGTACCTAATTCTCATTGATTTCAATAGGAGTTACGTGCCTAAATATCTTTGAGGGTCTGGGTCTATATGTTATAAGCTATTTATTAATAGGTTTTTCTACAGTATTCACTGCCATAGTATCTGAGCCCCACAAACATTAATGAATTTATCCACACAACCCTATGGCAAGGTAAGGAAGTATTATCCCCCATTTTACAGATGGGGAAACTGAGGCACAGAGCGGGAAAGTGACTTCCCCAAGATCACACAGGAAGGCTGTCACTGAGCTGGGATAGAACTCTGATCTCTTGAGTTCCTCCTCAGTGCTTTAGCCACATTCTTCCCACCCCCAAATTATCAGTAGGGTAGCAGGAGACTTCCTGTCAACTTGCCAAGAACTTCACATGATGAGTACATGAGCACTGAATGCAGTTCTGGTTGGCTGAGTGTGTATGATTCAGTAATGGGCATATGTAGAGTCCAACAGAGTCCTTGAGATTTGGGACTCAGGTGCTGTTTACAGCTCTACCACATTTACTGTGTGACTTTTGGCAAATTAGTGTTTCTCTCTCGGCCTGTTTCCATATCAGTAAAACCAGGATAATGCCTAAATCTTAGGAAGTTGTGAGGCTTAAGTCATTAATGTTTATAAAGTGCTATGAAGCCCTCTGCTGAAGGGTGCTAGAAAAGGACAAGGTACTTTTACTCCAAGCTGAATATTCTCGATGCTGTGTATTTACCAGTGTAAACGAGCCCCTCACACTAGGTCTACACCTCTCAGTGTCTATGTATTGTATGGCAGGAGTTTACACTGTGAAAGGTCCCATATAATGTGAACTAAATAGTTAATCTGCAGACTAAGTATTTTTTAAAAAGCCAAGGGGGGTTAGGCACCCAACTGTCATTGACAGTCAATTGGCGTTTAGGTATCTAACTCCCTTAAGCACTTTTGAAAAACTTCCCCTAAAATCCCATCTCTTGTTTTTGTACAGTGTGCTGAAAACACCAAATTCTTGGTGAGAGTCTCTTACCTGGAGATCTACAATGAAGACATAAGAGATTTGCTAGGAGCCAACACCAAGCAAAAGTTGAAGGTGAGGAGATCATAAAATAATTATGGCTAAATGAGGATATGCTTTAATTTGCTCTGACTGCTATCAGGCATGCCTAATAGATAATGAGGGAGAACCCAGCAGAAACTTTTTGCAGAAACTGAAACATGAAGCATTTAAGATGTGACAAAAACTGTTCTTATTATGTTTAGTGAGTTTTATCTACAGTCTGGTCCCATTCCCCCAAATCTCATACTTTCCTTTATTGTCTGAGACCCAGTTTGAATACACTCTTGTACATGAAAGTAGAGTGTGCTTCAAATCAATGTTGAAAGTTATCATCAATGTGTTTTTACCCTGACAAAAGGTTAGACTCAGCTGCTCTCTGCAATTGATTTCAAAGTTCTTTATTCTTGATGGTGGCTATTAGAATATGCAACTCACAAGACCAAACTTACTTCTGTTATTTTATGTAGGTACAGTATTTGAATTTAACGGAACACGTACAAAAGAATGCCTGTGACTGGTTCCTGCCACCTTTGGCATCAATTTAAAATGCAATACAAAAATAATTACAAAACCACACACACTCTCTCTCTCTCTCTCGTGGGATCTGAGCCCAGGCCCTGGAAGGGGTGTGTGCATGCATGCATGCATTTTCCTTTTTTAAAGGGGACGCTTTAGGTGGAGCCCTGGCTAGTAGCCACTGGACTTGACCAGAGCCATGGCGGAGTGGCAACTCCTGGTCCTGGGGTTAAAAAATAGCTCTGTAGAACTGACCTTATCATTATTTGTCACTCCACCAATTTTTGTGTGCAAACTTTACCAGCAGTGACATTTTCTTCCAGTTCATTGATAAAGATATTGAGTAGCATTGGACCAAGAACAGATCCCTGTGTGGAGCCCCACTAGAAAGGCTCCAATTGCGTGATGAGTCCCCATTTAGAAGAACTTGTTGAGGTCTATCAATTATCCAGTATGCATAAGGGCTGCAGGACTGGACCCAAGGTCCTAGCTTTGGCCTAGGAGGTGGGAATCCGCCTCAACTTTACAGGGAGGCATGAAAGGAGTTAGGATGCTGAAAGTGGACACATGGAAAGAAGGGGTCAGGAGAGAGGATACACAAGATCATAGGGAAGGGGAAAGATGTAATGAAAACAGAGATGTAAGAATGAGAGGGATTGTGCAAACCCTTAAAGTGAGGCTGAATTGCTCAACTTAGAAGGAGAGGGGAGCCAGAGAAGGGATTTGTAGGGGCCTGGAAGAACATTAGGTTATGTCTAGTTAGGAATATAGGACACCTAACTGGATGGACCATTGATCTTGTCCAATGTGGCAAGTCCTATCTTACAGTGTCCAGTTCCAGATGCTTCAGAGGAAAGTGCAAGAGGTCCCCAGTGGACCATTATAGAATAGCCTGCACATAGGGGAAGTTTCTTCCTGATGCCCATAAGTTAGTATCTGGTTCATGCACTGAAGCAGGAGGGTTTCTGTCCCTTATCCATTTTTAATCTTATCTAATGTGACTGTGGATGATCTTATTATCTTTAAAAATGGCTGATCCTTTATTGACAGGATACTGCAGAGGTACAACTCCCCCATTGGAATGCATGGGAAAGGCAGGAAGTTTCAAAGATGTAGTACAGTAAAATCAATACAATTAATAATTCTATTGATTGTTGTTTTACAGTAGCTTTGCAAATCTCTGACCTTCCCATGCATTCTTGTGGGGAGCTGCATGTCTTCTCTTCTAATTTACATGCCAGCAAGATTGTCAGTATAAGGAAAACCAAGGTACTAGCACCATCTGCTGCACAGAAATTTTGAAACTGTGACAGAACTTTAGCATGTGCCTGGCCCTATAGGGGTGAAATCCCTGGTGGGTCCCCATTTCCTCCCTCTGCAGAGAGAGTGTGTGTGTTTAGGGAGAAATAGGGTTCAGTATTTTAGAAAGAGCCTCCTGCACATTCCTGCTTTTTGTTCCACATCAATAATGACATTGGTTTCCATGATGACTGCTGTTGGCACAGGCAGTGCAGTGCTTGGGCAGAACTGTTTCCACGGTAACACACGCTGGTGACAGCTTCTGGCTGTAGCTGCTTCTACAGAATAATTAAGTGAGTCAGTGTCCTGTGGAGACCCAAAGCCTAGGCAGATCTTCTGCCCCCTGCAGCCCTACATGTTTCTCCTCTGAGATCCCATTAGTATTATTAATTGTATTTATTTCCTTTTAATGTCAGTGACTCCTGGCCACCCCTGCACCCCAGGGACTCAGTCACTTGCCATGAAATAAAGCCCTGCAGAGAACAGGCCTCACTGAGCTCTGCTTGGAAGACATCACACTCAGTTGAAGTGCAGTGTCAAGTGAGTGGAATGTCCTTATTCCCCCCTAGTAGGCTAAGTACAGCTTCCTCCCATGCAAGGCAGTGCCATTCCTTCAGCCGATCAGAGATGGGCATTGGTGAGGACTTCGCCAGGGACTACGCTTCCACAGCACTCCTAACTTTAACCATCCCAGTCACCCGATTATCATATATCACAGTTAAAAGCTATAGTATAGATCAGGGGTCAGCAACCTTTTGGAAGTGCTGTGCCGAGTCTTCATTTATTCTCTCTAATTTAAGGTTTCGTGTGCCGGTAATACATTGTAACGTTTTTGGAAGGTCTCTTTCTATAAGTCTATAATATATGTAACTAAACTATTGTTGTATGTAAGTGAATAAGGTTTTAAAAATGTTTAAGAAACTTCACTTAAAATTAAATTAAAATGCAAAGCCCCCCGGACCGGTGGCCAGGACCCAGACAGTGTGAGTGCCACTGAAAATCAGCTTGTGTGCCGTCTTCGGCACGCGTGCCATAGGTTGCCTACCCCTGGTATAGATTGACCTAACCCTGATCCTGTAACTCGGTTACCCAGGCAGCCCAAGGCTTTAGCTTGGTTAGGGAACATGGCTAAAGTCCTACCTACACTACAATTTTTAACTCTCTCATAACCTGATTCTGTTCTATTCTAGATAGGTTCTTATGGTGCATTTATCACAGTAGTGTCAGAGTGCTTTCCAGCAGTGCATTAAGCAAGGTGACTAACATCTGTCACATGTCTGAAATCACATCAGGATAACCATGTTGTAACTTGGTCCCCCGACTCAGTTATTTTGTGGTGTAGATAGGGTCCTAGTTGTCAGCTCAAATGATGATGGCCATAACTGTTTGCAAATGATTTCAAATACATTTAAAAGCCCCAATGAGAATGGAGCCTAAGTGGTGTTTGTGATCCTAGTGGGCTATTCTGATCACTTTTTCCTGTGATGGATTTGATGGATCACGCAAGGCTATAAAAGAAGAAACATGTACTTTAGTAACGTCTTTTATCAAAAGTCCCCTCTGCGCGAATTTTAGTTGCTGGGAGGATTCTATTAGAGATTTAATGTATTGGGGATATCTCTCTCCAGAACAGGACTTTGGAGTCACCTAAGAAAAACTGACACCCAAGATTTTATACTTGTCCTGAGCATGATGGGCAGGATTTTGAGAGTTTAATCAATGCCGTGTAGATGCCCATGTGGTGTAGAGGGGATCAGTAAAACACCTAATATCAGTATCCCTCACTATTGTATCTCAGGGCTTGTCTACAGATGTCAGGTTTCCCTCCCTACTCTGAACTTTGGGGTACAGATGTGGGGACCCACATGAAAGACCCCTTACGCTTATTTCTAGCAGTTTAGGTTTAAAAACTTCCCCAAGGCACAAATCCCTTCCTTGTCCTTGGACGGTATTGCTGCCACCACCAAGTGAGTTAGACAAAGATTCAGGAAAAGGATCACTTGGAGTTCCTATTTCCCCAAAATATCCCCCCAAGCCCCTTCACCCCCTTTCCGGGGGAGGCTTGACAATAATATACCAACCAATAGGTTAACCAGGTGAGCACAGTCCAGACCCTTGGGTTTTTAGGACACTAAAAACCAATCAAGTTCTTAAAAGAAGAACTTTATAATAAAGAAAAAAGTAAAAGAAGCACCTCTGTAAAATCAGGATGGAAGGTAATTTTACAAGGTAATAAGATTTAAAACACAGAGGATTCCCCTCTAGGCTCAACTTCAAAGTTACAAAAAGCAGAAATAAACCTCCCTCTTAGAATAGGGAAAAGTCACAAGCCAAAACAAAAGATAAGTAATAGCAAGGAATTGCATTAGATTACAATTTTTGTAATATTAGATGCTTATTTCAGGTAAGGTTTTAGGAAAATTTTTTTTCCTTCCCTAGTCCTTCTCTGTCCGAGAGAGAAACACAAAGAGAACCCAAACAAAATCTCCCCCCCAGATTTCAAAGTATCTTCTTTCCTTATTGGTCCTTTTGGTCAGGTGCCAACCAGGTTATTTGAGCTTCTTAACCCCTTACAGGTAATGGAGGGATTTTATGCTACCCTTAGTTGTATGTTTATGGCAACCTTAAGTCGATGTAAGCTATGTTGTGTGTGAACC